>NC_141016.1:39987163-40396354 GCF_052327205.1 Somniosus microcephalus | reverse complement strand
CCCCTCCCCCCTCCCCCTCCCCCTCCCCCTCCCCCTCCCCCTCTCCCTCTCCCTCTCCCTCTCCCTCTCCCTCTCCCTCTCCCTCCTCCCCTCTCCCTCACACTCTCCCTCCCCCTCTCCCTCACACTCCCCCCTCCCCACTCCCCCCTTGAGCTGAGCGGCGGCGGGAGCGGGAGAGCGGGCTCTCGCGGGCGGCGCAGGCGCGGTCAGTGCCAGCGGCGCCAGGCGCGGTCAGTGCCAGCGGCGCGAGGCGGCCCGCGGGGAGCAGGCAGGGAAACCCGGCGGCCGTTAGCGAGCGGCTAACTTCGGGCGGCCCGCACTCACGGGAAGAGAGAGAGGGGGAAGTACAGAGAGAGGGAAGAGGAGAGAGAGGGAAGAGGAGAAGGAGAGAGAGAGAGAGAGGGAAGAGGGAGAGAAATTTTTTGAGCTTCAGGCCTGCCTGCAGCGGGCCTGGAGAGCAGCCCCGAGTCCCCCCTGCACGAGGGTGAGGAGGAGGGGGGGGGGACGGCGACGGCGGCACTTAATTTCCTACTGTTGCTAAACACAATTTAAAACTCAAATAAATTGTTATTTAATTCCCTAACACATAATTCAAATATTTACCTTAGTTCCCTAACACACAGAAAGTGTGGGGAAAAAATCGTGAAAAATCAAGATGGCGGCCACTCACCTCGGTTCAGAACGATAAGGCCCGCCCACACACGCACCGATTGGTCGACCGTCAGGTCACCGAAGCGTAGGATTGGTCAATCGTCAAGTCACTCAACTGTAGGATGGCACGCGCCAGGAACCCGCCGTACGATTGGTCGACCTCGATGTCACACGGTCGCTAATGAGCGGAATGTTGAACGTTTTTTGGATACCACGGGCGCGATCTTTGTCCGGCCGAAACGTAAATACGCCTATGACCGGTCCGTAATCGTAAGCTTTCTTTTGACGTGACCCGCGCGTCGGTACGCTCTATAACTTTCAAACGTATAGAGAACGGACGGACAGACAGACAGACAGACAGAAGAGGTCTTTTTTTTATATATATATGATGTCACAAATATAATCTGGTAATGAAGCCTGTAATGGAGTTGGAAAGTGTATCTGGGAGGCAAGGCCTATCGATACACTTGAGGAGGCCCATCAACAACAAGAACTTTAATGAAGGCTAAACCACATTAACTGCAAGCTGAGGAATAGGAAAATAGAGGAACATTTAACAGACATTATCTGTCAGACAAAGGCAGCTGGTAACCAAGGGCAAATCTTGGGTTGCTACAGGATCAGTTGAACAGACTGGTACAGTCTTGAGATAAGACACCACTAAACAGCAGCAGGTAACATGCATTATGAGGTAACTGCACTAAACTTTGAACCAACCATGAACAACAAGGGATATAGGCACGCCTGAAGGAACCAATCATTGAGATGTGTGTGTGTGAGAATCACAGGACGTGTGGACACAAAGAATGTAAGAACTAATACAATATCGAGCTTTTTCACTGCAGTCGGCTGGGACAGACACGTCCTGGTTTAGCAGAAAGACGACGTCTAAAGATTCAACAGACTGCAAGTGATCGTCGGTTTGTCCACCAGGCACCTGGTAGGCTGCAGGACAGGTCTAGTTGTGTTTCTTATTTAATCTGTGTATTAGTGGTTAAATAAAAGATCTCTCTGAGAGATAGTGTATCCGTGTGTTTCTGTTGAGGTGGGTTCAAGTCCACGAACCGCACTCTAGCACATAATGTGGGAGGTGTAAAAGTCATAAATAATTCATACAGAAGGTCTGTTAAACTTGTATAGGACCCTGGTCAGGCCGTACTTAGAATACTGTGCACAGTTCTGGTCTCCATACTATAAAAAGGACATCGAAGCACTGAAGAAAGTGCAAACTAGATTTACAAGGGTGGTACCAGAACTGAGAGATTACAGCTATCGGGAAAGATTGAACAGGTTGGGGCTTTTATCTTTACAGGTGAGCTATTAGAGGTCTTTAAAGTTATGAATGGGTTGGAGAGGGTAGATGTGGAATGTTTTCACTTGTGGGAGAATCCAAAACTAGGGGCCATAAATGCAAGATAGTGACTAATAAATCCAATAGGCCAGTGTCGGGAGCGGAGGTTCAGTGAGTATTTAAACTCACTTTTGCAGGCTTCTTTTCACAGGCCATTGTCGGGAGCGGTGAGAACGGAGTATCAGTGCGTATTTAAACTCACTTTTGCGGGCTTTTTTTCACAGGCCATTGTCAGGAGCGGTGAGAGCGGAGGTTCAGTGAGTATTTAAACTCACTTTCGCGGGCTTTTTTTCAGAGGCTTACCAATCTCACAGACCGGCGGCGGCATTCCAGAGCCACGTCACGATTCAAAACGTGACGTGGGCAGGAGAAAGCAGCTGATTGGGTGAGTACGGTCAGGTGAGTATTTATACTACTCTATAGTTTGACAGTTAAGGTTCATAGTTTATAAAGTTTAGAAGGTCTTAATTTTGTGGTTATAGTTTCTAAGGTCTCTGTTGTGTTGCGGGGAGTGCTAGGAAACAAGGGCCCTTGAGTATATCATTTAATTGTAGTATAATTGGTGATATTGATTTAATTTAAATTAATTAAAGGGTAAGTCATGGCAGCAAAGCTCGGCCCCGTGGCCTGCTCCTCCTGCACTATGTGGGAAATCAGGGACACTTCCTCTGTCCCTGACGACCATGTGTGCAGGAAGTGTATCCAGCTGCAGCTACTGGCAGACCGCATTGCGGTGCTGGAGCTGCGAATGGATACATACTGGAGCATTCGCGATGCTGAGGACATCGTGGATATCACGTTTAATCAGTTGGTCACACTGCAGGTAAAGGCTGCAAAGGCAGGAAGGGAATGGGTGACCGCCAGGCAGAATAGTAGGCGCAGGCAGGTAGTGCAGGGGTCCCCTGTGGCCAACCCCCCCTCAAACAGATATACCGCTTTGGATATTGTTGGGGAGGATGGCTTATCGGGGGAAGGCAGCAGCAACCAACTTCCTGGCACCATGGGTGGTTCTGCTGCACGGGACAGGAGGAAAAAGAGTGGGAGAGGATAGTGATAGGGGATTCTATTGTAAGGGGAATAGATAGGCGTTTCTGCGGCCGCAAATGAGACTCCAGGATGGTATGTTGCCTCCCTGGTGCAAGGGTCAAGGATGTCTCGGAGCGGCTGCAGAGCATTCTAGAGGGGGAGGGTGAACAGCCAGTTGTCGCGGTGCGTATAGGTACCAACGATATAGGTAAAAAATGGGATGAGGTCCTAAAAGCTGAATAAAGGGAGTTAGGAGGTAAATTTAAAAATAGGACCTCAAAGGTAGTAATCTCAGGATTGCTACCAGTGCCACGTGCTAGTCAGAGTAGAAATAGAAGGATATTTCAGCTAAATATGTGGCTAGAAGAATGGTGCAAGGGGGAGGGATTCAAATTCCTGGGACATTGGAACCGGTTCTGGGGGAGGTGAGACCAGTACACACTGGACGGTTTGCACCTGGGCAGGACCGGGACGGATGTCCTAGGGGGAGTGTTTGCTACTGCTGTTGGGAAGAGTTTAAACTAAAATGGCAGGGGGTTGGGAACCTGTGCAGGGAGACAGAGGAAAGGGAAGCAAGGATAGAAGCAAAAGACAGGAAGGAGAAAAGCAAAAGTGGAAGTCAGAGAAATCAAGGGTGTAAATCAAACATGGCCGCAGCAAACAATAATTCTAAAAGGTCTAAGAGTGTTAAAAAAACAAGCCTGAAGGTTTTGTGTCTTAATGCGAGGAGCATTTGTAATAAGGTGGATGAATTAGCTGTGCAAATAGATGTAAACGGATATGATATAATTGGGATTACGGAGACATGGCTCCAGGGTGACCAAGGCTGGGAATTCAACATCCAGGGGTATTCAATATTCAGGAAGGACAGGCAAAAAGGAAAAGGCAATGGGGTAGCATTGCTAGTTAAAGAGGAGAGTAACACAATAGTAAGGAAGGATATTAGCTCTGATGATGTGGAATCTGTATGGGTAGAGCTGAGAAATACCAAGGGGCAGAAAACGTTAGTGGGAGTTGTATACAGACCCCCAAACAGTAATGAGATGGCATTAAATGGGAAATTAGAGATGCATGCAATAAGGGCACAGCAGTTATCATGGGTGACTTTAATCTACATATAGATTGGTCTAACCAAATCATTAACAATACTGTGGAAGAGGAATTCCTAAAGTGTATACGGGATGGTTTCCTGGACCAATATGTCGAGGAACCAACTAGAGATCAGGCCCTCTTAGACTGGGTATTATGTAATGAGAAAGGATTAATTAGCAATCTTGTTGTGCGAGGCCCCTTGGGGAGGAGCGATCATAATATGATAGAATTCTTCATTAAGATGGAGAGTGAAGTAGTTGACTTAGAGGCTAGGGTCCTGAATTTAAATAAAGGAAACTACGATGGTATGAGGCGCAAGTTGGCTAGGATGGATTGGGGAATGTTACGAAAAGGGTTGACGGTGAATAGGCAATGGCAAATATTTAAAGATCGCATGGATGAATACAGAATTTGTTCATCCTGGTTTGGCATAAAAATAAAACAAAAAAGGTGACTCAACATTGGCTAACAAGGGAAATTAGGGATAGCATAAGATCCAAGGAGAGGACATATAAATTGGCCAGAAAAAGCAGCAAACCTGAGGATTGGGAGCAGTTTAGGATTCAGCAAAGGATGACAAAGGGATTAATTAAGAAGGGGAAAATAGAGTATGAAAGTAAGCTTGCAGGGAACATAAAAACTGACTGTAAAAGCTTCTCTAGATATGTGAAGAGAAAAAGATTGGTAAAGTCAAGCGTTGGTCCCTTGCAGTCAGAATCAGGGGAATTTATAATGGGGAACAAAGACATGGCAGACCAATTAAATACATACTTTGGTTCTGTCTTCACAAAGGAGGACACAAATAAACTCCCCGAGATTTCGGGGAACATACGGTCTAATGAGAGTGAGGAACTGAATGAAATCAATATTTGTAGGGAAATGGTGTTAGGGAAATTGACGGGATTGAAGGCCAATAAATCCCCAGGGCCTGATAATCTACATCCTAGGGTACTTAAGGAAGTGGCCCTAGAAATAGTAGATGCATTGCTGGTCATCTTCCAAAATTCTATCGACTCTGGAACAGTTCCCATGGATTGGAGGGTAGCTAATGTAACCCCACTATTTAAAAAAGGTGGTAGAGAAAAAACAGGGAATTATAGACCGGTAAGCCTGACATCGGAATTATAAAAGATGTACTAGCAGAGCACTTGGAAAACAGTGACAGGATCGGACAAAGTCAACATAGACTTACAAAAGGTAAATCATGCTTGACTAATCTACTGGAATGTTTTGATATTGTAACTGATAGAATAGATAAGGGAGAACCAGTGGATGTGGTGTATTTGGACTTTCAGAAGGCTTTCGATAAGGTCCCGCATAAGAGACTAGCGTGCAAAGTTAAAGCACATGGGATTGGGGGTAAGGTGCTGACGGATAGAAAACTGGTTGGCAGACAGGAAGCAAAGAGTTGGAATAAACGGGTCTTTTTCTGACTGGAAGGCAGTGACTAGTGGGGTACCGCAGGGATCGGTGCTAGTTATTCACAATATATATTAATGATCTAGATGAGGGAACTAGATGTAATATCTCCAAGTTTGCAGACGACACAAAGCTGGGTGGGCATGTGTGCTGTGAAGAGGATGCAGAGAAACTCCAGTATGATTTGGACATGTTTGGCGATTGGGCAGATGCATGGCAGGTGCAGTATAATGTGGATAAATGCGAGGTTATCCACTTTGGTGGTAAAAACAGGAAGGCAGATTATTATCTGAACGGCAATAGATTGGGAGAAGGGGAAGTGCAACGAGACCTAGGTGCCCTTGTGCACCAGTCGCTGAAGGTAAGCATGTAGGTGCAGCAGGTGGTTAAGAAGGCAGATGGTATGCTGGCCTTCATAGCGAGAGGATTCGAGGACAGGAGCAAAGGATGTCTTGCTGCAGTTGTACAGGGCCTTGGTGAGACCACACCTTGAGTATTGTGTGCAGTTTTGGTCACCTTATCTGAGGAAGGATGTTTTTGCCATGGAGGGAGTACAGCGAAGATTCACCAGACTGATACCTGGGATGGCAGGAATGACGTATGAAGAGAGATTGGGTCGATTAGGCTTATATTCGCTATAGTTTAGAAGAATGAGAGGGGATCTCATTGAAACTTATAAAATTCGAACAGGACTAGACAGACTAGATGCAGGAAGGATGTTCCCGATGGCCGGGGAGTCCAGAACCAGGGGTCACAGTCTAACGATAAGGGGTAAGCCATTTAGGACTGAGATGAGGAGTAATTTCTTCACTCAGAGAGTGGTGAACCTGTGGAATTCTCTACCACAGAAGACAGTTGAGACCAATTCATTAAATATATTCAAGAAGGAGTGACCTGGGCGTGCAGTGAGGAGCGAGGCCCGACCAGAGCGGACCTGCGTGAGGTACGAGCAGCGCGGCGACTTTAAAAGGAGGAGCGAGGCGAGGCACACCAATTCAGCAGCAGGGGAGAGAGGTAACAAGTAATCCAAGTGTGACGTCACCAGGAAGCAGGTAAGTGATTGGTTGGTGAGTATTTCTTTCTCCTTTTCATTACACGCTTAAATTCTGCAGTTTATATTTTCTTGGGTCTCTGTGGTGTAGTGGGGACAGTTGGTAAATAAGCGCCCTAGAGTATATCTTTAACTGGTGGTATTGAATTAATTAAATTTAATTAAAGGGGTAAGTCATGCCAGGAGAGCCCAGCCCCGTGTTATGCTCCTCTTGCTCTATGTGGGAATTCAGGGACGCTGCCAGTGTCCCTGACGACCACGTGTGCCAGAAATGCATCCAGCTGCAGCTACTAACGAGCCGTATTGAGGCGCTGGAGCTGCGGATGGATGGGTTGTGGAGCATTCACGATGCTGAGAGGGTCGTGGATTACACGTTTGATGAGTTGGTCACGCCGCAGGGAAGGGCTGCACAGGCAGAAGGGAAATGGGTGACCACCAGGCGGAGCAATAGAAGCAGGCAGGTAGTGCAGGGGACCCCTGTGGCCATCCCCCTTTCAAACAGGTATACCAATTTGGATACTGTTGAGGGGGATGACTCACCAGGGGAAGGCAGCAGCAGCCAACTTCCTGGCACCAGGGGTGCTTCTGCTGCTCAGGAAGGGAGGAAAAAGAGTGGGAGAGCAATAGTGGTAGGGGATTCTATCGTAAGGGGAACAGATAGGCATTTCTGTGGCCGTAAACGTGACTCCAGGATGGTTTGTTGCCTCCCTGGTGCCAGGGTCAAGGATGTCACTGAAAGGCTGCAGGGCATTCTGAAGGAGGAGGGTGAACAGGCAGAGGTCGTGGTTCACATTGGGACCAACGACATAGGTAGGAAGAGGGATGAGGTCCTGCAGCAAGAATTTAGGGAGCTAGGTAGCAGATTAAAGAGTAGGACCTCAAAGGTTGTAATCTCTGGATTACTCCCGGTGCCACGTGCTAGGAGGATAGAGCAGATGAATGTGTGGCTAAAGAGTTGGTGCAGGAGGGAGGGCTTCAGTTTCCTGGATCACTGGGCCTGCTTCTGGGGAAGGTGGGACTTGTACAAGTCGGATGGGTTGCACCTGAACCAGAGCGGGACAAATATCCTTGCGGGGAGGTTTGCTAGCACTGTTCGGGGGGGTTTAAACTAAAATGGCAGGGGGTTGGGAACCTGAGCAGGGAGACAGAGGAAAGGAAAACAGGGATAAAAGCAAAAGATAGGAAGGAGAAAAACAAAAGTGGCAGTCAGAAATCAACGGTTTAAATCAAACGTGGCCACAGTAAATAATAATTCTAATAGGTCTAATAGCATTAAAAAAACAAGCCTGAAGGCTTTGTGTCTTAATGTGAGGAGCATTTGTAATAAGGTGGATGAATTGGCTGCGCAAATAGAGGTAAACGAATATGATTTGGTTGGGATTACGGAAACATCGCTCAAGGATGGCCAAGACTGGGAACTCAACATCCAGGGGTATTCGATATTCAGGAAAGATAGACAAAAAGGAAAGGGAGGTGGGGTAGCATTACTGTTTAAAGAAGGGATTAATACAATTGTAATGAAGGATATTAGCTCTGATGATGTGGAATCTGTATGGGTAGAATTGAGAAATACTAAGGGGAAAAAACATTAGTGGGAGTGGTATATAGACCTCCCAACAGTAAGGCGGAGGTTGGGGATGGCATTAAAAGGGAAATTAAAGAAGCGTGCAATAAGGGCACAGCAGTCATCATGGGTGACTTTAATCTACATATAGATTGAACCAACCAAATTAGTAACAATACTGTGGAGGAGGAATTCCTGGAGTGTTTACGGGATGGTTTCTTGGACCAATATGTCGAGGAACCAACCAGAGATCAGGCCATCTTAGACTGGGTATTATGTAACAAGAAAGGATTAATTAGCAATCTTGTTGTACGAGGCCCCTTGAGTCAGAGCGATCATAATATGATCGAATTCTTCATTAAGATGGAGAATGAAGTAGTTGATTCAGAGACAAGGGTCCTCAATTTAAATAAAGGAAACTACGATGGTCTGAGGAGCGAGTTGGGTAGGATTGATTGGGGAATGGCGCTCAAAGGGTTGACGGTGGATAGGCAATGGCAAACATTCAAAGACCGAATGGATGAGCTTCAGAATTTGTTCATTCCAATTTGGCATAAAAATAAAACAAAAAAGGTGACTCAACCGTGGCTAACAAGGGAAATTAGGGATAGCATAAGATCCAAGGAGAGGACATATAAATTGGCTTGAAAAAGCAATAATCCTGAGGATTGGGAGCAGCTTAGGAGTCAACAAAGGAGGACAAAGGGATTAATTAAGAAAGGGAAAATAGAATATGAGAGTAAGCTAATAGGGAACATAAAAACTGACTGTAAAAGCTTTTATAGATATGTGAAGAGAAAAAGATTGGTGAAGTCAAGCATAGGTCCCTTACAGTCAGAATCAGGGGAATTTATAATGGGAAACAAGGAAATGGCAGACCAACTAAATACATACTTTGGTTCTGTCTTCACAAAGGAGGACACAAATAACCTCCCAGACATGCCGGGGAACATAGGGTCTGATGAAAGGGAGGAACTGAAAGAAATCAGTATTTGTAGGGAAATGGTGTTAGGAAAATTGATGGGACTGAAGGCCGATAAATCCCCAGGGCCTGATGATCTACATCCCAGGGTACTTAAGGAAGTGGCCCAAGAGATAGTAGATGCATTGCTGGTCATCTTCCAGAACTCGATAGACTCTGGAACGGTACCCATGGATTGGAGGGTAGCTAATGTTACCCCACTATTCAAAAAAGTTGGTAGAGAAAGAGCGGGGAATTATAGACCGGTAAGCCTGACATCGGTAGTGGGGAAAATGCTAGAGTCTATTATAAAAGATGTAATAGCAGAGCACTTGGAAAGCAGTGACAGGATCGGACAAAGTCAACATGGATTTACAAAAGCTAAATCATGCTTGACTAATCTACTGGAATTTTTTGAGGCTGTAACTGGTAAAATAGATAAGGGAAAACCAGTGGATGTGGTGTATTTGGACTTTCAGAAAGCTTTCGATAAGGTCCCACATAAGAGATTAGCATGCAAAATTAAGGCACATGGGATTGGGGGCAAGGTATTGACTTGGATAGAGAACTGGTTGGCGGACAGAAAGCAAAGAGTTGGAATAAACGGGTCGTTTTCCGAGTGGTGGGCAGTGACTAGTGGTGTACCGCAAGGATCGGTCCTAGGACCCCAGCTGTTCACAATATATATTAATGATCTGGACGAGGGAATTGGATGTAATATCTCCAAATTTGCAGACGACACAAAGCTGGGTGGGAGGGTAAGCTGTGAGGAGGATGTCGTGAAACTCCAGTACGATTTGGACAGGTTGGGTGATTGGGCAGAAACATGGCAAATGCACTATAATGTGGATAAATGTGAGGTTATCCACTTTGGTGGCAAAAACAGGAAGGCAGATTATTATTTGAATGGCAATAGATTGGGAGAAGGGGAAGTGCAAAGAGACCTGGGTGTCCTTGTGCACCAGTCGCTGAAGGTAAGCATGCAGGTGGTTAAGAAGGCAAATGGTATGTTGGCCTTTGTAGCAAGAGGGTTCGAGTACAGGAACAAGGATGTCTTGCTACAGTTGTACAGGGCCTTGGTGAGACCACATCTTGAGTATTGTGTGCAGTTTTGGTCACCTTACCTGAGGAAGGACGTTCTTGCCTTGGAGGGAGTGCAGCGAAGATTCACCAGGCTGATACCTGGGATGGCAGGAATGACGTATGAGGAGAGATTGTGCCGATTGGGCTTATACTCACTGGAGTTTAGAAGATTGAGAGGGGATCTCATCGAAAGATATAAAATTCTGTCAGGTCTGGAAAGACTAGATGCAGGAAGGATGTTTCTGATGGCCGGGGAGTCCAGAACCAGGGGTCATAGTCTAAGGATAAGGGGTAAGCCATTTAGGACTGAAATGAGGAGGAATTTCTTCACCCAGAGAGTGGTGAACCTGTGGAATTCTCTGCCACAGAGGGCGGTGGAGGCCAGTTCATTAAATATATTCAAGAAAGAGTTGGATATATTTCTTAAGGCTAAAGGGATCAAGGGATAGGGGGAGAAGGCAGGGACAGGGTACTGAATTTGGATGATCAGCCATGATCTCATTGAATGGTGGAGCAGGCTCGAGGGGCTGAATGGCCGACTCCTGCTCCTATCTTCTATGTTTCAATAGGGAAATAAGGAGAAATGTCTTTACATAAAAAAGTGGTTAGAATGTGGCACTCAATACCGCAAGTAGTGGTTAAGGCAACTAGCTTAGATGCTTTCAAAAGAAAACTAGATGAGTACATGAGAGTAAAGGGAATAGAAAGATATGGTGAAAGGCTGAGATGGAATGGGAGGAGACCCGTGTGGAGCATAAACACCAGCACAGAACAGTTGGGCCGAATGGCCTGTTTCTGTGCTGTATATTCTATGTAATAGGCTCAATGGTCAGTTTGCTGACTCCTGTTTCTGTAGCTTACTGGCAGTTGCTTTCTAGGCTTGCGTATGAAGAATGATCACTTGGGCAAGGTACCAGAGGGCTCCAGGCACCCGTGGAACTGTATTCCAGTGACAGTCAGTGCAAGAGGGAAGGGAAGAAACCTGAGAGAAAAATTAATTTTCCACTCAATATAAATGATATTTGTAGTCCTATACATGCCACTCCTCTGCTTTCTTCTTTCTCAGAAGATTTAGGGCTAGAAATTCAGTGGGCTTTGCGCCCAGTTACCGCCCAAATAGGGTTTCTGCGCCAGTGTAAGAGGGTGCGCTGATATTCAGCGCTGCGGTAATGGCGGCGGTAGCCGGTAGCGCTGCGCCGACACCGATGACGTCATTGGTGTGCGCAGTGCCCCGGTTCCGCCCCGCTTCCGGCCCAAACCCCATATTTAGTTGCGGCCGCCTCTTCAGCAGCCGCAAACAGCGATTGAAAAACGGGGCCGTACTGCTGTGCTACTGGGGCGCTTTAAGGTGGAGGTGCGGCCGGCCGCTTTTTTGGCGGCCGCCTGCCCGCACCTCCTTCCCCGGCCTCCTCCACCGCCCCCCCCCCCCCCCCCCCACCGCGGCATTGCCGGCTGCTTTCCGCGAGCCCGGCACTTCTCCACTTCTCCGTGGTGCCGGGCTCATTTGCCGGCACAATCCAGCGGTGATCTCGCTGTTGCAGGCACCTCCCCCTTAAGAGAAGGAGGAGGCCTGCAGTACCGCAGCCTGCCGCTCCGCAGCGGGTGGCGCAGCGGGGCCTACAGCGCAGGAATTCTATTTCAGCTCCCCAAGCGGGGGCGGGCACACCCTGGAATAGCGCCCGGTTCCGACTTGGGGCGCAAAAGCCGAATATCTGACGGGCGCACCTGGCTCCGCGCGCAGCGCTAACTTATGGGCGTTAGCCTGCTGGCGGGCCTTAACTGAATTTCTAGGCCCCAGTGTTTAGTAGACCTGGGATTGGCTGCTCCAGTCTCCAGGAGTCACCAGCTGCTGAGATACATTTGAGAAATAAATGGGATAGAGCAAGTTCAGAGAGTAAGAGGAAATTGGAAAAACATAAATCAGAATATAGTAGAAACTTCTCTGTGAAACGTTGTGCTTATATAGAATGTTAATGGTGGGGAATGGAATACTTTTATAGAATGTTAATGGTGGGGAATGGAATACTTTCAGCATTTGGGCTGCCCAGAGTCAGCAACACACCTGTTCCTGTTACTCTGCTCCAATAATGTGCCTCAGTCCCAACCTCTGAAGATTGCTGCTACGTTAGCCATCCTTCTGACTCTAAGTAGCATTGCCAATTGAATTCGCTTTGTACTCTGGTTGCATGTACACAAGGAACTACCCCACACATTCCCCCCTCTGTCTCCCTTCTTTTTCTCTCTTCTCATGTTACTTCACGCTGGAGTTGCAGTTCTATGAGCACTGGTCAGCTCTCCAATGCTTCACTCAAGTGCTTATCCTTCCTGTTTGTGCCAGGACAACAACTACAACTTGCATTTACATAGTGCCTTTAATGTAGTGAACACCCCAAGACGCGTCACAGGAATACTCTCCACTTGCCTGGATGAGTGCAGCTCCAACAGCACTCAAGAAGCTCGACACCATCCAGGACAAAGCAGCCCATCCACCACCTTAACATTCACTCCCTCCACCACCGACGCACCGTGGCTGCAGTGTGTACCATCTACAAGATGCACTGCAGCAACTCGCCAAGGCTTCTTTGGCAGCACCTCCCAAACCCGCGACCTCTTCCACCTAGAAGGACAAGGGCAGCAGGCGCATGCGAACACCACCACCTCCAAGTTCCCCTCCAAGTCACACACCATCCTGACTTAGAAATATATCGCTGTTCCTTCATCGTCACTGGGTCAGAATCCTGGAATTCCCCACCTAACAGCACTGTGGGAGCACCTTCACCACACGGACTGCAGCGGTTTAAGAAGGCGGCTCACCACCACCTTCTCAAGGGCAACTAGGGATGGGCAATAAATGCTGGCCTTGCCAGCAACACCCACTTCCCACAAACAAATTTTTAAGAAGGAGCGTAATCAAACAAAATTTGACACCAAGCCACATAAGGAGATATTAGGACAGGTGACCAAAAGCTTGGTCAAAGAGGTAGATTTTAAGGAGCTTCTTAAAAGGAAGAGAGGCGGAGGTTTAAGCAGGGAAGTCCAGAGCTTAGGGCCCAGGCAGCTGAAGGCTCGGCCACCAATGGTGGAGCAATTATAATCAGGGATGTTCAAGAGGCCAGAATTGGAGGAGTGCAAATATCTCGGAGAGTTGTAGAGCTGGAGGAGATTACAGAGATAGGGAGGGACAAGGCCATGGAGGGATTTGAAAACAAGGATGGGAATTTTGAAATCGAGGTGTTGCTGAACCGGGAGCCAACGTAGGTCAGTGAGCACAGGGGGGATGGGTGAACGGGACTTGGTGCGAGTTAGGACACGGGCAGCAGAGTTTTGGATGAACTGAAGTTTATGGACAGTGAATGTCATCGGAGGAATCTTGATCCAACATCCAATTTCCAGCAGGGGTCACTGGATAGTGACCAGGAGCAGGAACAACAACAACTTGTATTTATATGGAACACTTCTCCCTGTCCAGCCCAGAGGTGCTGGAGCGAATTGTAGCTCTTATTGTTCTGGCTGAGTTCGGGTAACTCCACATAGACTAGGGATGGATCCTGATTCCTTGTCGATGTTTATGACGCCCTTCCACAACAGATGGTGTATTTTACTCTTTACTATCACATTGCTGTTTGTGGGAGCTTGCTGTGCGCAAATTGGCTGCCGCATTTCCCACATTACTATACTTCGAAAAGTACTCTGAGTCATCAGGACAGGGACAGAATTGTAACTTCTTTGCTGCAAATATCTTTTTTCGAACTCTGATGCTGTCAGTTAAATGTGTGCTACTGTGAGCTGCCTGATCTGCACCTAGTGCAAGTCCCACTCCAGAGACTTGAGCACAAAATCTAGGCGGACACTCCAGTGCAGTGCTGAGGGAGCGCTGCACTGTCGGAGGTGCCGCCTTTCGGATGAGATGTTAAACCGAGGTCCCGTCTGCGCTCTCAGGTGGGTGTAAAAGATCCCGTGGCACTATTTCGAAGAGCAGGGGAGATCTCCCCAGTGTCCTGGGGCCAATATTTATCCCTCAATCAACAGAACAAAAAAAACCAGATAATCTGGTCATTATATCACATTCCTGTTTGTGGAACCTTGCTGTGCACAAATTGGCTGCCGCATTTCCTATATTACAGTGACTACACTTCAAAAAGTACTTAATTGGCTGTAAAATGCTTTGGGACGCCCTGAGGTCATGAAAGGTGCTTATAAATGCAAGACTTTCTTTCTTTCTATTGCTGTGTTTGATGATCTGGATCTTTTAATTATTAAGGTTAAGATGGGGGGGGTGGGGGACACGCGTTTTTAAGGAATCTTTCATCATCAGCAAAGCAAATGATTCAATAACCAGGGGGCATAGATTTAAAGTAACTGGTAGAAGGATTAGAGGGGATTTGAGGAGAAATGTTTTCACCCAGAGGGTGGTGGGGGTCTGGAACTCACTGCCTGAAAGGGTGGTAGAGGCAGAAACCCCCAGTGCATTTAAAAAGTACTTGGATGTGCACTTGAAGTGCCGTAACCTACAGACCAAGAGCTGGGAAGTGGGATTAGGCTGGATAGCTCTTTGTCGGCCGGCACGGACTCCTTCTGTGCCGTACATTACTATGATTCTATGAATCTACAGGAAACTTTTTTTTATCCGGGACCGACGTGGTGCCGGTTCATCAACAATTCCGGATAACTGAAAGCTATAGTAAAAGATACAGAGCTGAGAGCTCTGTATAAAGCAACAAATCCTGTTGCTTAGCAACAGGTTCAGAACAATGGCCACAAGCTTCAAGCGTCTCTGTAGCTTAGCAACAGCTGCAGCCACACCCTTGCACAGCAACAGATCGAGGAAGGCAAGTAATAAAACTTACCTGAACCTACTCCTGAATTTTGCCGGTTAACTGAGATTTCCGGTTATTTAGGTGCCGGTAAATCGAAAGTTTCCTGTAAATGTCTGCATTCAAGCCATGATCTCCCTCCCCCCTTAGGTTTGGAGCTGGCAGAAGATGGAGGATCTCGTCCACGTTATATATGGTTTGGTCTACATTTGCCTGCACAACAATTACTCCACTTCCTTGTGCAAAGTGCTTTGGTGTTTTGAAATGAAAGGTGCTATTGTGGCAGAGCCACTAAGGGACTCCAATCAATTGTATATAATTCCCTTTAATAATATGCTGACTACAGCCTGAGTCTGTATCTTTGTTTTCACTGTTTATATGTACAGAGCGCGATCACTTTAATAGCGCGGGTAAACGCGATGACGTCACGCCGTTCATCACGTGATCCCCCACCGGCGGGAAAAACGTGATGACATCATTACATCAGCCACGGGACCGCCCTAGCAGTCCTCGTGGAGCCTCCGAACTGACTATACCTATATTCGATGTTCTCCTGTAGTTATCTGTTAAACTCTGTTACTTTTCATTAAACCTCGTTTATTTGATCACCTGAGTGGACCTCAGTCTTTTGGATAGGAACTAGACATTCCTACACTATTGTATTATTAAATAATTGAGCCTTGTGGTTTACAGATGATTTGGGCTGGTTGGATGCTTGTGGGAGTGGTTTTGGTCTGTAAGTGTGCCTCAGTGGCTGCCTGTTGCAGTCATATCAATGTCCAATTTAAGTTTGATTTTAATGTATGCCCTCAACAGGATATGGAATGGAAAACCATAAAACAACAGGCTGGGGCTCTTTTCTCTTGAAGGCTGAGGGGTGACCTGATATAGGTCTTTAAAATCATCAAGGGGTTTGACAGGGTAGACGTAGAGAAGATGTTTCCACTTGTGGGGGAGACCAGAACTAGTGGCCATAAATATAAGATAGTCACTAATAAATCCACTAGGGAATTCAGGAGAAACATCTTTACCCAGAGAGTGGTGAGAATGTGGAACTCGCTACCACAGGGAGTGGTTGAGGCGAATAGTATCGATGCATTTAAGGGGAAGCTGGATAAACACATGTGGGAGAAGGGAATAGAAGGATATGTTGATGGGGTTAGATGAAGACGGGTGGGTGGAGGCTCGTGCATGCTTGTTCCAGCACAAGTTCACCTTATTTTCCATCATTAATTAGATCATAGAATGGTTACAGCACAGAAGGAGGCCATTTGGCCCGTCGAGCCCGTGCCGGCTCTCTGCAAGAGCACTTCAGCTAGTCCCACTCCCCCGCCCTTTCCTCGTAGCCCTGTAAATGTTTTTCCTTCAGGTATTTATCCAATTTCCTTTTGAAAGCCACGAGTGAGTCTGCCTCCACCACCCTGTCAGGCCGTGCAATCCAGATCCTAACTACTCACTGAGTAAAAAAGTTTTTCTTACGTCGCCTTTGGTTCTTCTGCCAATCACCTGAAATCTGTGTCCTCTGGTTCTCGACCCTTCTGCCAATGGGAACAGTTTCTCTCTATCTACTCTGTCCAGACCCCTCATGATTTTGAACACCTCTATTAAATCTCCTCTCAATCTTCTCTGCTGTAAGGAGAACGAGCCCAGTTTCTCCAGTCTATCCACGTAACTGAAGTCCTCATCCCTGGAACCATTCTTGTAAATCTTCTCTGCACCCTCTCTAAGGCCTTCACATCCTTCCTAAAGTGCGGCGCCCAGAATTGGACACAATACTCCAGTTGTGGTCAAACCAGTGTTTTATAAAGGTTCATCATAACTTCCTTTCCTTTGTACTCTGTGCCTCTATTTATGAAGCCCAGGATCCCGTATGCTTTTTTAACCACTTCCTCAACCTGTCCTGCCACCTTCAACAATTTGTGCACACATACCCCGCAGTCTCTCTGTTCATACACCCCCTTTAGGATTGTACCATTTAGTTTATATTTCCTCTCCTCATTCTTTCTACCAAAATGTATCACTTTACACTTTTCTGCGTTAAATTTTATCTGCCACGTTTCTGCCCATTCCACCAGCCTGTCAATGTCCTCTTGAAGTCTATCACTATCCTGCTCACTGTTCACTATACTTCCAAGTTTTGTGTCATCTGAAAATGTTCAAATAGTGCCATGTACACCCAAATCCAAATCATTATATATCAAGAAAAGCAGTGGTCCTAGTACCGATTCCTGGGGAACACCACTGTGTACCTCCCTCCAGTCTGAAAAACAACTTCACCACTACACTCTGTTTCCTGTCACTTAGCCAATTTCATATCCATGCTGCCACTGTCCCTTTTATTCCACGGGCTTCAACTTTGCTGGCAAGCCTATAATGTGGCACTTTGTCAAATACCTTTTGGAAATCCATGTTACCTCATCAAAATCTCAATCAAGTTGGTTAAACACGATTTGCCTTTAACAAACCCATGCTGACTTTCCTTAATTAATCCACACTTGTCCAACTGATTGTTAATTTTGTCCTGGATTATAGTTTCTAAGAACTTCTCCACCACCGAGGTTAAACTGACTGGCCTGTAGTTGCTGGGTTTATCTTTACACCCTTTTTTGAACAAGGGTATAACATTTGCAATTCTCCAGTCCTCTGTATCTATGGAGGATTGGAATATTATGGCCAGTACCTCCGCAATTTCCACCTTTACTTCCCTCAGTGTCCTAGGATGCATCCCATCCGGTCCTGGAGACTTGTCTACTTTAAGTACAGCCAGCCTTTCCAGTACCACCTCTTTATCAATTTTTATCCCATTCAATATCTCAACGACCTCCTCTTTGATTATGACAGCTTTATACATCGGCCCAGAATTTAATTCAATTCAATTTTATTTGCCATATGTACTAGTACAATGGAATGCTTACTCCCCGTAGGGACACGTCAGCTATTTTTACAGCGCCGTGTTCAGAAAGTCAATTCTTTGGCATCCAGTGGCAGTGGGAGCACGATGTCCCTCAGCTGCTCCGTCCTCCTCGTCACCGCGGCCTCCTCCTCACTGTTGCCGGCTCGGCTCCACGTGTGGTGGCCTGCTTCTCCCGCTCACCCTCTGGCCACCATGCCCGGCTCCCCTCCTCCCAGTCGGACTGCGAGTTGTCGTGGCTGCTGCTCGATGCGCTGCGCTGCCTCCGCCCGACTCGCCGAACACATCCTCCGGTCGCCGCGGCCTCCACCTCACCGTCGTTGGCTCCGCGGTCCGACGGCCCGGGCCTGCTTCTCCCGCTTCCGGTCCGGCCTCTGGCCGCCATGCTCGGCTCCCCTCCTCCCAGTCGGAATGCTTCCCCGCTGAGGAGCAGCCGGCCGACGTGCTCTAGCGGGTCGACGTGGCTGCTGCTGCGTCCCGATGCGCTGCGCTGCCTCCGCCCGAATCGCCAAGCACCTTGCTCCGGTTGCGGTTACTGGGTAAATATGGCGAGTTCACAGCACGTGCCGTTATTAGTGTGTTTAAAAAGAAAACAGCAATTCATGGCGAGGAAGAGATACGGCGTGAGTTGCGAATCGCCACAAATTGCTGAAATTGCTCCTGTTTTTGTGTGGTTAACAGCAGGAGCTCGCCCTCAACCTTCCCGTGAGTTTCAAGAAACTGCTGCATTCACGCTGTTAAAACAAATTGAACTCACTGCAGAAAATGAGGGCAGGTATTTAACGACGTAAGGGTCCTTTTACTGACCAGATTTATACTCCTCCAACGCCATACAACCTCGGCGGCCCAGAAGGGAACAATTCAAACTGTGAACTCTCACTCCTGCAGGTTGTAAATTGTTCTGGGGGTTTTTTTTTAATTTACATTTTTTTTCTTTCTTTTCCTCTCTGTCTCTTAGTTCCCTCTCTTTATTTCGCTTTCTGTACCTAATTTAACTCTAATTCACCCTATTTCCATCTGTTCGCTGTTTCTTTCTCAATCCTGAAATCTCTAAGGCGATCGTCCATTGGTCCCGTCGTTCACCGAGGTCCCAGATGCCCCGTTGACTCCATTATCAGCTCTCACTTCCAGCAGATTGTGGCGATAAGTTAATTGGAGCTGAAAGGTGAGGGAAAATATCCAACTCGCCCCACTCCCGCAAATTCTGGGCCATTACCGACCCAATATTGGATATTTTTTTTTCTCATTTCCTCACATAATAGCTGTGAATGTTGCTGCCATCATCATCCACACATCATCTAGAGTCATCTTTTGTTTCTTAACTTGTCCCATTACCTCTCCGTTTCCCTCGCACCATCATCCCTTTCGTCGGTCAATCTCTCCTGCCTTCCACCCTTTCACAGACCTCCCCTTTGTTCTTTCCTCCCTGCCCCTGCTTAAAAATCCCTCTTCCCTAACCTTTTCCAGTTCTGACGAAGGGTCCCCTGAAACGTTGACTCTGTTTCTCTCTTTCCTCGATGCTGCCTGATCTGCTGAGTCTTTCCAGCACTTTGTTATTTTGGATATTATCTGTTCAGAGATTCAGGAGGACTCTCGGTGCTACCACTAGGTGGCATCTCTTACCATGACAAAAAACGCTTTCACCGCCTGCAGAGACCTCTTACCCAGGAACCCGAGTCTGCAAGTTGTGTGAGTGAGCCCTTACAGAGGAAGGAATAAAAAGGGACAGGATACAAAGATACGGCAAACAAAAATGTATTTGCCATTTAAAGGAGATCCTAACGATAATGGGAATAAAAAGAAAAAACTGCATAGTGCCTGATGGACCCAAAATATTAACCAATCTTTTCTCTTCGCTGTGCTGACAGATCTGCTGTGTATTTCCAGCATGTTCTGTTTTATTTTTAATGGTAACGTCAATATGTTAATGCAAAGTATTTAATACCCTCTTATATCTCCAGTTCTGAGTTTTTAAATAATTCCTGTTTGTGGGAGCTTGCTGTGCACAAATTGGCTGCCGCGTTTCCTACATTACAACAGTGACTACACTTCAAAAAGTGCTTCATTGGCTGTAAAGCACTTTGGGACATCCGGTGGTCATGAAAGGTGCTATAGAAATGCAAGTCTTTCTTTTTTGGGAAAAGTATGATCCAGACTTTGGCCATAGCTGTGGCAGTCTCGCACGTTTGCTTCCACTTACCTGTGTGAACCTTGCCCAGCCATTGGAGAAGGTAGGGACCCCAGGAGGTACGTGCCGTTTGTTGTGAGGGTAGTGAATACAATTCCTTGCCTGTGTTTGAATACCAATCGCTGCTCTCCCTGACCCAGCAACGGTGTAGGAGGCAGCTTGCTTGCATCACTCTTGGCAATGCTCCTGGTGCTTGCTGCATCGCCATTTTATTCCTGCCTTGCTTCCTCTTGTACAGGTGCACTCGCACAACTGCCAAACTCCTCCTCCTGTTGCCAGGTGAGATGTATCTGCAGATTGCTCTGCAGAAAAAGGCTTTGTGATGACTGTGAGGGGCAGGACTTCTGTTACTGTTTTTTTCTCCTTTTCTCTTTACCCCTCCTAGGCCCCTCTCTCTGTAAGACCCGACCTCTGACCCAGTCCTAGGCCCCTCTCTCTGTAAGACCCGACCTCTTTGACCAAGCTTTTGCTCACCTGTCCCAATATCTCTCTGTGGCTTGGTGTCAAATTTAGTCTGATGACGCTCTTGTTGAAGTGCCTTGGGACGTTTTCTTCTTCTCTTAGGCAGTCCCTCGGAACCGAGGATGACTTGCTTCCACACTAAAAATGAGTTCTCAGGTGACTGATGAGTCCAAAGCGGGACCTACAGTCTCTGTCACAGGTGGGGCAGACGGTGGTTGAAGGGGCGGGTGGGTGGTGTAGTGTATGTACCTTTAAGAAAGAACTACTTTTACAGCTCCTGTATACTGTAGTACCGGCACTGACCACACCTGTATATAAGCCTTGCGCATGCCTCTGTACCCCCAGTCTTGAGACTACCCTACTCCAGTAAATACCTGTTGATTGTTAAGTTACAGCATCCGTGTGGTTATTCAAAAACATCATACTCTCAGAATCACGGATCTAACAGCGGCGACGAGTGTCGATTCGAATCTACCTGCAACTCTGCATTTCCCTTCGAGGATTCGCTCCGGAGGGCGGTGGAAGAAAGTTGCGGCCAGAAGCACGGGCGTCGACCACGAGCAACCGCCCAGTCGTCCGGCAGAGAGTGAACATCGCAGGGGAGGCTGTGGAGAGCCGGGATTGGTTCCCCAGCCACGACGATCAGCAATAGACTGACGACAGGTACAGCGCAGACCCTTCCCGGACAGCGGCAGCTGGAGCCGATCGACGGCGGAGAGAAAGCCGAGCAGCGTCGACGGGGTAAGACAGAGGGTGAAGCGCACAGGGCGCAACCGGGGGTTGAAAACCGAGCGGCATCGAGGAAAAACAAAACGGGGAGAGAGAGAGGGTAAAGCAACAGCCAGGTGCAGGACCGAGCAGCGGAAATGGGAAAGGCGCACAAAAAGAAAAAGAACGTGCAGAGCACAGCCAGGGCTCAAGGGCTGAACAGGGTCCGTGGGGAGAAGAAGGGAGAGCATGGGAGACGCCATTGAGCCGTGGAGAAGAAGGAAGAGTGCGGGAGACGCCATTTTTAGAAGCCACAGCGGAGAAGAAGGGCGAGCGCGGGAAGGAAGGAAAGCACGGGAGACACCATTTTGTGCCAGCGGAGAAGAAGGGGAAGCGTGGGAGATGCCATTTTTGACAGTTAAATCACACCCAGGGATGCAGAAGAGTGGCAGTATCTCTACGTTCGACAATGAAGTCGAAGATTGGGTGACGTGGAACATATTGAGGTGTACTGCAGGGCGAATGAAGTGCCAGATGCTAGGAAAGCACTGGTTTTGTTAAATTCCATGGGTGCAAAAACTTATGGGTTACTGCGAAACCTAATAACCCCAGAGAAGCCTGTAAACAAGAATTTCGAATGCATAGTAGAAATCCTACAGGACCACTTAAACCCCACACCACTGCTGATAGCAGAACGATTTAAGTTCTATAAAAGGAACCAACACAAAGACGAAAGCAATGCTGAGTACCTAACGGAACTGCGCAAGCTATCGAAACACTGCCAGTTTGGAGCGGGACTAGCAGATACGTTAAGGGACAAGTTTGTGTGTGGGCTGCAAAGTGAAGGAACCCAGAAACAGCTTCTATCAGAAAAGGATCTTACGCTGGACAAGGCTTTCAGTATGGCAGTATCACACGGAACAGCCGCAAGGGGCGCTGCAGAGATACAACGGAGACCGCAAGAATATGGCACCAATGAAATGTCCTATGGAACAGGGAAGTGCTATCGCTGTGGCAGAACAACACATGACCGGAAGGATTGTTGGTTCAAGGACCAAGTGGGCAGACAGTGTGGAAAAGCAGGACACATAGCAAGAGTGCAGGTCTGGGAAGAAAACCAACAGTAAGAAATCTCCACGGGAGAAGTACAAAAAGGTACACAAGGTGATGGACAGTAGTTCAGACGAACAGAAAAGTGACACAGACTCCGGAAGCAAGGAGCTGGGTTGTCTGAAACTACATAAGGTAACCAAAATGGAGAATCACCAGACTATCTGGGTTACACTCAAGATAGACGGAGTCCAAGTGAAAATGGAATTGGACACAGGATCAGCCCTAACAGTCATAAACCAAAGGGACTACAAGCGGCTATTTTCACATATACCCTTGAAAGCTACAGAGATTGTCTTGAAGACATACACGGGGCAAAAAGTCTACCCCAAAGGAAAAATAAGGGTGAAAGTGATATATAAAGGCCAGGAAATACCTAAAATGGACATATATGTATTGCCAGATGGAGGACCACCACTGCTAGGACGTGAATGGATCCGGAAGATACAATTAGATTGGCATTCCATACAGGCACTGAAGGTTGAGGCCAAAAAGGATGACGACGTCACACCTGGACGACTGTCAAAAATGCTAACTGACGCAAAAGAAGTGTTCCAGGAGGGACTCGGAACACTAAAAGGCATAACAGCAATGATTAAAATAGAGGAAAATGCAAGCCCAAAGTTTCTTAAGGCCAGACCAGTGCCTTATGCGATCAGACCAGCTGTCGAAGCAGAGCTGGAATGGTTGGAACGTTCAGGAGTACTGTCCAAAGTAAACTGGAGCAAGTGGGCTACACCCATCGTTCCTGTAATGAAGAGATCGTTGAGTAATACGCCTGGGGAACCAAAGAAGGTCCGCATCTGTGGGGATTTTAAGGTGACAGTGAACCCAGTCCTTCACACGGTACAATATCTGCTTCCATGAATTGAGGATATTTTCGCCTCGCTATCTGGAGGTAAACACTTCACCAAAATTGATCTAGCCCAGGCGTACTTGCAAATGGAGGTAGAAGAAGCCTCGAAACAGTACCTCACGATCAACACTCATAAAGGTCTCTACCAATACAACCGGCTGGTGTTCGGGGTAGCATCGGCTCCGGCTATTTGGCAAAGGGCAATGGATCAAGTCCTGCAAGGGATTCCAGGGACCCAGTGTTATTTGGACGACATCCTGGTCACGGGCGAAAATGACAGTGATCACCTCACCAACTTGGAGAAGGTGCTCACCAGATTAAAGGAGTATGGGCTATGAGCTAATCGCCACAAGTGCGAGTTTTTCCAGAAACAGATCTCGTATTGTGGCCACGTCATCGATGAAGAGGGGTTACATAAGTCCCCTGAAAAGATTGAGGCAGTAGTCAAGGCTCCAGCACCGGAAAATGTGTCACAACTGAGGTCGTTCCTCGGGCTGGTAAACTACTACCATAAGTTCTTACCAAATTTGTCCACGGTATTACACCCACTGAACACCCTACTGCAAACAGGGGTACCATGGAAGTGGAATGACTAACGTAGATGAGCTTTCCAGAAGTGTAAAGAATTGATCACATCAAAAGAGGTGTTGGCCCATTTCAACCCAGCACTACCAATTCGTTTGGCATGTGATGCATTACCCTATGGTATTGGAGCGGTGCTGTCGCACAAATTCCCAGGCGGGTTGGAGAGGCCAGTAGCCTTTGCGTCTCGGTCACTAACCTCAGCCGAGCGCAACTATGCCCAGATTGACAGGGAGGCTCTCAGCCTAGTATGGGGAGTAAAAAAATTCAACCACTATCTGCATGGGCAGAAGTTCACCTTGCTGACTGACCACCAACCACTTGTCTCCATCTTTAATCCTAAGAAGGGCGTTCCAGTGATGATTGCACAACGGTTACAAAGATGGTCCCTGTTTCTAGGGGCGAATCAATATGAAATAGAATATAAAGGCACGAAACAGCATGGAAACGCTGATGGGCTATCGTGCCTGCCACTGCCTACTGTGGAGGAAGCACCAGCAGTGGACCCTATCGAGATATTTTATTCATCAATAATTGAACGATTGCCAGTAACGAACGCAGATATAGAGAAGGAGACCCGCAATGATCTGACGCTGTCTAGGGTATATGATTTGACGGTGAGGGAATGGCCAACACATGGCGACTCACTGTTGCCAGCATTCTCATCCAGAAGAGAACAGCTGTCAGTATGCCAGGGGACAGTGATGTGTGGATCCAGAGTGGTGATTCCACCCAAGTTAAGGGAGAGAGTGCTAAATGAGCTACATGAAGGTCATCTGGGGGGAGTGAAAATGAAAAGCCTTGCTAGGGCTTATGTGTGGTGGCCGGGAATCGATCAACAAATCGAAGACCTAACCAAGAGCTGCTCAGGATGCCAGAAGGTCCAAAATGCACTACCACATGCCCCTCTACACCCATGGGAGTGGCCCTCCTCTCCATGGCAACGGGTGCATATTGATTTCGCTGGTCCATTCATGGACTCAATGTTCTTAATAGCAGTGGATGCTCATTCGAAGTGGCCTAAGGTGATAAAAATGTCCTCAACCACTACAGAGAAAACGATTGCAGTCCTACGGACCATATTTGCCAGAAACGGCTTGCCAGAGCAGATTTGCTCTGATAATGGACCACAGTTTGTGTCCGAAGAGTTTCGAAAATTTATGAGAAGGAATGGGGTAAGGCATTACACATCCGCCCCGTATCATCCAGCCACAAATGGATTGGCTGAGAGGTTCGTACAAACCTTTAAGAAGGCGATAAAGACCATGTGCGACGATGAAATTCCAGTACAGCATAAGGTGGACAATTTCTTATTAGCCTACCGAAACGCGACACATGCAGTTACCAACCAGACCCCGGCCATGATGTTCTTTAACCGAAGGTTGAGATCTCGTCTGGACTTGCTCAGACCAAATGTGCGAAGAAATGTTGAGGATAAACAATTCCAGCACATCAATGAGAAGCCGACAAGGAGCTTCAATGTAGGACAACCAGTCTTGGCCCGTGACTACCGAACAGAGAAATGGCAACCCGGAACGATATGCACAATGCAGGGGCCATTAATGTACACAGTGGATGTCGGGGAGAACATTGTGAGACGCCACGTCGATCAGATCTTAGCGTCACAGGAACGAGTCAACCCCATGTCTCGAGTACCTGGGGATGAACCCGACATACCGGTAGCATCTACCTCAGAACAAGTAGCAGTGGAAACCGATGAACTAACCGATGAAAAGGGGCCAGAATCGCCTCCGCACCAAGAACAAGAAACTCAGGAAAGGCACTATCCCGAAAGGATCAGGAAGCTGCCCCAAAGACTGAATCTATAAATGGACTATTGTTGTTTAATGTACATGTTAAAGTGTTAATTGTTATTTGAATATTATGGGTACTACTAGTCTAAAAGGGGAGGAATTGTAGTGTATGTACCTTTAAGACAGAACTACTTTTACAGCTCCTGTATACTGTAGTACCAGCAGTGACCACACCTGTATATAAGCCTTGCGCATGCCTCTGTACCCCCAGTCTTGAGACTACCCTACTCCAGTAAATACCTGTTGATTGTTAAGTTACAGCATCCGTGTGGTTATTGAAAAACATCATACTCTCAGAATCACGGATCTAACAGGTGGGGTGCTTGGGTTGACTTGCGCTGCCTGCGCTTGGCTTCCGCTTGCTCCCGGCGAAGAGACTTTAGGTGTTCGGCGCCTTCCCGGATGCTTCTCCTCCACTTTGTGCGGTCTTGGGCCAGGGATTCCCAGGTGTCGGTGGGGATGTTGCACTTTTTCAAGGAGGCTTTGAGGATGTCCTTGAAGCGTTTCCTCTGCCCACCTGGGGCTCTCTTGCTGTGTCAGAGCTCCGAATAGAGCGCTTGCTTTGGGAGTCTCGTATCGGGCATGCGGACGATGTGGCCCGTCCATTGGAGCTGATCGAATGCGGTCAAAGCTTCGATGCTGGGGATGTTGGCCTGAGCAAGAACACTGATGTTGGTGCGTCTATCCTGCTAATGGATTTGCAGGATCATGCAGAGGCAGCGTTGGTGGTACCTCTCCAGTGCATTGAGGTGCCTGCTGTACATGGTCCATGTCTCTGAGGCATACAGCAGGGCGGGTATCACTGCTGCCCTGTAGACCATGAGCTTAGTGCCGGGTTTGAGGTCCTGGTCTTCAAACACTCTCTTCCTCAGGTGACCGAAGGCTGCACTGGCACGCTGAAGGCTGTGTTGGATTTCGTCATCGACGTCTGCCCTTGTTGACAATAGGCTCCCGAGGTATGGAAAGTGGTCCACGTTGTCCAAGGCCTCGTCGTGGATTTTGATAAGCGGGGAGCAGTACTGTGTGGCGGGGGCAGATTGGTAGAGGAACTTTGTCGTACGGATGTTTAGTGTAAGGCCCATGCTCTCGTACGCTTCGGTGAAGGTGTTAACGATGGTTTGGAGTTCGACCTCCGAGTGAGCGCAGATGCAAGTGTCGTCTGCATACTGTAATTCTACGACAGTGGATGGGACGACCTTGGATCTGGACTGGAGGCGACGGAGGTTGAACAGTGTCCCCCTTGGGATGTTTTACTATGTTAAAGGCACTATAGAAATGCAAGTTGTTGTTGTAGTAAATAAGAAAGTTGCGCTTGTATAGCATCTTCCACATCTTCAGGACATCCCAAAGCACTTCACAGCCATTGTATTACTTCTGAAGTATAGTTTCTCAGTGAAACGCCCTCTTCTTTTCACTTGCTGCTTCTAACCGTGGTGGTATAATGTGGTAGTAGGGGGGTGGATGAGGGAAATGCTGTGGATGTGGTTTACATGGACTTCAGTAAAGCTTTTGACAAAGTCCCGCATAGGAGACTGGTCAAGAAGGTAAGAGCCCATGGGATCCAGGGTGCCTTGGCGCGTTGGATCCTAAACTGGCTGAGTGGCAGGAGGCAGAGGGTGATGGTCGAAGGTTGCTTTTGTGACTGGAAGCCTGTGTCCAGTGGGGTACCTCAGGGATCGGTGCTGGGTCCCTTGTTGTTTGTGATCTACATAAATGATTTGGATGAGAATGTAAAAGGTATGATCAGTAAGTTCGCAGATGACACGAAAATTGGTGGTGTGGTAAATTGCGAGGAGGAAAGCCTCAGGCTACAGGACGATATAAACGGGTTGGTCAGATGGGCGGAAAAGTGGCAAATGGAAGTTAACCCTGAAAAGTGCGAGGTGATGCATTTTGGACGGACAAATAAGGCAAGGGAATACACAATGAGTGGTAGGACCCTAGGAAGTACAGAGGGTCAGAGGGACCTTGGTGTACATGTACATAGATCCCTGAAGGCAGCGGAACAGGTAGATAAGGTGGTTAAAAAGGCATATGGGATACTTGCCTTCATTAGCCGAGGCATAGAATATAAGAGCAGGGAGGTTATGATGGAGCTGTACAAAACGCTGGAGTACTGTGTGCAGTTCTGGTCGCCTCACTATAGGAAGGGTGTGATTGCTTTGGAGAGGGTGCAGAGAAGATTCACCAGGATGTTACCTGGGATGGAGCACCTCAGCTATGAAGAGAGGCTGGACAGGCTGGGGTTGTTTTCCTTGGAGCAAAGAAGGCTGAGGGGGGACCTGATTGAGGTGTACAAAATGATGAGGGGCATAGATAGGGTAGATAAAGAGGAACTTTTCCCCTTAGTAGGGGGGTCAATAACAAGGGGGCATAGATTCAGGGTAAGGGGCAGGAGATTTAGAGGGGATTTGAGGAGGAACTTCTTCACCCAGAGGGTGGTTGGAATGTGGAACTGAATGCCTGAAAGGGTGGTAGAGGCAGGAACCCTCACAACATTCAAGAAGCATTTGGATGAGCACTTGAAATGCCATTGCATGCAAGGCTATGGACCAAATGCTGGAAAATGGGATTAGACTGGACAGGGATGGATGGGCGGCGCAGACACGATGGGCTGAAGGGCCTCTTTCTGTGCTGTAAAACTCTATGACTCTAGAAGACCTTGTGTGCAATAACGTGGAACTGTGCAGAAAACATCCACCTTCCCAATAGGTAACGGAGAGCGGCAGAGACACAGGGCTCGATTTTTGCCAGGCCCGAGGAGGTGGGATTGGAGGCAAGTGAGGTGTTAAAATCGCATAAAATGGCGGGCCCGATCCCGCCTCCATCCCACCTCTGAGCAATTTTCCCACGCTTGTTTTCAGACCCCGTTTCCATCCCGCCTCCAAGAGCCGGGATAGGCCCTTAAGGCCCTTAACAACCACTTAATTGCCTCTATAATCCCATGTTGAGAGGCTTTTCTGATTTTAACACTTTTCCCCCGTGCTGCACGTCTCCTCTGGAACACGCCAGTTAACCCTGGCAGCCTCACAAGTGGACTGTTTACTAACAGCTGCAGCTCCACAATTAAAAAGGAGTTTTCAGCAATCATCATTTGCAGGTGGCAGAACTTTGTTGTCTCAGGTCTGGGGCAACTTTTATCAGGCATACTCATTGTTGTGGAAGTTTGGAGCCTGACACCCATCTCCAGTGTGACCTCCTGGGAAAACCCTCTCGCCACCTTGACTGAGCGCTTCCTCAACTGAGGCATATACCAGAAGCATGGGAACCATTTATTTCCTTTCCTCCTGGACATCAGATTTGGACGAAGACCAGCCTTGGCAGCAGCAGAACCATGAACCAACCTGCCGGAGACTCCTGCACCTGTTCCTGGAGTTCCAGCACCGCTGGACCCGGAGGCACAGGGTCAACATGCAGTGGAGCTGAGCTGGGAGCATCCTGCGCCCTCCGACGAGGACTCTCCACTGCTGTTCCTGTCTCCACCATCTGCTGATGCTCAATTGTGAGCTGTTATACACCAGGTGCCAACACTACTCTATCTTGCGAAGGTCCCACCGAGGTGTGAGTGTCTGCGCTGGTGCTGGGTGCGCTGAATTCTGCTGATGCAGCGCCCTCAGAGGTTGTAGATTCCTCTGAGGAGTCTGGAAGTTCAGGCTCTTCCTCCTGGACAGTGGGGACGGGGGCTCTCGATGGTCCTGTGGGGGAGTAAAGGAAAGAGTTAGAGATGTGAGGTCAAGGTTACATGCACATTGAATAGTGCAGATGATCATAAGTCAATCTGTTAGAGCATCAGATTCATTATCAGTGACTCATGCAATGTCAATGAGAGAGATGCCAAACTATTCTGTCACCAGCTTGCTGTGATGCGCCTGCCTGTCCGTCCCCCACTTGGGACTTCTCCTCGATCCCGGCGATTTCCAGGGCCGCCTCCTCCCAGCTGGGCTACTGAGGGTGGCCCTCCTCCTGTCCTCGCTCTTTCCCTCTTATTGTGGGCTCTCTTTTCCTGCAATCAGGAACAAAAGTGGAGTTTGAGTGAGAATGAAGGAGTGAGTGTAGAGAATCCATAGCATAGATTCTTAGAAGGAGACAAAGGGCCCTCCCTGTGTGTTGTAAGTTGTTGTCATTGCGTCACAGTGATAGAGTGTGAGGGCTGCATGGTCGAATAGTTAAGTGAATGTGACCATAGAGAGTGAGGCAATGGGTAAGGGTGCAGGGTTGTAAGTGTCAAGTGGGATGTGGAGGAAGAGGTTGGCAAAGCAGAGCGCTGGTGAGGAGAGGCGATGGGGATCAGATTGAGGGTGACGGGAAAGTCATACTCACTTTGCCTGTGCGGAGAAGGTCATGAAACCTCTTCCTGCAATGCAGCCAGGTTCTGCGGCTCATTGAGATGGAGTTGACCTCCTCGGCCACTTGCAGCCACGCAGCTTTAGTCTGCTGGGGTGGCTTTTTTCTCCCTGAGAAAGGGAAGAGCACCTCCTTATTAGATCTTGCTCCCTGCACCAGTGCTTGGAGGGAGGGCTCATCAAAGCGAGGCGCACACTTTTGTTTGCTGGTGGACATGGTCAGTAAATGAAGTCCTTCATACAATGTCCAAAGCGTTTCCAGTCTCCAGAAGAAGCAAGGCTGCTTGCAGGCCTTAAATCCAGCAGCATTGATGACATCATTGGAGGCGACTGTTTGTATGAAAAGACTAATTGGGCCAGGGGTTCCCACACGTTGGAAATCAATTGCCCAATTAGGGGAAAATCACAATTTTTCGACACTTCACTTCGGAGTCGGGGTCCTGACACGAATCCCACCTGACACGCCCCAGCCCACTCACACTGGCAAAATCGAGCCACAAACTTCAGTGGTGAAAGAGCTTAAGACGAAAAATGTAACTGTATCCATAAAAATAAATCAGTGCTTGTACAGACCCTAGAGGCATAGGAATAGGGGGAGGCCATTGAGCCCCTCGAGCCTGTTCCGCCATTCAATGAGATCATGGCTGATCTGTGACCTAACTCCATTATACCCGCCTTTGCCCCCATATCCCTTAATACCTTTGGTTAACAAAAAGCTATCAATCTCTGATTTAAAATTAATTGATCTAACATCAATTGCCGTTTGCGGAAGAGAGTTCCAAACTTCTACCACCCTTTGTGTGTAGATGTGTTTCCTAATTTCACTCCTGAAAGGTCTGGCTCTAATTTTTAGACTCTGCCCCCTAGTCCTAGACTCCCCAACCAGCAGAGAGGGTGCAAAAAATATTTACAAGGATGTTACCGGAACGGAGAGGTTATACCTATCAGGAAAGATTGAACAGGCTGGGGCTCCTTTCTCTAGAAAAGAGAAGACTGAGAGGTGACCTGATAAAATGATGAAAGGGTTTGATAGGGTGGACATAGAGAAGGTGTTTCCACCTGTGGACCGGAACTAGGGGTCATAAATATAAGAGAGTCACCAATAAATCCAATCGGGAATTCAGGAGAAATGCCTTTACCCAGAGAGTGGTGAGAATGTGGAGCTCGCTACCACAGGGAGTGGTTGAGGTGAATAGCTTGGATGCTAGATAAGTACATGAGGGAGAAAGGAATCAAATGTTGGTAGGGTGGGAGGAGGATCACGTGGAGCATAAGCTGTGCTGCAAATTCTATGTAATTATGACCTGGAACACACAATCTAGCCAGTGGTTAAAGTGGGCTGGGATACTCCACAACAGCTCTTGTTCATCATTCAGTCTCTCACTATCACAACAGAGAGAAATAATTTCTCCAAATGGGGGTTCACCTTGACCGTTGCTGCTCAGCAGGAGTGAAGCAGCTTTATAACAGTGACTGTGAATCTCTTAATAAAGAGCGTGTGTAAAGTACTCCTTCATTAGCGTGAGTCAGGTTTATGCGAATGAAAGCAGAATGAACTCGTGCCCTTCAGTGAAAGTCATACTGCTGTATAATCATCACCGTTTATAGAAGAATTTGCCTCCCTGAGCACGTGACTTTGCTCAGCCTCCATTCACACTGAACCTTGCCATCCTCTGCTGGTAGTGGGAGGCAGGCAGGCTGTTCGGGTAAAAGGAAAAATACCAAAAAACATAAAAGGGAAACAAAGTGCTTCACCCACAAGCATGATGTCCATCAGACTGAGCTGAAATCTTCGCGTCTCCTCTGGCATTCTATTTAAAATGTTAGGTTTCTGCAGTAGTACCGAATCCAGGGGAAAAAAAGATATTGCAATATTTCTTTATTTTTCCCCTCCTTTCTTGAATGTCCTGACTCATTCTAGGTTACAGTTCCACAGGACCCATTGGCATCTTGCCAAAGTGGCCATGAATCGTTTTGCTCTTGGAATGTGGGCAATGCCAGTCCCAAGTTGCCATGGGAAGGAGGTGCTGGGCCTTCGCCTTGATCCCCTGAAGCCCGTGTGGTGATGGTGCTCCATCCAAGGCGTTGGACAGGGGATTCTAGGAGATTGACCCAGCAACGATGAAGGAAAGGCGACGTCAGGATTGTGTGTGACTTGGAGAGGATGGTATTCCTGTGATGCTGCTGCTCTCGTCCTTCTTGGTGGTGGAGGTCACAGAGGAGGGAGGCGCGTTCAAAGAACCTTGTTGAGTTGCTACAGTGCGGGCTGTAGATCTTACACACCATAGCCACGGTGCTTCGGTGAAGGAGGGGCTGGATATGGAGTCCAATGGCAGAGGCACCGATCAAATGAACTGCTCTGTCCTGGATAGTGTCTTGAGTGTTTTTGCAGGTGCACCCATCCAGGTGAGTGGTATGCATTCCATCATAGGAACATAGGAACAACAGTAGGCCATTCGGCCCCTCGAGCCTGTTCCGCCATTCAATGAGATCATGGCTGATCTGTGACCTAACTCCATATACCCGCCTTTGGCCCATATCCCTTAATACCTTTGGTTTACAAACAGCTATCAATCTCAGATTTAAAATTAACAATTGATCTAGCATCAATTGCCGTTTGCGGAAGAGAGTTCCAAACTTCTACCACCCTTTGTGTGTAGACGTGTTTCCTAATTTCACTCCTGAAAGGTCTGGCTCTAATTTTTAGACTCTGCCCCCAGTCCAAGAGTCCCCAACCAGCGGAAATAGTTTCTCTCTATCCACCCTATCTGTTCCCCTTAATATCTTGAAAACTTTGATCAGATCACCCCTTAACCTTCTAAATTCTAGGGAGTACAACCCTAGTTTGTGTAATCTCTCCTCGTAACTTAATCCTTGAAGTCCGGGTATCATTCTGGTAAACCTGCGCTGCCCTCCCTCCAAAGCCAATATATCCTTCCTAAGGTGTGGTGCCCAGAACTGCTCCCAGTGCTCCAGTTGTGGTCTAACCAGGGTTTTGTACAGCTGCAGTATAACTTCTACCCCCTTGTACTCTAGTCCTCTGGATATAAAGGCCAGCATTCCATTAGCCTTTTTGATTATTTTCTGTACCTGTTCATGACATTTTAATGATCTGTGTACCTGAACCCCAAGTCGCTGGACCTTCACTGTTTTTAGCTGTTCACCATTTAGAAAGTACCCTGTTCTGTCCTGTTTAGGCCCAAAGTGCATGACCTCACATTTGCTTACATTGAAATCCATTTGCCGCATTTTTGCCCATTCACTTAATCTCTCGATATCCTTTTGTAATTTTATGCCTTCATCTACACTGCCTACAATGCCGCCTATCTTTGTGTCATTGGCAAATTTGGATATAAGGCGTTCTATGCCATCATCTAAGTTGTTAATAAATTTTGGCCCAGAAATTCGGGTCTCCACGGGTGAGTACGCATGGGGTACTCACCTGTAGGCCCAATGGAAGTGCCGGTTTCCTGCATGCACTGTGCATGCGCGGGAAACCGCACTTCCGTTCCCCTGAAAGAAGGGGTTGACAGGTGGAATGCGTGCACAGGAGAGGCAGCGCGTGCGCATCGAACTTACTTTTTTTTGCAGGTTTTCCCGGGAAGGTAAGTCTCCAGAAATTACACATTTAAAAAGCAGGCGTAAGGCCAGCTTTTTACAAGGTAAGTGGTGAATTCATTAAAATTAAAACATTTTTTCCACAGGTTTATTATTTTTAAATACTTTAAAGAAAGGTAAGTTTATTTTTAGCCCCGTTAGAAAATAAAATTATTTTTTTCAAAAATTTTAATTATTGTTTAAAATAGTTATTTCATGTAATTTCTAGATTATTTAAAAAATGTGATTTAAAAAAAATTTATTTGAAGATTTAGTGATGTTTTGGGGCCCGTAGTATTTATAAGTTTTGACAGCTCTTCCTGTCAAACTTATGAAGGGAGCATTCCCTGCTCCGATTGGCCCACGTGATCCCAGGGGACGCATCGAACTAACTGCGCCCCTGGGATAGAAACATAGAAACATAGAAGATAGGAGCAGAAGTAGGCCATTCGGCTCCTTGAGCCTGCCCCGCCATTCAATGCGATCATGGCTGATCATTGCAAGCACTGCGCGCCGGCAGTTGGAGCAGGCCCAGGATTGGAATCCCACGGGGGCCCACAGCTCAACGACCGGCGCGCAAGTTAAGTGCAGGTCAGGGGTTTACACCCGCGGGAAGCCCCTGACCCGAATTTCTGGGCCAAGTGAATAGTTGAGGCCCCAACACAGGTCCCTGTGGGACACCACGAGTCACATCCTGCCAATTAGAGTACCTGCCCATTATCCCGACTCTCTGTCTCCTGCCGCTCAGCCAATTTCCTAACCAGGTCAATAAGTTGCCCTCAATTCCGTGGGCTTCTACCTTAGATTACAGTCTCCTTTGTGGGACTTTATCAAATGCCTTCTGGAAGTCCATATAAATAACATTCCCCTGTCCACTACTTTAGTCACCTCTTCAAATCAAAAAATTCAATCAGCTTTGTCAGGCATGACCTACAATTTACAAATCCATGTTGGCTCTCTGATCAGCTGAAAATTTTCGAGGTGTTCAGTCACCCTATCCTTAATTATAGAGTCTAGAAATTTTCAGATGTTAGGTTAACTGGTCTATAATTCCCTGGTTTCCCTCTCTCACCATTCTTAAAAAAGCAGAGTCACACTCCTGACTTGAGCCTTGTAGATGATGGAGAGACTTTGAGGGGCCAGGAAGTGAGCCACTTGTTGCAATTCACCCAGGTTCTGCCCCGCACTTGCAGCCTTGGCGTTGAGATGGCTGGCCCAGTTGAGCTTTAGATCAATGGTGAGTACCCTCCCGTCGAGATTTGATGGTGGACGTCTCAGCAATAGTGGTTCTCTTGAAGGTCAAGGAGAGATGGCTGGGCTTACCCTTGTTGGCGATGATCATTACCTGACACTTGTGTGGTACAAATGTTACCTGCCACTTGTTATCCCAAGCCTGAATGTTATTCAGCTGTCGGCTGGCATGGGCTGATTCCTTATCGGAGGAGTGGTGAATGGAGCTGCACACTGTGGGATCATCAGTAAACGGCCTCACTCCTATTAGATGGGCAGAATGGTGGCAAATGGAATTTAACCCTGAAAAGTGTGAGGTGATACATTTTGGGAGGACTAACAAGGCAAGGGAATACACAATGAATAGTAGGACCCTAGGAAGGACAGAGGATCAGAGAGACCTTGGTGTGCATGTACATAGATCCCTGAAGGCAGCAGGACAGGTCGATAAGGTGGTTAAAAAGGCATATGGGATACTTATATTCTATGCCTCGGCTAATGAAGGCAAGAGCAGCGAGGTTATGATGGAGCTGTACAAAACGCTAGTTAGGCCACAGCTGGAATACTGTGTGCAGTTCTGGTCGCCACACTATAGGAGGGATGTGATTGCATTAGAGAGGGTGCAGAGGAGATTCACCAGGATGTTACCTGGGCTGGAGCGCTTCAGCTATGAAGAGAGACTGGACAGGCTGGGGTTGTTTTCCTTAGAGCAGAGAAGGCTGAGGGGGGACCTGATTGAGCTGTACAAAATTATATGGGGCATAGATAGTAGATAGAAAGGAACTTTTCCCCTTAGTAGAGGGGTCAATAACCAGGGGGCATCATTTCAAGGTAAGGGGCAGGAGGTTTAGAGGGGATTTGAGGAAAAACTTTCACCCAGAGGGTTTTTGGAATCTGGAACTCACTGCCTGAAAGGGTGGTAGAGGCAGGAACCCTCACAACATTCAAGAAGCATTTGGATGAGCACTTGAAACGCCATAGCATACAAGGCTACGGACCAAGTGCTGGAAAATGGGATTAGAATAGACAGGGCTTGATGGCCGGCACAGACACGATGGGCCGAAGGGCCTCTTTCTGTGCTGTATAACTCTATGGCCTAGAAATTGGGTATAGCCTCGCTTGAGGCGTTAGAACTGGCGAAGCGCTAAGTTTATAGCCAGCCGAAAGTTATCGCTGCCTGGCGAGATATTGGGTTGCATCGCCCCCAAAGGGTATTGAGGCACTAATTCAGCCGTTGCATGGTGCTCTTAAGGCGCAAAAGTTCAGGCGCTACTCAATATCGACACGGACGGGTGCAGCGCAGGTGATCTCAATTACGGGAAACCACGAGACCTCCAGGCGCCGGCTGGCTCTTAAAGGGGTGGGTCAGTCAGCCTGAGCTTCAACACCCAACGCCCTGTAGGCCTCAGATTCGGCGCTCGCCCTTGTCTGGCGGTACAAACTTGTTCAGCATGGAGAAGGTTAGACAGAGAGCAGAGCGCTTCAGCACTGAGGCTCTGGACCACTTGGTGGCTGCAGTTGAACGCCATCGAGAGGTCCTGTATCCGGATAATGGCAAGAGGCCGAATCAGAAGGCTTACCGACAATCTTGGAGGGAGGTTGCTGTAAGGGTCAACTCCAGCAGCATGGCGACCAGGACCCCTGTTCAGTGCAGGAAGAAATTCAACGACCTCACACGGATCGTTAGGGTGAGTGATGGTTTAGCAATCTTCTGATTCCCTCCATCTGCAGCTGACTTTGGGCACCCTGCTGCAATGATGCCCCAATGGCCATCTGTCAGCATGCACCCATGGCCCTTTCTGGGCACACACATGGACAGATGTCTCAAGGCCTCATGTAAGGGCTCTTGCACCATGGGGGGCATGCGATGATGTCTCAAGGCCTCATGTTACAGAACTTCCCCTTCTTTCCCCTGCAGTCCAAACTGGCCATGATCCGAAAGGAGCAGCGTCGAACCGGTGGCGGACCTCCACAAGTGGTCACTCTGACGGATCTGGAGGAGAGAGTGCACTAGATACTTGGAGGACGTCTGTCTGGTCCTGTGACCACTGCATCTGCCGACCCCATTACCGACAGCGAGGGTAAGACTCTCACCTTTTTCACCTGTTGCCTTCCACTTGGTCCCCCCGCCAGCATGCATCCTCAGTGTGCAGCCATGTCAGAGCTTTGCCGCAATCTGGCATGCCTTTCAGCAAAGCTGTCCTTTTGCTAAAGCCACTCTTCCACCTCCCACTTTCAGATGAAGCAGCACCAACTCGGGCTCAACGTGCTGAAGCTGCCAGTGCCAGTGCCACCGGAGGCGAGGACCAGGAGGAATCCGGACCAGCCGTTGCAGAATCCGGGGAGCTGACACATCTACAGACTGGGGATAGTAGTACCCTGGAGGGGAGGGGGGGGGTGGGCTCTGAGGATGAACCAGTTGCCGGACCAAGCGGCATGCAGCAACGCACGGGGGATAGGCAAGTTCGGCCACCGTCTCCCCGGAGGGCAAGGCAGGTCGTCATGACTGCTGCACAGAGTGCAGATGAGGTGCGTCGCCTGGCTGAGATGAGCAAACAGGCCTGGGTCAGACACACAGAGCTGATGGCTGCAGTGGAGAAGATGCCTGAGTCAATAGATTCATTGGCTAAGAGTATGTTGGACTTTGGGGCAACAATGGAGAGGACTCTCCAGGGCTTTGGGGCAACAATGGACAGGACTCTGCAGGTGTTCGGGGCAACAATGGACAGGTCTAGCCAGGGCTTCGGGGCAACAATGGACAGGACTATCCAGGGCTTCGGACCAACAATGGAGAGGACTGTCCACGGCTTTGAGTCGGCTATGGAAAGGACGGTTCAGGGCTTCGGACAATCCCTGTGCAGGGCTTGTCCGAGGCAGTGGAGCGGTCGGCACCTGGCTTGTCCGAAGCAATGGGAAGAACTGTCCAGGCCTTCTCCGAAGCACTGGCACCTGGCACACAGGTCCTCACTGTTGCCACGCAGTCACTTGCTGGCCTCCTCCACAGCCAGATTGACGCAACACGATCTCTCACTGTAGCCACCCTCTCTGCATCAGTTAGGATCACCCCGGGCCCTTCCAGTCCCATACAAGGCCAGCAATCAGTGGAGCATGCGATTGTGGCGGTAGAGCTGACCCGCTCCCCTCAGATAGCCAGTGTGTCGTCCGACCATGGTGCAGGTGTCCTCTCTCGGCAGGAGACCACTGCACATGCCAGCGCTGGGATGCCTGCATTGCAGCTGCCACCACCTGCAGGCCACACTGCTTCCAGCCATGGTCCCATCAAGCATCCTGCGTCCGCACCCTCCAAGTCCAGAGGTCGGCCAGGCCATCCCTCAGGGGCTTCTGCGCTTCCAGACAGTCAGCAGGCGTCCCCCAGCCTTGAGCCCGCCACTGGGGTCCAATTACGTCGGAGCAGCAGGGAGGGAAGGGGCCGGGCGCGAAAGAGAAGTCGTTCTCCCTCAAGGGGCCAGTTGTAGAGTGAAGTGCTGAGACGTTTGTTTGTCCAAATGCAAGGACACCCTCACCTGTTGTTATATTTGCAGAAGGTTTGTTGAGTTTTGCGGCTTTGCCGAACAGTTCAGTTATTTTGAAAGTTATGGTTTCTGTTGACATTACGTTGTTCAGCTGTACTGCAAGACTTTTGTGCCAATAAACAGAAGTTTCAATGTGGCATGGTGCATGTGACTAGTTTCAGTGATGCTGGCATTCAGAGGCCCTCAAACATCCAAAGTGCGCATGAGTTAAGACTCTCATCATTCCGCCACAGGGGTCTCGACACGAGTCCAGATGAGCCTCTGACGTATGGCCCTTCCACTTTCACCAGCCCTTCCATCCTCCTTCCATCCTCCTCCTCATCCTCATCATCATCATCATCATCCTCATCCTCATCCTCACTCCTCCTCCGCTGGTCATTGAGGGACAGCTGGAATTGGCTGTGTGCGTCGATTTGCCAAGTTGTGGAGCATGCAGCAGATGACGACGATGTGTCCCACTTGCTGCGACGAGTACTGCAGGGATCCCCCCCGAATCTTCCAGACATTGGAAACGCTTTTTGACAACACCAATAGTGTGCTGTTTACTGTGCCTGGTCGCCTGATGGCCGCTGCTGATCAGCTCTTCTGCTGGGGTGTCGGCCACACGGAGTGTTGTCATCAGCCATGGCCAGAGAGGATAGCCCTTGTCCCCAGTAAGCCAGCCTCGTCTTCGAGGCAGCCCCTCAAAAAGGTTACAAACTGAGGCCAGCTGCAGGATAAAGGCATCGTGGCTGCACCCTGGGAAATGCGCGGTGACTGCCATGACGATTTGGCGGTGGTCACAGACCAGCTGCATGTTGAGGGAGTGCAACCCCTTGCAGTTGCGGAAGTCCTAAGGATGATGGCATGGCGCCCTCAAAGCCACGTGTGTGCTGTCACTCACCCCCTGCACCATGGGGAAGTCAGCAATAGAAGCGACACCCTGTGCGCCCTCCGCCTGCTTGTGCAGGGTCTGAGGGAAGGTAATGAATTGACGCCTTCGCCTATAAAGGGCTTCTGTAACTTGCTGGGTGCAACAGTGGACTGCAACCTGAGCGACAGTCGCAATGTCCCCAATGGCTGACTGAAAGGATCCATTGGCATAAAATTGGAGGCCATCAGTCAACTTAACCATCATGGACAGAGAGGTTCTGCAGCGTTCACGCGGCTGCAGATCATGACCAAACAGGTGGCACAGATCAGTAACAATGTCCCTGCAGAATCGGAGCCTTCCCAAACACTGCTCCTCCGACATGTCAAGGCTTGTCACCTGCTGCCTAAAGACCCTCGCAGCTTCCCGTCGGATTGGCCAACCTCCATTGGCCCTCCTCCTTCTGGCCAATCCCGGCCCTCTCTCCCGCCTTCTCTCTGCCCCTTCACAGTGTTGGGCGATGAGGCCGTCGCCCTCCAAACAAGCTCTCATTCCGATGCCAGTTGGTCCAAAGGCTTTTAGGTGTAGTGCTGCAAGTGCTTCGGACAGGTTTGAAGGACCCAAGTACTGTAAAGCTAAATTCCCAGAACTCCGCTCCACATTAGCTCGCCAACTCTCTCTAGCAACGATCGCAATGAGCAGGCCAAGTGGCAGAAGAATCTGCACTGAAGCTGTCCCCTTTAAATAGCGCCCCCCTACTCCGAGAAGGGCCTGTTAGCCCTCCCTCGAACTGTCACTAATAGCGCTGGGTGCTAAGGATCCGGGCGCCACCCAATATGCGCTCAGGCGCTCCTAGAAGGCGTTGCACACTGAAATGACATCATGAACTGCTTGCGCTCGCGGGTGCGCGCAAACACTTAGCGCAGGCGCTAAATGTATAGTCAATATCTGAGTTGTCGCTATCTTCATAGCGTCTGCCCCAACATAGGGCATCGCCCCAATTCTAGGTCTCTTTAGGCGCTCAGCGCCGGCGCTACCAACCCAATTTCTAGGCCTATGACTCTATGGCCTAGAAATTCGGTGGGCTGCGCCACCAGTTTGCATCTAAAGAGGGCACTCAGTGGCTTTAGCGCCACTGGCCGCGCCTCCCGCGATATTTAGCGGGGCGCTAATGGCGGCGTTAGCCTGTTGCGCTGCGCCGCCACCAATGACGTGATCGGTGTGCAGCGCCCCACTACCGCCCCAATCGCGATATTTGGTCGCGCCTGCCTCTGTAACGCCGATCGCAAATTGCGCCCGGTTCACGGGGCCTACCTGTGGCGGTAGTGGCGCAAATTAAGGTGGAGGTGCAGGGCAGCCATTTTTTCGGTGGCCGCCTGCCAGCACCTCCGTCCCCAGCCTCCTGATACCCCCCCCCGGGCAGTGCCGGCTGTGTCCCGAGAGCCCGGCACTTCTCCTCGGTGCTGGGCTCTTTTGCCGGCACTCGCGATCGGTCATCGCGCTGGTGCAGGCCCCTCCCCCTTAAGAAGGGGAGGAAGGCCTGCATTACCGCAGCGTGCCATGCCGCAGCGTGTGGCGCTGCGGCACGTTGCGCTGCGATATTCAGTTTCAGCGCCCTAAGAGGGACGCGGGGAGCCTCGAGCAGCGCCCCGCGTCCCTCTTGGGGCGCTCCAACTGAATTTCCAGCGGGCGCAACTGCTCCGTTCGCAGCGGCAATTCTGGCACCCAGGCGAGCTTGGCGCCCCGTTTGGGGCTCCACCGAATTTCTAGGCCTATGACTCCTGACCTTGTGATGGAGGGAAGTTGATTGATGAAGCAAATAATCTGATAATCCACAGAATTATTTCAGATCCCACCATGGCAGTTTGAGAATTTGACTTCACTTTGAAAATAAGTCTGGAAATAAAAAGCTGGTCTCAGTAAACTGTGGGATTGTTGTAAAAAACCCAACTGGTTCACTAATGTCCATTAGTGAAGGAAACCTGCCGTCCTTACCCGGTCTGGCCTCTTAACTGCTGTCTGACATTGCCTGCCTAACCAGCTGAGGGCAGTGATGGGCAATAAATGCTGGCGTTGCCCACATCAAAAAAAATGAATATTAAAAGCAAACATGGAAAAGCATCGGCATTTGTAATGGGAGGAGTAAGGGCAGGAACAATTGCGTGCTGCCTTCATCAACTAAGCCACACAGCAAGGGGGAGATCATTGATGAAAATTAATTGAAAATTTTAATAACTAATATCATAAGGCACAATAGTGTAAAAAAAATCTTTATGATCAAAACCACACTCTGTGCCCGCTTTGCCTACTGGGAATTTCTGGACAGCCCAGTAGACAGGTGTGTGTGGTCATCACCTCTCGATAGAGCTTGACAAGTTTGCAGGTGAGCTCACTACTGAAGGAAGGGGGGGGGAGGTTGTCTTTAGAAACACGGTGACCTTTGCAGCCAATCCAACTGAGTGAGTAAAGCTGATTCTTCTTTTTATATGGACCTTACAGCAAGACAAGAGAAATCAGTGACTGTTTCTTGGAATGATCTGGGGAGAGAGAGTGCCTCGTACGCTCCCGGTATATAGGTCAGGTCACTTTATTCTTATTTATCCGAATAGCATTGCACTTTTCCCCCAGGCAATAATTGCAGTGCATGGTGTAGACATTGACAATCAGTTCTGCATCAGCTGTCATGTTGGTGTGTGTAACGTCAGGAGGAGAAACTATTGGATTTCTGATTTTTTTGAGTGTCAGCCATGGCTCAGTGGCTAGCACCTTCGCCTCTGAGTCAGAAGGTTGTGGGCTCGCGTCCCACTCCAGGGACTTGAGCACAAAAGTCTAGGCTGACATTCCAGTGCAGTGCTGAGGGAGTGCCGCACTGTCGGAGGTGCCGTCCTTCGGATGAGACGTTAAACCGAGGCCCCGTCTGCCCTCTCAGGTGGACGTAAAAGATCCCATGGCACTATTTCGAAGAAGAGCAGGGGAGTTCTCCCCGGTGCCCTGGCCAATATTTATCCCTCAATCAACATCACTAAAACAGATTAGCTGGTCATTTATCACATTGCTGTTTGTGGGAGCTTGCTGTGCACAAATTGATTGCTTGGTTTCCCACAATGCAACAGTGACTACACTTCAAAAAGTACTTCATTGGCTGTAAAGCGCCTTGAGACGTCCGGTGGTCGTGAAAGGCATTATAGCAATACAAGTCTTACATTTTTTTCCTTATTTATAAGTCAGAGAGTTGCTGGATCTCTGGCCATTTCTGGAGTGTGAGGAATGTTGCCGGAGCGTGAGGAGAGTATTCGGAGTGTTGCCGGAGTGTTGCCAGAGCGCGAGGAGAGTTGCCGGAGCGCGAGGAGAGTTGCCGGAGCGCGAGGAGAGTTGCCGGAGCGCGAGGAGAGTTGCCGGAGCGCGAGGAGTGTTGCCGGAGCGCGCGGCGTGTTGCCGGAGCGCGCGGCGTGTTGCCGGAGCGCGAGGAGTGTTGCCGGAGCGCGAGGAGTGTTGCCGGAGCGCGAGGAGTGTTGCCGGAGCGCGAGGAGTGTTGCCGGAGCGCGAGGAGAGTTGCTGGTTGCTGGAGCGCGCGGAGTGTTGCTGGAGCGCGAGGAGTGCTGCTGGAGCGCGAGGACTGTTGCTGGAGTGCTGCTGGAGCGTGGGAAGAGTTGCTGGAGCGCGAGGAGCGTTGCTGGAGTGCGAGGAGCGTTGCTGGCGTGAAGAGCGTTGCAGGAGCGCTGCTGGAGCGCGAGGAGAGTTGGTGGAGCGCGAGGAGTGTTCCTGGAGCGTGAGGAGTGTTTCTAGTTTCTAAGGAATGTTGCTGGAGCGTGAGGAGTGTTGCTGGTGCGTGAGGAGTGTTGCTGGTGCGTGAGGAGTGTTGCTGGAGCGTGAGGAGAGTTGCTGGAGCGTGAGGAGTGTTGCTGGAGCATAGGGAATGTTTCTAGTGTCTGAGGAGTGTTGCTGGAGCGTGAGGAGAGTTGCTGGAGCCTGAGGAGTGTTGCTGGAGTGTGAGTGTAATGATCAATAACATGTCATTCTATAGTGGACACTAGGTGGAGCCGTAGAGCTGTATATAAGACTACACTACCCAGCTGTATGTATATTACGACTACATTACCCATGAGGCACTACGCTACCCACAAGGCAGCAGTCAAGATGGATGCCTCTACAGATACTGTACCTAGTCCACATGTGCTCAATAAAAGTGTCTAGCAAAAGCTAGCTGTGTTCTTAATAAGAATGCCAATTTATTAATGAACATAAGATGGTACCAGGATGGTGAAGATCTGCTGAAAATTGTGAAAAGCGACATGGAGAATTTGAAGCCAGCAGAGCGTTTGAAACTCACAGGAAGTATCGACTACAATTGGCAGACTTTTAAACAACAATTCGAACTCTACATTGCAGCCATCGGGTTCGGTACGAAGCCAGACGCAAGGAAGATAGCGTTGCTGCTTACGGTTGCAGGCCCACAGGTGATAGAGGTATTTAATACATTTGTATTTAATCCAGAGGAGAACAGAGAAAAATTAGAAGATGTGCTAAAAAAAATTTGATGCACATTGCTCTCCCAAATAGAATGAGACCTATGAAAGATACATCTTCTGTTCTCGGACACAGCAGCAAAATGAGACTTTTGATAGCTTTATAACTGATCTGAAACTGAAAGCACAGTCTTATAATTTCTCTGAGCTCAAAGCATCCATGATTCGTGACCAGATTGTGTTTGGTATTCATGATAAAAAAAAGTCAGGGAACGTCTGTTGAGAGAAACCGAACTAAATTTGGAAAATGCAGTGAAAATATGCCAAGCCAGCGAGCTAGCTCGAAAGCACGCGAAGACTTTCAGTGAAATCAATAATGATGCGATTGTAATGAGTGATAATGCTGCTGTCGGTGCTGTGTCCTACAAGGGGAAGAAACGTGGGCAGAACAGAAATGAAAAGCAATCGGAGGATGAAATTTTTAATTGTAAACGCTGTGGTTACAAACACCAGTTAAGACAATGCCCAGCATTTGGAAAAATGTGCACAAAGTGTAATGGAAAGAATCACTTTGCCAAACAATGCTTTTCAAAAGCACAAACTAAGAAAGGGCAACGAGTTAATGTAATTGAGGACACTGATTTAAGTGAGACATTTTTTGTAGGAATGGTGTCATGTGATAATATCAAAAAGGATACAGAAAATGTGCAGCCCTCAGAAATGGACCATGCTGAACATAAAGTTAATGCAGTAAAAGAGGACAAATGGATGATCCCACTGCAGGTAAATGGAGCATTAGTTACCTTGAAACTAGACACTGGGGCAAAAGCAAACTTAATCAGTATCAGTGACATTAACAATATGAAAGAAAAGCCCAAAATACAGAGAGTGCATCATCTCATGTTTTCTGTTGTGGCTGAAAGACTTGATTCACTACTGGGTGACAAAGCTTGTGAGGACTTAGAACTGGTCAAGAGAGTCTACCGTATAAACTGTGCCATAAGCAGACCAGATGACTCGGTGGATTCTGTAGTGAATAATTTCCAGGATGTGTTCAAAGGATTTGGAGTTCTACCATTCACTTACAAGATCCAGCTAAAGGAGGATGCTCAGCCAGTGGTACATGCTCCACGAAGAGTTCCAGCACCCCTGCGTGACCGGCTCAAGAATGAACTGGACAGAATGACCACACTAGGAGTCATCAGGAAAGTCGCAGAGCCAACAGACTGGGTTCACTCCATGGTATGTGTAAAGAAAAAGAACAATGATCTAAGAATATGCATGGATCCAAAGGACTTAAATGCAAACATAAAACGTGAACACTACCAGATTCCCAAGCGAGAAGAAATCACCAGTGAAATGTCAGGTGCCAGATACTTTACAAAGCTCGATCCCCCCACAAGGATTTTGGCAACTAAAACTGGATGAAGAGTGCACCAAATACTGTACCTTCAACACACCATTTGGCAGGTATTGTTTCCTCAGAATGCCTTTCGGGATAATATCTGCATCTGTATTCTTTCATAGAGCAATGGAACACATAATTGAAGGTCTGGAAGGAGTTCGGGTCTATGTTGATGACATCATCATCTGGGGCTCCACACTGAAAGAACACAATGAGAGACTAACTAAAGTGCTACAGAGCATACACCGGAATGGACTGAAGCTCAACAAAGCCAAGTGTCAATTTGGCGTCCAGGAAGTCACTTTCCTAGGAGATAATCTATCTGGTAAAGGAATAGAGCCAGATATGGAAAAAGTAAACGCCATACTCAAAATGCCCCGACCCACTGACAAAAAAGGAGTGCTACGCATCATGGGGATGATAAACTTCATTGGAAAGTTCATTCCTAACTTGTCAGCCAAGACAGCCTGTCTGCGAGACCTACATAAAACAAATGAGTTTGCATGGACAGAAAGACATGAACAAGAGTGGATAAACCTCAAAACAGTGCTGACAACCACACCTGTACTCACCTTCTTTGACCCAACAAAAAGAATCAAAGTGTCAACGGATGCATCAAAAGATGGCCTAGGTGCGGTCTTGCTACAAGCAGAGGGTGAAGATTGGAAGCCTGTTGCCTATGCCTCCAGGTCTATGACTGATACTGAGTGTCGATACGCCCAGATTGAAAAGGAATGTCTAGGCTTGGTAGTTGGACTAGAAAAGTTTCATGGCTACATATATGGACTTCCCACCTTCACAGTTGAGACAGACCACAGCCCTCTGGTTGCCATCATAAAAAAAAACCTGAATGAGATGTCTCCAAGGATTCAATGACTCATGATGAAGCTGCAAAGATATGACTTTGAACTGATCTACACACCAGACAAATACATAGTGTTAGCAGATGCACTATCCCGAGCACCCACAATGAGTCATGTGAGCTCTACTGAGGAAGGCGTGGATGTTCATGTGAGTATGGTCACTGCTGCGCTGCCCGTGTCAGACACAAAATCAAAGCAAATAGCAGAAGAAACAGTAAAAGATACAGGCCTAGAAATTCAGTTGGTTGCGCCAGCCGTTAGCGCCTTAAGAGAAGTGAATTTCGGGCGCTATGCGTGTAGCGGCCGGGCGCAGCGCGATCTGCGCCTCGCCCCAAATTAAGTAGACATTTAGCGCCGGCGCAAAGTCTTAGTGCGCGCTCGCCTGCGCGTGCAGAAAATGACGTCATATCCTCGTGCAACGCCCTTTGCGCGCCCCGATCCAGAACTTCAGTGGGACCGCCCCATTGTGCGGCCGGCGGCCCGAACGCTTGTTTAGTGGAACGCAACAGAGCCGACGCGGGCCCCGGGGAGCTCAAATTAAAGGGCACTTATCCTGCAATTTAAAGGGCAGCCATTTTGCGGCAAACACTCTTGTGCAACGGATTTCTGGAGAGAGACCAAGGAAGAGAGCTTTCTGGTTTGGGCCAACACTAGCTCAGGTATTTTTGGCTTCAGGCCAGAGCGTTGCAAGTGGCCTCTTGGATATTTGACTGTTTGGCAGCATATTATGGGGGCTGCATGGGGTGCCAACGCTGAGTTTCAGCGTCATGTCCGTAGGGCTCGCAGACGCGGGGTGAGAGGGGCAGCCCTGGCTAGACACAGAGGGGGCAACAGGCGTCGGCAACATAGGCCTTACCCAGTCAGGGCATACCGCCAGCAGCGCTCCTACCTCAACATGAGTGGCGCGCGATGTGTAAAAAGGCTGAGATTCCAAAAGGAGGTGGTTGCAGAGATCTGCCATCTGCTTCGCAGAGATCTGCGTCCAATGCTCAGGAGCAGGACGTCTCTGTCGGTGGACGCGAAGGTGACGGTGGCCTTGAACTTCTATGCCACCGGCTCCTTCCAATCCGCTGCTGGGGACATTGCTAACATATCCCAGTTCGCCGTGCATTGCTGCATCCGCCAGGTGACCGATGCCCTTTTCAGAAGGAGACGCCAATTCATCTCCTTCCCCATGGCCCTGGAGAGGCAGCATCAGTGTGCACTGGGATTTGCAAGATTCGCGGCCTTCCCCTTGGTGCAGGGTGCCATTGGCTGTACGCATGTGGCTTTGCGGGCACCTGTGGAGCATGCCGAGGATTACCGCAACCGGAAGGGCTACCATTCCCTCAATGTGCAGCTGGTGTGTGACCACAAGCAGCGCATCCTAGCTGTCAATGCCCGCTTTCCAGGCAGCAGCCACGATGCCTTTATCCTGCGGCAGACAACTGTGCATGACATGTTCGAGGCACAGCCTCCCCCAAGAGGATGGCTTCTCGGGGACAAAGGCTATCCTTTGTGTACCTGGCTCATGACCACGCTCCGCGCGCCCAGGACCCCTGCTGAAGAGGCATACAACGAGAGTCATCAAGCGAGCAGGAACATAATCGAGCAAACAATTGGCGTCCTCAAGCAGCGGTTCCGCTGCCTGGATCGTTCCGGCGGATCTCTGCAGTATTCGCCGGACCGAGTCTCCCAATTCGTCGTTGTTTGCTGCATGCTGCACAACCTGGCGCTCCGCAGGACTCAGGCACTGCCACCTCACGTTGGACCACCACCTCAGGAGGAGGAGCAGGAGGAGCATCAGGAGGAGGAGGAGTACCATCCCAGGAGGGAGCGAGAAGGTCCAAGGGCCGTCCGTCGGCGGCTTATTGAACATCACTTCTAAGCCCCCTGTCAGGGAATGCCTTGTGGCCATGAAGGAACATGAACGCAGCCGCTCCGCAAGCCCTCAGCCGGCGAAGGCAACAAACACTTACAACAACAAACATGGACACTCTCTGAATAAAGAGAAATCTTTATTTTAGACAAATGAAACCCCTTCCCACATGAAACCCAGAAACATTCAACGGCCCCAAAAAACAGTACATCAAATGACTCACTCCCACAACCTGGGGAGGAATAACTGAACATTTGGACAAAAATGGCCTTCATCCTCGGCCTTAACCCAAAAAACATCCCCAGAAACAAAACAGCCATCCCCAAAAGAAACATAGGCATCGCCATATAAAATAACACTTGGCCACACCGTCTACTTATTGGGCCGTGAGGCCGAGACCTTGTCGAGCCTTTTGGGGCCCCTGCCCGGCCTGCTGCTCCTCCGCAAGCTCTGCCCAGTGGCTGCTGCGAGGCTGGGGGAAGGCTCCTGAGGGTCAGATGCCCTTCCGGCAGATGCCCTTGGGGGGCGGCCTAGACGGGGTTTGGCCCTCGAGGGGCCGGCTGGTGATTGGCGCAGCTGTGCCTGGCCAACATCATTCGCAGCTGCTTGCCGTTGAGGCTCCACTGGGGGAGTGGCGGTGACGGCTGGAGGAATGTGTGCAATCTGGCGGATGGGAGGCGCTGGCTGGTGATGTGGCACTCGCCCGGGCCCGCACTGCAGCATGCGCACCAATCTGCCGAAGGGCAGCCCGCTGTGCTGCTGCAGCGCGGCGGGTGTCCAGGCGATGCCTGGCTGACGCAGCGCATGTGGCAGCAGTGAGTGCCCCTGTTGCCCTGGTCTGCGACCGCAACAGAGCAGCCACTGTCTGGACGGCATCACTGATCAGCCGGCCACTCGCGGCATGTGAGGCCCCGAACTCGCGCACACTACTAGCCAGGGACTCGATCGCCTCAGGCATCCGTGCCACTACCCCCATCAGCTCGGTGTGCCGGCGATCCGAATCCTGGGCCATTTGATCGAGGTGGCGCGCCTCCTCTGAGTTGAACGTGTCCGGACTGGAGTCCGGACTCGCCCGCTGGGGAGCAGGGGGCCGAGGTGGCCGACCCTTGCCACGTTGCCGGCGGCGACTGGGCCCAGCAACTGCACTCCCCGCCGATCCTTCCCCCCCTCTGGGGGGAAGGCCGCGGACCAGCCGCAGCCCTCCTGGGTTGCTGGACGCCACTGGTCCCAGCAGCTCCACTCCCCTCCGACACTTCCTCCAGGCTCTCCTCCAGGGAAGACTTGTCCACTACTTCGGCATCTGCAGCCGGACCTGAGTGCTGCCCTGATGGTCCGCCTTCCTCTTCCTCCTCCTCCTCCTCCTCTTCGGAGGGGCTGTCACTGGCAGCTTCAGGGAGCTCCTCGTCACCAGCTGAAAGCAGGAAGGCACAAGAGTAGCTTTAGAGTGAGGAGAGGGCATCAGCGAGGGAGGCATGACTGGTGGCATTCAGCGCATTGGTCGGACAGTGGCAAAGGAGGTAGTTCGGATGCGCAAGTGCGACGAGAGAGGTCCAAAAGGTGATGTCCTTACCATTGTGGCCCAGAAGAGGGTCGGCATCTCCACAGGCGACGGGCCCAATCACCCGGGCTCCCATGAGGCGACTCACGCGCTCCTCCAGGGGAGTGAGCTCCTGGATCTGGGGGCGGCCTCCCCCGGTCTCCTCCTGGTGCCTTCGGTTGTTTGCAAGTTTTGCCTGCAAGAGAAAGGACGGCCTGTAAGTACGGTGTGTAGCCCTGATGTGGTGTGCACTGCCTCCCATGGTGGAATAGCTTGGCCAGTGTGTAGCCCTGATGTGGTGTGCACTGCCTCCCATGGTGTAAAGTGCAGAATGTGCAATTGATGTTCATGACTGTCCCATAGCTGCTGGCTGAGGGCTGGCCATTAGGGCTTTCAGGTCCCTTTGCCCATCATGTCAGGTGTACATGCAAGGATGAGGAGGAGACTGGAAAGGGTACTCACCCTGACAATCCTGGTCAGGTCATTAAACTTCTTCCGGCATTGGACATTGTCCCTGGGGGCATCGCCGGTGGCCGACACCCTGCGGGCGACCTCCCTCCAGGCTTTCCTATAGACGCTGGTGGGAGGCTTCCTGCCAGTGTCCGGGAACAAGATGTGCTGTCTCTTCTCCAAGGCCGTCACCATCACCTTCAAGTCATGGGCTGAGAAGCGCAGGGCACGCTCACTGACCTTCTGTACCATTGCCATGGCTCCTTCTGCTCACCAGCAGTGTTCAGGCCTAGCTGGAAGGCTGCAGTGTGCAGGCCATTGCAGCAGACCAAGTCGACCCTTCCCCCTTTAAGAGCTGGCCGGCGACACGGTGTCTGCTGTCAATCAAGAAATGACCGCACCTGCGCTGCGCCCGGCCTCGGCGCTATCCCTCAGCACCGCCGGCTTAGCGCCTAAAGATAGTCGTGCATCGCCAGTTTTAGCGCTCCAGCAACCTCTTAGGGCGAAGCTACTGAATATCGGCGAAGTGCCCTCGACTTTGCGCCGGGCGCAAACTTTAGCGCCCGCCCGACTTTATCGCCCCAAAACTGGCTATACTGAATTTCTAGGCCACAGTATTACAAACAGTAATAGAGAACATTCATCATGGTTGGCCAAAAGGTTCCTGTCCAAAATATTTTCACATAAGGTCAGAATTGAGTGTCGCAAGTGGACTATTACTAAAACAGAACAGAATAGTCATTCCACAGGCTCTATGTCAAGACATGCTCAAAAGGATTCATGAGGGGACACCTCGGAATTGAAAAATGCAAAAGGAGAGCAAGAGACACTGTTTATTGGCCTGGCATAAATAAGGACATTGAGAACATGATAGGCATATGTGAGACATGTCAGAAACACCAAAACAAACATGCAAAAGAACAGCAAAGTGAGGAACTGAGACAGAGACTTCAACTGTTAAAGCTGAAACAGAAATCACACTATGACAAGTCAATGGTTTCAGAGTTTTGGATGACAAGGGATGATGTTGTCAGGATTGAGGATCCAGATGCATGGAACAGGAAAGCTACAGTTCTTGAGGAAGTAGGACCAAGGTCATACACTGTTAGAACTGAGGAAGGACAGATTCTCAGGAGGAACCGCCGTTCCCTCCTAAAAACAGAAGAGGCTATTCAAGAGCAGATTGATGACAATGCCGCAACTGCATCTTGTCATTCACCGCCAGAACAATCTCATGAAGACACATCAGACTTACCCGTGTTGAGAAGATCCACACGTGAAGTAAAAAAGCCTGATAGACTTAATCTTTGAGTACAATGTAAAGCTTTGAAAATGTGTTGACTGTTTTGAAAATGTTTATGTTTATAGAGCACTAACAAAAGTGTTACTGATATTATCTTTATTGTTTTCTTGAAAGTTGATTGATATTGATTTTGTTAAACCTCAAAGAAAGGGGGATGTAATGATCAATAACATGTCATTCTATAGTGGACACTAGGTGGAGCCGTAGAGCTGTGTAGAGCTGTATATAAGACTACACTACCCAGCTGTATGTATATTAAGACTACATTACCCATGAGGCACTAGGATACCCAAAGGCAGCAGGCAAGATGGATGCCTCTACAGATACTGTACCTAGTCCACATGTGCTCAATAAAAGAGTCTAGCAAAAGCTCGCTGTGTTCATAATAAGAATGTCAATTTATTAATGAACATAAGAGTGAGGAGTGTTGCTGGAGTGAGGAGTGTTGCTGGAGTGAGGAGTGTTGCTGGAGTGAGGAGTGTTGCTGGAGTGAGGAGTGTTGCTGGAGTGAGGAGTGTTGCTGGAGTGAGGAGTGTTGCTGGAGTGAGGAGTGTTGCTGGAGTGAGGAGTGTTGCTGGAGTGAGGAGTGTTGCTGGAGTGAGGAGTGTTGCTGGAGTGAGGAGTGTTGCTGGAGTGAGGAGTGTTGCTGGAGTGAGGAGTGTTGCTGGAGTGAGGAGTGTTGCTGGAGTGAGGAGTGTTGCTGGAGTGAGGAGTGTTGCTGGAGTGAGGAGTGTTGCTGGAGTGCGAGAGGTTTGATGGAGCGCGAGGAGTGTTGCCGGAGCGCGAGGAGTGTTGCCGGAGCGCGAGGAGTGTTGCCGGAGCGCGAGGAGTGTTGCCGGAGCGCGAGGAGTGTTGCCGGAGAGTGAGCAGTGTTGCCGGAGTGATGCCGGAGTGTGAGGATTGTTGCCGGAGTGTGAGGAGAGTTGCCGGAGTGTGAGGAGTGTTGCTGGAGCGTCGTGAGGAGCGTTGCTGGAGTTTGAGGAGTGCTGCTGGAGTGTGGAGAATGTTTCTGGATTCTGAGGAATGTTGCTGGATTCTCAGGAGCGTTGTTGGAGCGTGAGCAGTGTTGCTGGAGCGCGAGCAGTGTTGCTGGAGCGCGAGGAGTGTTGCTGGAGCGCGAGGAATGTTGCTGGAGCGCGAGGAGTGTTGCTGGAGCGCGAGGAATGTTGCTGGAGCGTGGGGAATATTTCTGGAGTCTGAATAATGTTGCTGGAGCGTGAGGAGTGTTGCTGGAGCATGGGGTCTGTTTCTGGAGTCTGAGGAATGTTGTTGGATCGTGAGGAAAGTTGCTGGAGCGTGAGGAGTGTTGCTGGAGCGTGAGGAGTGTTGCTGGAGCATAAGGAGTGTTGCTGGAGCGTGAGGAGTGTTGCTGGAGCCTGGGGAATGTTTCTGGAGCATGAGGAGTGTTGCTGGAGCCTGGGGAATATTTCTGGAGTCTGAAGAATGTTGCTGGAGCGTCAGGAGTGTTTCTGGAGTCTGAGGAATGCTGCTGGAGTTTGAGGAGTGCTGCTGGAGTGTGGAGACTGTTTCTGGATTCTGAGGAATGTTGCTGGAGCGTGGGGAATGGTTCTGGAGTCTCAGGAGTGTTGCTGGAGCGCGAGGAGTGTTGCTGGAGCGCGAGGAGTGTTGCTGGAGCGCGAGGAGTGTTGCTGGAGCGCGAGGAGTGTTGCTGGAGTGCGAGGAGTGTTGCTGGAGCGCGAGGAGTGTTGCTGGAGCGCGAGGAGTGTTGCTGGAGCGCGAGGAGTGTTGCTGGAGCGCGAGGAGCGTTGCTGGAGCGCGAGGAGCGTTGCTGGAGCGTGGGGAATGTTTCTGGAGTCTGAGGAATGTTGCTGGAGTGTGAGTTGTGTTGCTGGAGCGTGAGGCGTGCTGCTGGAGCGTGAGGAGTGTTGCTGGAGTTTGAGGAGTGCTGCTGGAGCTGGAGGGGTGCTGCTGGAGTGTGGAGACTGTTTCTGGATTCCGAGGAATGTTGCTGGAGCGTGGGGACTGTTTCTGGAGTCTCAGGAATGTTGCTGGAGCGCGGGGAGTGTTGCTGGAGCGCGGGGGGTGTTGCTGGAGCGCGGGGGGTGTTGCTGGAGCGCGGGGGGTGTTGCTGGGGAGCGGGGGGTGTTGCTGGGGAGCGGGGGGTGTTGCTGGAGAACGGGGGGTGTTGCTGGAGAGCGAGGGGTGCTGCTGGAGAGCGGGGAGTGCTGCTGGAGAGCGGGGAGTGCTGCTGGAGTGCGGGGAGTGCTGCTGGAGTGCGGGGAGTGCTGCTGGAGTGCGGGGAGCATTGCTCGTTGTGTATGTACCTTTAAGAGAATAACTGGTCTTAGACTGCAGTACCGGCAGTGACCACCCCTGTATAAAAGGCGCGAGAGAGCCTCTGTTGTTTAGTTTCGTTTATGCCTTTCACCAGTAAAGATCAGTTTGTTTTCTCTCCTGCTAGTCCGTGTCTCAATCATTCACGGACTTAACACTGGCGACGAGTTAGAAATGAACTTACCTGCAACGCAGCAGCAGCTCCGACGACGTTGTTGAAGGTCGGAGCCAGAAGAAAGAAGAAAAAAAAAATAGGCCATTGAAACTCGAGAAACGGGCGTCGACCGTCAATCATCGAGTTCAAAACTTGCAGGAGAGACTGTCCAGAGCCAGGCTGGGTTCCTCGGTCCGTGGTTTCCCAGCTAATCGGACTGGTGGCAGGTAGTGCTCTGATCCTTCCTGGGCTGCGGCGGGCTGAAGCTCGATCGGGTGGCTTTTCAACGGGGCCAGGCAGCGAGTCGGGAAGCAAAGAGAGAGAGAGAGGGTGGAGCACACAGGGCGCGGCCGGTGTTTCGAAGCTGGGCAGCGTTCGGACCTCAGAAGAGGGAGGGAAGTGTCCCAGAGGGTCCGCTCCACGACGGGAAGAAAACGAATTAATATTTAACGCGCAGGAAACCGTGGAAAGCAGCGCTAACAACAGCGGGGAAGAAGACAAAGTGCGGGAGGCGCCATTTTGTTAAATCGGGGAAGAAGGCAAAGCGCGCGAGACGCCATTTTAGATTTGCAAGATGCCGAAGACTGGCTGTATCACTGCTTTTGATAATACAATAGAGGACTGGACCACGTATGTGGAAAGAGTCGAGGTATATTTCGAGGCAAATGAAATAGCGGAGGGGAAAAAGGCATCAATATTGCTAAACGTAATGGGCGCTAGAACATACGGCCTATTGCGGGATCTGATTACTCCAGCCAAACCGAAGGCGAAGAGTTTTAACGAAATTGTTGCTGTTCTACAGGAGCACTTAAACCCTGCACCGCTGTTGATAGCAGAAAGATTTAAATTCCACAGGAGAACTCAGCACAAAGATGAGAGCAATGCTGAGTATCTTACGGAACTATGCAAGCTATCAAAGCACTGCCAGTTCAGAGCAGGACTGGCAGATACCCTACGGGACAAATTTGTCTGTGGACTCCTGAGTGAAGGAACACAGAAGAAGTTACTCTCAGAGAAAGAGCTGAAGCTAGATAAGGCTTTCAGCGTGGCAGTATCGTATGAAGCAGCAGCCAGGGGAGCTGCAGAAATTCAACAAAAACCACAGGAATACGGCACCCACGAAATGACACGGGGATTTGCAAAATGTTATCGCTGCGGCAGAACTAACCATGACCAGAAGGACTGCTGGTCCAAAGACAAAATATGCAGACAATGTGGGAAGATTGGACACATTGCACGAGTTTGTAGGTCTGGGAAGAAGACCAGCGACAACAAAAAGGCTACTAAGGAACCGTACAAGAAAGTACAAAAGAGGACGGACAGTAGTTCCGAAGACCAGATGAGCGATAGTGAATCCGAGAACAGGAGATTAAGCTGTCTCAAACTTCACAATGTAATCGCAAAAGAGGATCACCGAACCATTTGGGTCACCCTCACGATAGCAGGGTCCCAAGTTAAAATGGAATTGGATACAGGATCAGCGCTAACCGTCATGAATCGACGAGACTATGAGCGGCTATTTTCACACATACCCTTGAGAGAGACATCCATCGTCTTGACGACGTATACGGGGCAAAAAGTATACCCCAGAGGAAAAATAAGGGTGCCTGTCGAATACAATGGCAAGAAAATAATACGGAAATTGTATCTCTACATACTGCCAAATGGTGGACCACCGTTATTGGGACGGGAATGGATCAGGAAGATAAACTTAGATTGGCATTCCATTCATGCAATGATGGTGGACGGTAAAAAAGATGAAGACGTCAACAATCTTAGCTAACGCCAAAGAGGTATTTCAATAAGAACTGGGCACGCTTAAAGGCGTAACCGCCTCGTTAAAAATAGAAGAGAATGCAGTTCCCAAGTTTTTCAAAGCGAGACCGGTACCATATGCAATTCGTCCAGCCGTCGAGGCAGAGCTGGAGAATCTGGAGAAGGCGGGCGTGTTGTCTGAGGTCGACTGGAGCGAGTGGGCGACACCCATCGTTCCTGTCATGAAGAAAACGTTTAGGAATAAGTCCGGAGAGCCAAGGAAGATTCGCATCTGTGGGGATTTCAAGGTGACGGTGAACCCTGTCCTTCACACAGTACAATATCCTCTTCCAAGGATAGAAGACATCTTCGCCTCACTGTCTGGAGGGAAGTGTTTTAAAAAAATTGACCTAGCACAAGCATATTTGCAGATGGAGGTTGAAGAGTCCTCTAGGAAGTATCTCACGATAAACACTCACAAAGGTCTTTACCAGTATCATCGATTGATATTCGGAGTAGCATCGGCTCCGGCGATATGGCAAAGAGCGATGGAACAAGTCCTGCAAGGGATTCCGGAGACTCAGTGTTACTTGGACGACATCCTTGTAACAGGTGAAGATGACAGTGAACACCTTAACAACCACAGGTGCTCACTAGACTACGGGAACATGGGCTGCGAGCCAACCGCCACAAGTGTAAATTTTTTAAGAAACAGATATCGTATTGTGGCCACGTGATTGATGAAGAGGGGTTACATAAGTCCCCTGACAAAATTGAAGCGGCTGTTAAGGCCCCAGCGCCTGAAAATGTATCGCAACTGAGGTCATTCCTCGGGTTGGTGAATTGCTATCATAAGTTTTTGCCGAATTTGTCGACAATTCTGCATCCACTGAACGCCCTGCTACGAACGGGGGTAGCATGGAAATGGAGCGATGATTGTAAACGTGCTTTTCAGAAGAGTAAGGACTTAATCACTTCGAAGGAAGTATTCGCTCACTACAACCCAGCACTGCCAATCAGGCTGGCGTGTGATGCGTCTCCCTACGGCATTGGGGCGGTACTGTCACATAAATTCCTTGATGGTTTGGAGAGGCCGATAGCTTTTGCGTCACGCTCGTTAACTTCTGCCGAGCGTAACTACGCCCAGATTGACAGAGAGGCCCTCAGCCTAGTGTGGGGGGTGAAGAAGTTCAATCACTATCTGCATGGTCAAAAATTTACTCTACTAACCGATCATCGACCTCTTGTCTCCATTTTCAACCCTCAGAAGGGTGTACCGATAATGACAGCACAACGGCTGCAGAGATGGTCCCTTTTCCTAGGGGCACACCAATATGACATCGAGTACAAAGGAACTAAACAGCTTGGAAATGCTGATGGATTGTCACGTCTACCATTGCCGACGGTGGAAGAAGAAGACCTTGCAGTGGATCCAATGGAGTTATTCCACTCGACCATAGTCGAATGACTCCCTGTGACGAATGCAAACATAGAAAAGGAAACACGGAATGACCCGACGCTATCACGGGTCTATCATTTAACGGTGAAGGGATGGCCAGCACATGGCGAACCACTGCTGCCAGCATTTTCGCCAAGAAGATAACAGCTGTCAGTGTGCCGAGGAACCTTGATGTGTGGATCCAGAGTAGTAATTCCACCTAAGTTGACGGATAGAGTGCTCAATGAGCTTCATGAGGGTCATCTGGGTGGGGTAAAAATGAAGAGCTTAGCCAGAGCGTTTGTGTGGTGGCCGGGAATCGATAGAGAAATCAAAGAGATGACCAAGAGCTGTGCAGGATGCCAGAAGGTCCAAAATGCCCCACCACAAGCTCCTCTGCATCCATGGGAGTGGCCCTCATCTCCATGGCAAAGGGTGCACATTGATTTTACTGGTCCCTTCATGGACTCGATGTTTTTAATTGCGGTGGATGCACATTCAAAGTGGCCAGAGGTAATAAAAATGTCCTCAACCACCACGGAAAAAACGATCACAGTTTTACGAACCATATTCGCCAGGAATGGGCTGCCTGAACAGATTTGCTCTGACAATGGACCACAGTTTGTGTCTGAAGAGTTCCGGAGGTTCTTAAAGAACAATGGTGTTAAGTATTACACATCTGCCCCATATCATCCAGCCACTAATGGATTGGCCGAGAGGTTTGTCCAAACATTCAAGAAGGCTATCAAGGCAATGTGTAATGAAGATATACCCCTACAACACAAGGTGGACAACTTCTTGAAACAACTTCTTGTTTGCCTACCGGAATGCGACACATGCGGTTACCAACCAAACTCCAGCCATGATGTTCTTCAATCGAAGACTACGATGCCGCTTGGATTTGGTTAAGCCAAACGTCCGAAGAGATGTGGAGAACAGGCAGTTTCAGAATATGAATGAAAGGCCGACCAGGAGTTTTAAGATAGGTCAACCAGTTTTGGCCCGGGACTACCGCACTGAGAAATGGCAGCCAGGAACGATTTGTACACGACAAGGACCTCTCATGTATACCGTGGACGTTGGGGAGAGCATTGTAAGACGCCACGCTGACCAGATTCTAGAGTCACTGGAAAACGTCAACTCCACACCACGATCTGATACACCTGGTAATGAAATCGACGTTCCAATTGCAACGACATTGATTCCGACTCAACATTGCCAGAAGAACCTGATACTCCAAAGAGGCGTTATCCAGACAGAATCAGGAAGCCTCCTCAAAGACTGAACTTATAATTGCTTAAACTTAACCAATGTATCTAGCAACAGTAATTGTGATTGTAATTCGTTATTAGTTGTTAAATGAATGTTATGTACTGTTTATCTGAAAGGGGAGGAATTGTTGTGTATGTACCTTTAAGAGAATAACTGGTCTCAGACTGCAGTGCCGGCAGTGACCACCCCTGTATAAAAGGCGCTAGAGAGCCTCTTGTTTAGTTTCGTTTATGCCTTTCACCAGTAAAGATCAGTTTGTTTTCGCTCCTGCTAGTCCGTGTCTCAATCATTCACGGACTTAACATTACTCGAGCGTGAGGAGTGCTACTGGAGTCTGGGGAATGTTCCTGGAGTCTGAGGAATGTTGCTGGAGCATGAGGGAGTGTTGCTGGAGCGTGAGGAGTGTTGCTGGAGTGCGAGGAGTGTTGCTGGAGCGTGATGACTTGCTGGAGTTTGAGGAGTGTTTCTGGATTCTGAGGAATGTTGCTGGAGTTTGAGGAGTGCTGCTGGAGTGTGGGGAATGTTTCTGGATTCTGAGGAATGTTGCTGGATCCTGAGGAATGTTGCTGGAGCGCGGGGAGTGTTGCTGGAGCGTGAGGAGTGTTGCTGGAGCGTGAGGAGTGTTGCTGGAGCGTGAGGAGTGTTGCTGGAGCGTGAGGAGTGTTGCTGGAGTGTGAGGAATGTTTCTGGATTCTGAAGAATGTTGCTGGAGCGTGAGCAGTGTTGCTGGAGTTTGAGGAGTGTTGGAGTGTGGGGAATGTTTCTGGAGTCTGAGGAATGTTGCTGGAGTGTGGGGAATGTTGCTGGAGCGTGATGAGTGCTGCTGGAGTGTGGGGAATGTTGCTGGAGCTCTTGCTGTGTTTAATACTGTGGCTGGGGTTTGAGGCTCTAGCCAGGGTTTGAGGACTGCTGGGATTTCTGCTCTGTCCATTGCTGCATTATGTGCAGTGTTTCTGGGGTTTGGGGTTCAAACTGGTCATTGCTGGGGTTTGGATTTCTGGAGTGTTTTGGGTTTTGAGGAGTGTTGCTGGGTTTCTGGGTGTTGGGGTTTTTGGAGTTTCTGTTATTGGGTTTTGGGGGTTTGAGGGTTTTTTGGGGTTGTGGAGTTTGCGGTTTCGGGGTTTGAGGGATTTTTGATGTTTGGAGTTTGAGGGATTTTTGGGGGTTTGTGGAGTTTGAGGTTGAGGCTCCGGGCCCACTCCGCCAGCCAACCCGAGCCGAGCCCGGGCCACACTCACAAAATGGCCACCGTCGCCATTTCGCGGCCGAGGTGGGAATCCGGGAATCGGCGCCAGTTTTGCGGGTTTTAGAAACTCGGGATAAATATGATTTTGGAAAGAGCCGCCTCTGATCGCCTGCAGTCCTTTCCTGGGGAAAAGGTTTCTGAATCCACGCCTGGAGCGCGCGGTTTCTTCACCACTTTACCGGCTGTGTTGGCGGGGCCGCCGCTCGCGGTGGAGAGTTCAGGCTGATTCACGCGCCGCGGCCTACAGTGGCCTGTCCACCCCGACTGGACCCGGACTGGATCCACAATCGATCCAGACTCGACCTGGACTGGATCCACAATCGATCCAGACGCGATCCGGACTGGATCCACAATCGATCCAGACTCGACCTGGACTGGATCCACAATCGATCCAGACGCGATCCGGACTGGACCCAGACTCAAATCAGGACTGGATCCTGACTCGATCAGGACTGAATCTGGAGTCTGGCTCTGGGCTGGCGCTGCACAACAACGGCTGGAGTCTGGCCCCACTCCGCTTGTAACTCCTGTCCACACCAGTTTCCCGAGTTGAGAGTTTTGAGGCTAAATTTGTGGAATGTGGATGCAGTTCGTGAATCAGAGCTGACACAAGGCTCTGTCTAAAACACGAGGGGATTTGTAATTTTGAAAATCTTATTAAAGTGTGGAGGCGTTTGCAGTGGTTTATAACCCAGCAAATAACTGGTGCCTCGGGACCATTCGTGCAACTTTTCTATAATATATTAACTTTATTATAATGTGATGTATTAATCTGGGATCCTGATTTCTTTCAGGCTCAAACCACTTTTGGGGGAATTGGACCGTAGCTATAAAGAAAAGTTATTACAAAAACCAAGCAATTAAATCACAATGGATTTTAAGCCTTTAGGTAGAGGGGGAATTCTTAACCCATTCTGGTCCTGCCCACTAACTGGTTTCACAGTAATCTGCACCTTTCCAATAGCTTGGGTTGAGAAAGCAGTTTTCCAGTAAATTTAAGACAAAACTGAAGTTTGAGAGAAAGGTGAGCGCATTGCCGCAGGTCCACAACTTGCTAATTGTAGAAAGATTTGGGAGGTTCTGCCAGTGTAGAGTTGCCACTTTGTGTGTTTTGTGTCTGTGTTCCGCATTGTTATCTACATCCACACTCCATTACAGTCTTTCATTAATTTTCAAACACTTTACAAGTCCTTGTTGCTCCGTTTGAAGTTATTGTTTCTGTGAAAGAGGCGGAGAGGAATCTTTGATCTTCACTAACACCAGCCTGCGAGCTGAAATCGCCAACCCCTTTCTTGTCTTTGGAAAGATTCCAATTGCTTCTCGTTGCACCTTCATTACAGACTAGGATATCCCCCTGCTTTAGATGTTGTTTAGCAGGAAGTTCCAACCCAGTTAGTTGACTAATCTACTGGAATTTTTTGAGGATGTAACTGGTAGAATAGATAAGGGAGAACCAGTGGATGTGGTGTATTTGGACTTTCAGAAGGCTTTCGATAAGGTCCCGCATAAGAGATTAGTGTGTAAAGTTAAGGCACATGGGATTGGGGGCAAGGTATTGACTTGGATAGAGAACTGGTTGACAGACAGGAAGCAAAGAGTTGGAATAAACGGGTCTTTTTCTGATTGGCAGGCAGTGACTAGTGGGGTACCGCAGGGATCGGTGCTAGGACCCCAGCTATTCACAATATATATAAATGATCTAGACAAGGGAACTAGATGTAATATCTCCAAGTTTGCAGACGACACAAAGCTGGGTGGGCGTGTGTGCTGTGAGGAGGATGCCGAGAAACTCCAGTATGATTTGGACAGGTTGGGTGATTGGGCAGATGCATGGCAGATGCAATATAACGTGCATAAATGCGAGGTTATCCACTTTGGTGGCAAAAACAGGAAGGCAGATTATTATCTGAATGGCAATAGATTGGGAGAAGGGGAAGTGCAACGAGACCTGGGTGTCCTTGTGCACCAGTCGCTGAAGGTAAGCATGCAGATGCAGCAGGCAGTTAAGAAGGCAAATGGTATGTTGGCCTTCGTAGCGAGAGCGTTCGAGTACAAGAACAAGGATGTCTTGCTGCAGTTGTACAGGGCCTTGGTGAGACCACACCTTGAGTATTGTGTGCAATTTTGGTCGCCTTATCTGAGGAAGGATGTTCTTGCCATGGAGGGAGTGCAGCGAAGATTCACCAGACTGATACCTGGGATGGTAGGAATGACGTATGAGGAGAGATTGGGTCTATTGGGCTTATACTCGCTGGAGTTTAGAAGAATGAGAGGGGTTCTCATTGAAATTTATAAAATTCTAACAGGACTAGACAGACTAGATGCAGGAAGGATGCTCCCGATGGCCGGGGAGTCCAGAACCAGGGGTCACAGTGTAAGGATAAGGGGTAAGCCATTTAGGACAGTGATGAGGAGGAATTTCTTCACCCAGAGACTGGTGAACCTGTGGAATTCTCTGCCACAGAAGGCAGTAGAGGCCAATTCATTAAATATATTCAAGAAGATATATTTCTTAAGGCTAAATGGATCAAGGGATATGGGGAGAAAGCAGGGACAGGGTACTGAGTTTGGATGATAAGCCATGATCTCATTGAATGGCGGAGCAGACTCGAGGGGCCGAATGGCCTACTCCTGCTCCTATCTTCTATGTTTTTCCACCAGCCAAAACCGAGCTATTGGGGAACTTGTAGTGCACTCAGACCTGTCTTAATGCTACATAGAGTGAACTGAATGAAGGGTGGCCAACACTCCAGGAATTGAAGATTAGTAAGAACATAAGAATTAGGAGCAGGAGTCGGCCATTCACCCCCTCAAGCCTGCTCCGCCATTCAATAAGATCATGGCCGATCATCGACCTCAACTCCACTTTCCCGCCCGATCCCCATTACTCTCCAGGACGCTGCTGCGAGACCCTAGAGAAAGTTCACGGGGGCATTAAAAAACTTTGATTTTCTTTGAACATTTTTATTTGTTAGACCTCACCGTCCTCGGCCTCTTGCATTGTTCCACGGAAGCTTAGCGTAAGTTCGAGGAACAGCACCTCATCTTCCGATTAGGCACTCTGCAGCCTGCTGGACTCAACAAAGAGTTCAACAATTTCAGACTGTAACCTTGGCCCCTATCACATTTATATATTTTCTTTTTTTTAATCCACATTTTGTTTTTTCTTCCCTCCCTTCAGCTGTCCTTCATTCTGCCAGCGCAATTCACACCCCATCGAGAGCCATCCTTTGTTCCTTAACCTGCCCCATTTCCACCTCCCCTTGCCTTGAATATCTCTTAATGTCTCTCAATGTCTCTTAATCTCTCCTGCTTTCTATCCTATCACTGACCTTCCTTTTTGTTCTTTCATCCCCTCCCCCTTTTCCCAGCCCCAAACTTGCTTTAAAATCTGTTCCATTTCCTGCTTTTTTCCCAGTTCTGACGAAAGGTCATCGACCTGAAACGTTAACTCTGTTTCTCTCCACCGATGCTGCCTGGCCTGCTGCGTTTTTCCAGCGTTTCCTGTTGTTATTTATTTATTAGTTGCCTAGTGTCATATTGGACTCCAGGGGAATCAAGAGATGTGGAGATCGGGCAGGAAAGTGGAGTTGAGGTTGATGGTCAGGCTGTGGGTTCAAGTCCCACTCCAGGAACTTGAGCACATTAAGCTCGGGAATTTTCTCCCTAAACCTCTCCGCCTCTGTCTCCTCCTTTAAGACGCTCCTTAGAACTGACCTCTTGGACCGAGCTTTTGGTCACCTGCTCTTCATGGGGCTCGGTGTCAAGTTTTGTTTGATAACACTCCTGTGAAGCATTTTGGGAGGTTCTCCTGTATGAAAGGTGCTATATAAATACAGGTTGTTATTGTGGAGGGAGTACCTGGCCCTTAGTTGCTGCCACCCTTGATGGCACAAGTAAGCCTGCCACAAACAAACCCAGGGAATGACTAACTGGTCAGGAATTGCTTCCAATACAAAACTTGTCAGGCGTGCCTCTGAGTCAGAAGGTTGTGGGCTCGAGTCCCACTCCAGAGACTTAAGCACAAAAATATAGGCTGACACTTCAGTGCAGTGCTGAGGGAGCGCCGCACTGTCGGAGGTGCCGTCTTTCGGATGAGACATTAAACTGAGGCCCCGTCTGCTCTCTCAGGTGGATGTAAAAGTTGCCATAACATGATATCGAAGAAGAGCAGCGGAGTTCTCCCCGGTGTCCTGGCCAATATTCATCCGTCAATCAACATCACTGAAACAGATTATCTGGTCATTATTACATTGCTGTTTGTGGGAGCTTGCTGTGCGCAAATTGGCTGCCGCGTTTCCTACATTACAACAGTGACTACATTTCAAAAAGTACTTCATTGGCTGTAAAGCGCTTTGAGACGTCCTGTGGTCATGAAGTCTTTTATTTTAGTTATAAAAGTATTGGCGCTGGGGAAATGGCTGTTTGATTAATAGTCCAAGAATCATCCAATTGGAGTGGGGAGGTGTTGTGCTGCGAGGACAGACATGTTGGGCGGCCGATGGTGGCAGTATGGGGGCACGGGGCAGTTGGGGGCAGGCGGTCATGTGATGAAATCTCCAAGAATACCTTCAACCAGTGTTGGCAACCCAACTGGACACTGGTATCTCTGATGGGACCTCGGGAGAAGGCCGAGTAGGATCATCTACTGGGCACTTCTGGCTGAAGGCATTGGCAGCAAACACTCGAGAGCTTGCACTCACGTACTGGGCTCCACCATGATGGAGGATGGGGATATTCATGGAGTCTCCTCCTCCCATTATTGCCTGGTGGTCCACCACCATTCTAGTCTAGCTGTGGTAGGGCTATAGAGCTTTCCTCTGAGCTATCGGTTGTGGTCCCGCACAGCTCACTTGTTAACCTGCTGCTTCGCCCTGTGTAGTCACCACTAGGTTCGCACCTCATTCTGAGGGGTGCCTGATGCTGCTGCTGGCTCGACCTTCTCCACACCCCATTGAAGTGTTGGTCTCCTGGCTTGTTGGTGATCACGGAGTGATGGATTTATTGCTGAATTTTACAGCACTTCTTTATAACTAGGTGCTTTTATAAGGGCACTTCAGAGGACCTGTAGGGCTGGCTGGCTCCCGAGTGAACCGGTTGGGTTTTCATTATTATTTATTTATCGCTAGCCCACAAATTACCAAATTTATTGAATTCCATTTCATAACTGGCCATGGTGGGGTCTGAGCTCTAGATTGCTAGTACAGTATCATAACTACTAGGCTGCCATGCTCTTATATAAAAAGGTATGTGAGGCTCCCTGGAGTGCACCATTAATGTTGGCGTTATGCAGTGACTGTGTGGTAGCCTTTGTAACATGTATGCAGCATTTTACAAGGGAGTTTTATGGGCTATCAAATAAAAGGAAGAATGGTTTTCTGTGCCACAGTAAGAAAAGAAAGACTTGCATTTATATAGCGCCTTTCACGACCACCGGACGTCTCAAAGCACTTTACAACCAATGAAGTACTTTTGGAGTGTAGTCACTGTTGTAATGTGGGAAACGCGGCAGCCAATTTGTGCACAGCAAGCTCCCACAAACAGCAATGTGATAATGACCAGACAATCTGTTTTAGTGATGTTGGTTGAGGGATAAATAGATCTTCGAAATAGTGCCATGGGATCTTTTACCTCCATGTGAGAGAGCATCGGGGCCTCGGTTTAACGTCTCATCCGAAAGACGGCACCTCCGACAGTGCAGCACTCCCTCAGCACTGCACTGGAGTGTCAGCCTAGCTTTTTGTGCTCAAGTCCCTGGAGTAGGACTTGAACCCACAACCTTCTGACTCAGAGGCGAGGGTGCTGCCCACTGCCACAGCTGACACTATAGTGAGTTTACTGAAATGTACAGGGTAATATTGTACGGTGTATTGGCCACTGAACTGACTACCAGTAAAATGAGGTTTCCATCAAAAAAACACAATTAATTAAATCCTGGCCACTTCTGGTTATAAGAGTGGACCTAGTATTGAATGAAGCTCAATGATTGTGCTGCAGAAGTGGGTTGGATTGAGTCATTCTCTCTCTCACTCTCCACATCAGGCAGGCAGGTGCTGAGTGGAGGCTTGGGGAGGAGGTGACATCTGGCGCCTGCTAGCAGTGGGGCATTGAGGGGTGTTCTGTGAGCTGGCTGTGCAGCTACCATCATCGTTGTCGGCATGGCCAGCCAGGTCACAAAGAAAATTATTCAATTATGCAAAAATAAAAAAAAAAGCAATTTTTAAAATCCACCCAAAAATGATGCAGTCTTGCCCCCAAACCCCTCATACTGGTATTTATTGTCTAGATCACCTGCTTGCTGCAATGATCAAGGTCAGTTAGCCTCAGTTCCTATTGGATGTTAGCCCGATGCATTTCATTTGCTGCCTCTGCCAGTGAGGAAGTAGGGAGGAGTTTTTACTCCGAAATCTAATCATAAAATGAATGCTAATAAAAAACCTGCTTTAAAGTAGATGTCCAATATTTACATGGACTCCATGTAGTGATATTATACTTGGTCCACTCTCTGTTCATCCGGTGCACACGGAATCAGCTGCAGCAGGGACGGGACTATAACAATGGCTTGCATTTATATAGCGCCTTTAATGCACAAGAATGCTCCAAGTTGTAGGGGTTCGCAAAATCCCCTCAGCCCCAAAGATCGGGAAATATTAATCCACATCGTGGACGAAGACTTTGCGTGATTTAAATTGTCTCTGGGTTGGACAATGTTTTAAAACATACCCAGAACTGCAAAAGGGCTGTGATAAGCTAGACAGCACTTGGACAACACCGGAATCAAAGAACTTTGTAAAAAAATTCGCACACTTTAAGATAGTACATTAAAAAAAAAAGAGATGTACTCTTGAGTTTTGAACCTCATAGAAACAGAATTTTCAGCAGGAAAAAGGACAGACAGGCCATTAGCATTTGAATGGAGCCTGAGCTGTCAATCACCCTGTGGTATTGGGTGGGTCAGGTAACCTACAAGCTGTTTGTTTACACTGGGGAGTAGCCCGTTTGAATCTGCCAATCAAAGGCAGTTCGGGAAGCCCCTCCCTGCAGACAATCAATGTTTGTTTACAGAAACTGGTACAAGGATGTTTGCACAAGGAGTAACCACTTGAGACTGCAGTTTCAGTGACCACAGACAATGGGTTTCTGTTTACATAGTAATACAACTCCATTCAAACCCATCAGGATGAATGAAGGCACATTCAAACCACTGCAGTTTTATTGACAGCCATCACAGACAATGAAAGACACATTCAAACAACTGCAACTTTATCCAAACCCATCCCAGACAAGTGGACAGTTTGGATCACTTTTGTTTTAGCCCAGAAACTTCCGGATTTGGGCGGGAACATTTCGGCCCCAAAATTGGGGTATAAAAGAGATAGCTTCTCAGAGGCATCTCTCTCTCTGGCTTGCCTCCATGTGCCCTCTACAACGTGGAGTCTGTCTGAAGAGGTAAAAACACCAGCAGTTTACTTTTAAAACACTGGGGTGTTTCTTTACTTCAGGACTGTGAAGATCTCGTGGGGCACGGAGCTGGCATTACAGTGGAGAGCATATATTTTTCTGACCTTCCACAAGGCAACTTAGGATAGGCATGGGGTGGGGAGTAAAGTGGGATTTCGTTAGAATTGTCATTTTAGTCGTTTTCCCTCATTATGCCCGTTTTTCCTCCCCTATCTAAGCAATTTTACCGTGATTACATTGATCGTGTGGTGTAGTTTATTTAGTTAATAAAGTTTGACTTTTTTGCATCCAAACCATTTGTCCATTTTTAATATATCATTAATTATAAGTTCCTCCAGTCAGAACTGGAAGGGTGGGTTTAGCGATTCGAAACCGCTGATTGGTATTGGTCACAGTGCAGTGGAAAAAAAGGCTGTTTGACCAGGTAAATTACCGTAAACCAGGTAAAGGAAGGTAAATTACCGTAAACCAGGTAAAGGAAGGTAAATTACCGTAAACCAGGTAAAGGAAGGTAAATTACCGTAAAGCAGGTAAAAGATGCCCCCCTACAAAGTGCTTCACAGCGGTGTAATCAGACAATAATGGATGCCAAGCCACAGGTGACACTGGGAGGGTGACCAGAAGCTTGGCTGGATGTTGGACAGAAGAGCATAGTTGAGTCTGGAGGTGACAAAGGTGGTTTTAGTAGCAGGTTGGTTTAAATGGGCGATGTTATGGAGATGGAAGTAGGCGGTCTTAGTGATGGAGAGAATAGGGTTCAGAAGATCAGCTCGGGAGTCAAATAGGATATCGAGATGGCAATCAATCTGGTTCAGCCTGAGGCAGTGGCTGTGGAGGGGGATGAAATCAGTGGCAAGGGTGCGGAGTTTGTGGTAGGGGCCAAAGATGATGGTTTCGGTTTGCTTAATGTTCTAACTGGAAGAAATTGCAGCTCATCCAAGACTTGAGCAGTCTGAAAACAGCAGTGGTAGAACTGGGTGTCATAGACCTACATGTGGAAGATCAGTCCATGTCTGCAGGTGATTTCAACTTCTAGAGGAGGGGCCAAGGGCAGATCCTTGAGGGGTCTCCAGTGTTAGTGCATGAAGCTGAAGGGAAGATATTGCAGGAGATACTTCCACACTTCCCTATCTAACTGTAGCCAGGGCAAGGGAGGGCAGTCCCCGCCCCGCCCCTGTCCTGAGGTGGATAACGGAGGAGAGGAGTTGGAAGAGGATACCGTGATTGAAAGTGTCAGATGTGTAGGGGGCTATCTTTTACCTGGTTTATGGTAATTTACCTTCCTTTACCTGGTTTATGGTAATTTACCTGGTCAGGCAACCTTTTTGCTGCTGCTACACTGTGACCAATACCAATCAGAGGTTTCGAATCGCTAAACCCACCCTTCCAGTTCTGACTGGAGGAACTTATAATTAATGATATATTAAAACGGACAAATGATCTGGATGTGAGAAAGTCAAATTTTATTAAGCTAAAGAAACTACACCACACGATCAAAGTACAACAGTAAAATTGCTTAACAGGGGAAGGCAGATGGCAAAAATGAGGGATAAATGGCTACAATGTTAACCTTACAATCTTAGCAACATTTCCCTTAAATTACCACCCCTTTACTTCTCACTAGGTTGCCTTGTGGAAGGTCAGAAAAATATATGCTTACCACTGCAATGCTACCTCCATGCCCTGCGATCTTAGATCTTCACTGCCCAGAAGTGAAAAACACCCCAGTGTTTTAAAAGTAAACTGCTGGTGTTTTACTTCTTCAGACAGACTCCACGAACTGTTGAGGCACACGAAGGCAGGCGAGAGAGAGAGAGATGCTTCTCAGAAGCTATCTTTATATACCCCAACTTTGGGGCCGAGATGTTCCCACCCAAATCCAAGTTCATCTGGGCTAAAACAAAGGGATCCAAACCGTCCTATTGTCTGGGATGGGTTTTGAATAAAGCTTGGAGTGGTTTGAATGTGTCTTCATTCTGGGGCCGAAATGTTCCCGCCCACATCCGGAGTTTTCTGGGCTAACAAAAGGGATACAACTGCCCCATTGTCTAGTAATGGGTGATTCAAACCCATTAATTCTTAAACTGTTCCTTTTCTTAGTTTAAAAAGTCTCTTCCGTAGTTTCGGTGTGTTCTCATTGTGTGCTGGGCTTTGAATGGAGTTGGATTACTAGGTAAACAGAAGCCCTTTGTCCTGCGGTCACTGAAACCACAGCCTAAGTGGATAATTCTTTGTGTCAACATCCTTGCAGCAGTTTCGGTAAACAAACATCGATTGCCTCTGGAGGGAGGGGAAACTCCCTTTTGATTGACAGAATTTGACTGCCATGGCTTCACAGACACAGAAAGCAGCTTCCAGGCCCCTTAGTCCTTGGCCATGCTTTCTGACGGCCATTTTGTCCCTGGGCAAATTACCAAACTCAAGAGTGCATTTTTTAAATAAAATGTACTGTCTTAAAGTGTGCGAATTTTCCACAAAGTTCTTTGATTCCAGTGTTGTCCACGTGCTGCCTAGCTCAATGCAGCCTTTTGCGGTTCTGGGCATGTTTTAAAATATTGTCCAACCCAGAGGCAATTTAAATCACGCAAAGTCTTCGTCCACGATGTGGATTAATATTTCCCGATCTTTGGGGGCTGAGGGGATTTTGCGAACCCCTACAGAGGTACCAAAGGAATAGGGGGTGAGACCAAGGTGTGATGAGGTCCATGTGGTGATTTGGGTAGGGCCGGTATCGGCAGCATGTAGTCTTCAGTAAAGGGCATGGTGTGTCGCCACCCAGGATCCAAGATTCAGTCAGAACCATGTCAATGCAATCGTAGAAAGAAAATGTTTTCCCACATTACAACAGTGACTACACTCCAAAAGTACTTCATTGGCTGTAAAGCGCTCTGAGATGTCCGGTGGTTGTGAAAGGCGCTATATAAATGCAAGTCTTTCTTTCTTTCAATGCAGTCATCCACAATAAGGGCCTTGCTCGCGTGTGAATGGACATTCTGCAGGGATTTGCAGAGTGGGGTGGTGAGTGATCCACTGGAAAAGTCCAAGGGAATGGTACTGGGTCTGGTGAGCAGGACAGGAAGGAGGTTGGTTGGCAAGGTTCATCCCTGGAGGGTGTTCTCGGCGGGAATGTCAGCGGGAAGGGAGGATGGGATAGTTGGGGTTGTAGGAGGCAGAAATTTGGAGCTTCGATGGCCCTTCCAGATAATGCCAAGAGAGGTGCACGGGAACTGCAGGCATGATTCACGGAGATTCAAGCTTGGGATGGCAGGTGAGTAGGAAGGCAGAGGAATAGTGATGGACTGGGATTGGGGGACAAAGTACCCAGGAGGGGAGAGATGAAATATGGCAATAACTGGGTGATGGAAAGGGAGAAGATGGGAGCGAAGTGCCCAATTAGAAGTAATGGGCTTAGGTCTGGAGCGGCAGCCAGAATGTGCATGAGAATGGATCCTAGAAGGAATTTAGGTTACATAGACATGGCAGAGTTCGATTATAAAGACAGAGGAGGAAACAATGAAGGCATCTAAAGTTCAGGTCTGAGGTCCTGTGGTGGGTCTGAAGTTGACTTGGAGACGGGGAGTGAATCAGGAGCCATTGGAAGGGCAGAACGTCCAAGCACCCCTCCCACCCACCCCTTCAACAACCGTCTGCCCCAGCTGTGACAGAGACTGTAGGTCCCGCATTGGACTCATCAGTCACCCGAGAACTCATTTTTAATGTGGAAGCAAGTCATCCTCGGCTCCAAGGGACTGCCTAAGAAGAAGAGAAGAGCATCAGTGGGCACAATGCTGGTGGATCGGCAGGTCGAGCAGGAGTGGAGAGTCAACCATGAGAGGTGGATGCTGGGGTCCAGCCCAGGTGGGTACTGGTTTCAGGTACAGCCGTGGATCCGATATACTCACACAGGGAGTGAACAGAAAGAGGATTCACTCGGACAGAGTTGGGGTTCAATTTTAATACAGCTGTTTGTACCAGAAGAAGAGTTTTAAACGATTGAATGGATGAGATACAGATTTAAACTGAATTTAAAACCAGGCCTTCTAAACAGTGCCGTATTACCAGCGGTTTAAAATCTTTGTGGAATTCCAACAATGATTTCACTTCTAGGGATTGAGAGTTTGGGATTAGATAAAAACAATCAGCACAGCACCTCTGGGGGAAAAAATGTCTTTTATTGTTAGTTAAGTACTGTTGATAATGATCAGTGGGTAAAATTTAGAATGCAGAATTTAACACAAGAATATAAGAAATTACAAAAATGAGGGGCTGGAAAAGACCAGCTGGTCCATCAAGCCTACCCAACACATGATGGCCGGAGCATCATGACTTAAACCCTTCCTACCGCCGCCCCCCCTGCCCTGCCCTGCCCGCCGCCATGTAATCTCCCGGGAGAGGCAATAAACCTCCAAAGGTAGGCTAGATACCTGGCAAAGATTTCCTGGTGAGTGGCACTAATGTGTGTATACCAGATCCCCATTGACCATTGAATCTACACCATTGTTCAATTAAACAATATTGCATTTTAAATAAACATTTTAATAAATCAACCTATTTTTGCAGACGACACAAATGTAGCGTGCACTTTCTAAGTTGCTTTTTTTTTGGGATGGCTTCTCACGCCAGGACGCGGTGTTAACACTGTGTTGAAACCACTTGTGTGAAGCCAGAAGATTGCTTTTGTTGTCAGGCTCAATATAAAGATGTAAGTGGGAGGCTGGGTGCATTTACAGGTTTACAATTCTGTACCAGGACAGGTCAGTGTATTTACATTTAGCTGAGAGTCACAGGGTGGGAACTTCAGGCCTGTAGTTTAGGCGGAAGTGGTTCAGGTCCTCACATCACCACAAAGGATTAAAATTAGCCAAAGACCTGCTTTTTGGAATGGGGTGTGTGAGAAAGTAGGTCCAGTGGCAGGGTTATTCTGTTGGTAGCTATAAAGAGCTCATTTCCCCACCTTCCCTTCACCAGTACCACTGCCTGGTCTGAAATCCTAACTCGGGACAGACCAGACCAGAAATGGACCTTCCTGGTTTGTGTGTGTGACAGTACCGCACCGCGGCCAATTTATTTACGCCTCTGAAACGCCTTGGGACTTCTTTCTGCGCTAAAGGGTCCAAGTTGTTTTTCATTGTGTGAGCGTTACTCTGTGGGAAAAATCGTAATCTTACAGCACAGGAGGCGGCTCTTTGAAAGAGTTATCCAATTATCCAAGAGTTGGAATAAACGGCTCGTTTTCGGAGTGCCGCAAGGATCTGTCCTGGGACCCCAGCTGTTCACAATATATATAAATGATCTGGATCAGGGAATTGGATGCAATATTTCCAAATTCGCTGACGACACTAAACTAGGAGGAGGGGTGGGCTCTGATGAGGATGTCAGGAGGCTACAGTGCGATTTGGACAGGTTGGGGGAATGGGCGGATACGTGGCAGATGCACTATAATGTGGATAAATGCGAGGTTATCCACTTTGGGGGTAAAAACAGGAGGGTAGATTATTATCTAAATGGCAATAGATTGGGAGATGGGGAAGTGCAGAGGGACCTGGGTGTTCTTGTGCACCAGTCACTGAAGGAGAGCATGCAGGTGCAACAGGCGATTAAGAAGGCAAATGGTATGTTGGCCTTCATATCAAGGGGGTTCGAGTATAGGAATAGGGATACCTTACTACAGCTGTACAAGGTGCTGGTGAGACCGCATCTGGAGTATTGTGTACAGTTTTGGTCGCCCCATCTGCGGAAGGATGTTCTTGCCATGGAAAGAGTGCAACGGCGATTCACCAGGCTGATACCTGGAATGGCGGGAATGATCTACGAAGAGAGATTAAATAGTTTGGGCTTGTACTCACTGGAGTTTAGAAGATTGAGAGGGGATCTCATCGAAACATATAAAATTATGGCAGGCCTGGACAGGCTGAATTCAGAGAGAATGTTTCCAATGGCCGGGGAGCACAGAACCAGGGGCCACAGTCTAAAAATAGCGGGCAAATCATTTAAAACAGAGATGAGGAAGAATTTCTTCACTCAAAGAGTGGTGAGCCTGTGGAATTCCCTGCCACAGAGGGCTGTGAAGGCTAATTCAATAAATATTTTCAAGAGAGAATTGGATATATTTCTGAAGGCTAAGGGGATTAAGGGTTACGGAGAAAAGGCGGGGACGGGGTACTGAACTGGTAAGATCAGCTATGATCTCAGACGAAGATCAGCCATGATCTCATTGAATGGCGGAGCAGGCTCGAAGGGCCGAATGGCCTACTCCTGTTCCTATCTCTGTTTCTATGTTAGTCCCACTCCCCTGATCTTAATTGTTTTTCTTCAAGTATTTATCCAATTCTCTTGTGAATTATTATTGAATTTGGTTCCATCGCCCTTTCAGGCAGTGCATTCCAGATCATAACTCACTGCATAAAATGTATTTCCTCCTCTCCCCTCTGGTTCTTTTGCCAATTATCTTAAATCTGTGTCCTCTGGTTACCGACCTTCCTGCCAGTGGAAACAGTTTCTTCTCTACTCTATCAAAACCCCTCATGATTTGGAACACCTCTTAAATCTTCTCTTAACCTTCTCCGCTCTACGGAGAACAATACCAGCTTCTCCAGTCTCTCCACACAACTGAAGTCCCTCATCCCTGAATGGTTACAGCACAGAAGGAGGCCATTTGGCCCATCGAGCCCATGCCGGCTCTCTGCAAGAGCATTTCAGCCAGTCCCGCTCCCCCGGCCTTGCCCCGTAACCCTGCAATTTTTTTTCCTTCAGGTACTTATCCAATTCCCTTTTGAAAGGCACGATTGAGTCTGCCTCCACCACCCTCTCAGGCCGTGCATTCCCGATTCTAACCACTCGCTGCGTAAAAAAAGTTTTTCCTCATGTCGCCTTTGATTCTTCTGCCAATCACTTTAAATCTGTGTCCTCTGGTTCTCGACCCTTCCGCCAATGGAACAGTTTCTCTCTCTCTACTCTGTATAGACAGCTCATGATTTTGAACACCTCCATCAAATCTCCTCTCAACCTTCTCTGCTCCAAGGAGAACAACCCCAGCTTCTCCAGTCTAGCCACATAACTGAAGTCCTTCATCCCTGGAACCATTCTTTTAAATCTTTCCTCATACCCTCTCCAAGGCCTTAACATCCTTCCTAAAGTGTGGTGCCCAGAATTGAACACAATACTCCAGCTGAGACCTAACTCTATCTATTTATAAAGCCAAGGATCCCAATGCATTTTTTTTACAAAAAACAGATTTATCAACCTGTCCGGCCACCTTCGAAGATTTGTGTCCATACACCCCCAGGTCTCTCTCTTCCTGCACCCCCTTTGAAATTGTACCATTACCAAATGTTTTCATCATCAATAAAAATACTATCAAAAAAATTAGAATAATCATCCAATCTGGATGACATTGATAACACACTATATCTGTAAGATAGAAAAGCATTTCACATTGAATAATACTGAATTATTATTGCACATGGCCCATTTCAAGATGTCCTGTGTCCTCTCCATGAAGTCTTTGTGATTACCCCGAAATCTCAGGGTGTTTTTGACTAGGTACAGTTGTTTTGCTGCGCAGTCACAATAATAATGCGGCTCCGTACGGCTGGCCACCTTCCAGTGGCACCAGGCAACATGGGAGGCAGGTGGCAATGGTGCCGAGGGTCCATCACCAAGGAGGGGATCGCCAGCTGGTACCCAGGGTGTTGTTTATAGATGACTGGCGGGTAGGAAATGCCCTCGGGGCTGTGGGTGGAGCCGGTGTACGGACTGTGGCCATAAGCGGGCACACCTGAATATGGAAATAGTTGGGAAGCCAAGTCCCAGTGGAGGCTTTGTGCCCTGGAGTACTCCAGCTGACGCTTCAACTTCATTCGTCTGTTCTGAAACCAGGTCTTTACCTAAAAAAGACATCAAATTGAAACAGTTAATGAATTAACAAATAATAAACAGGGTCACTGATTTTTTGGTGACTGGAGTCAAAATTGTCTTTTTCTGGCGCGAGATTCCAGGATTTTTACTGAACCTGTGTTTGGGAATCAGTTTTCCCAATTCTGTCTGTGGCTAATTTGAAGGGTTAGGTTTATTATATAAGGTAACTTGATTAAATTCTTGTTTTTTTGATTACATGGGATCTGGATTTTTCCGTGATTTTCTTTTTCACCAGTATTTTGGGAATTGATTTCCACAGCTCCAATCGATGTTGCCGAGAATAATGTAAATCGGCGTCCTGAACAGCACAAGACACGAGGAGCACCCTCTTCTGAGCCCAGTGCATAAAACATACCAGCGTACAGATCAAGACGGCCCTGGGTTCAATCTCTGACCTATGTCGAGTTGGTTGTGAGGGATTAGGGGAGATACAATTGGCCTTTAGTGCCCCGTGTGTTAGGGAGGCAAGGCTTCGGCCAGGCGTCCTGCTCCTGATCACATCTAGCAACCCAGCTGGTAAATGAGCGGGTGAGGGCAGGACCAGGCCTGGTAATGATGGATCACATCTAGTAACCCAGCTGGTAAATGAGCGGGTGAGGGCAGGACCAGGCCTGGTAATGATGGATCACATCTAGTAACCCAGCTGGTAAATGAGCGGGTGAGGGCAGGACCAGGCCTGGTAATGATGGATCACATCTAGTAACCCAGCTGGTAAGTGAGCAGGTGGGGACAGGACCAGGCCTGGTAATGATGCCCCGCCACTTCCCGGTGCCATCACACGTGGAAGAACAATAATTGGGCTACATTTTGGAGTGTAGACACTGTTGTAATGTAGAAAACGCGACAGCCAATTTGCACACAGCAAGCTCCCACTAACAGCAATGTGATAATCTGTTTTTGTAACGTTGGTTGAGGGATAAATATTGGCCAGGACACCGGGGAGAACTCCCCTGCTCTTCTTCAAAATAGTGCCACGGGATCTGTGCGGACCTGAGCGGAAGTGGCGGCAGCAGAAAGGGCCCACGGGAGAAGGCCCAGGACACAGCGCGACCCTGAGCAGGAGCGCCGGTGGCAGAGGTGTAATGTATGTACCTTTGAGGGGGGGAACTACTTTGTACAGCTCATGTATACTGTAGTACCGGCCGTGACCACACCGGTATATAACGTTCAGTAGTAATCTGTACAGATCAGTTGCAGTCTGAGCCACGTTGAGTAAACATCGTTTATACCGTTCTCCGCAGTCTGTGTCTGTGTCACGGACGTAACATTGGCGACGAGGCAGGTTCGAACCTACCTGCAACTCTGCATCACCTCCCAGTGTAGCAGCAGCTAGAGCATGTGCTAAAGCTAAAGCGGCACAGGCTCGCGTGACCTTTGCTAAAAAGGAACTGGCTATGGAGAAAGAGAAGGTCCGACTACAAGCAAAGGCTGCTACATTGGACGCCACGCTGGAGGCACTACACATTGAGAAAGAAGCAGCTGCCGCTGCTGCTGAGGCGGAGATATGGGAAGCGGCACTAGAAGCAGAGGTGGGAGAGCACCGCAGCATTGCTCGTCCTACATCACCTCAAAGCACTGAGAGGCGGACAAGCGACTCTGTCCAGGAGCAGGCTAGGATACGCACAGACATCTCCTCCTTCCCAAACTTTGAACCATTGCACGAGAACACGGAATCGCCATCACCAGCCCAACATGAGGTCACTCAGGTGAATCATTCACGCTACACTGATGACGACCCCTTCCTTGTTATTGATGACTTGTCACACGAAGGAGAGTTTGCAGCGCTCCCGAAGAAACCTGTGCCTCAATCCGCCGCTCCCAACCACTTGGAAGGTACTCATGCCAAAATTCCACACATCAAAAAAGAACCCTTTTCAAAGGCTAGAACAGGTCACCCTGCATGGCAGTCTCCCATCCAATCGCAGCCCTTCCAATGCGATCATACTCTGGCAACCCATGCACAGACTCCTAATATGACAGGCATTGCCCAATATTTGGCACGTAGAGAACTTGTAATCACAGGTCTCACAAAATTTGACGACAAGCCAGAGAGTTTTAGAGCATGGCAGTCATCCTTCCTTAATGCCACTGGCGGCTTGAGCCTGAGTGCTAGTGAGGAGTTGGATTTGTTGTCATCATGGCTGGGCAAAGAATCGTCAGAACATGCCCGTAGGATCCTGTTTGTGTACACAAATGACCCAAGCACAGCCCTTAGAATGGTCTGGGCAAGACTCGGAGTGTTACTGCGCTCCTGAGGTGATAGAGAAAGCCCTCTTCAGTAAGCTGGAAAACTTTCCTAAAATAGGTAACAGAGACTACCTTAAGTTTAGAGAACTCGGAGACCTTGTAATGGAGTTACTGGCAGCCAAAACAGATGGATACTGTAGTGTATGTACCTTTCAGGGGAGAACTACTTTTTACAGCTCCTGTATACTGTAGTACCGGCAGTGACCACACCTGTATATAAACCCTGAGTAGGGATCTGTACACTTGGTTTTAGAGTAACCCTCATCCAGTAAACACCTGTTGATTGTTCCCTGCGGTCTCTTGTCTCATTATTGAAGGAAATACAACATCAAGATACACGGATCCAACAGTGGCAACGAGACGATTCAAACCTACCTGCAACTCTGCATCACCTCCCAGGGATTCGCTCCTGGAGAACAGTGAAAGAAGAAGGCCGAGTCCAGAAGCACGGGCGTCGACCATCCAGCGGAGATTTGAGCATCGCAGGGGAGGCTGTTGAGAGCTGGGCTTGGTTCTCCAGTCACGGTGGTCCAGCTAAACGGGCTGGCAACAGGTACGGCGCAGACCCTTCCCGGACAGCGGCGGCTAGAGCTGACCGACGGCACAGAAAAGGCCGAGCAGCGTCGACAGGAGAAGAGAGAGGGTAAAGCGCACAGAGCGCAGCCGGTGTTCAAGGGCCGAGCAGCGGCAAAGAGAGAGAGAGGCGCGCAGGAAAATGCGCAGAGCGCAGCCGGTGTTCAAGGGCCGAGCCACAGCGGAGAAGAAGGGAGAGCGCGGGAGACGCCATTAAGAAGGGAGAGTGCGGGAGACGCCATTTTGAGCCGCAGCGGAGAAGAAGGGAGAGCGCGGGAGACGCCATTTTGAGCCGCAGCGGAGAAGAAAGGAGAGCGCGGGAGACGCCATTTTGAGCCACAGCGGAGAAGAAGGGAGAGCGCGGGAGATGCCATTTTGAGCCAGTCTAACCACACCCAAAAATGCCGAAGAGCGGCAGTATCACAGCATTCGACAATGAAGTCGAAGATTGGACGACATATGTCGAACGCATTGAAGTATACTGCAAGGCGAATGAAGTGCCAGATGACAAGACAGCGCTGGTATTGTTGAATTCAATGGGTGCAAAAACGTATGGCTTACTGCGAAACCTAGTAACCCCAGAGAAACCAGCGGAAAAGAATTTTGAAGACATAGTGTCAATCCTACGGGACCACTTAAACCCCACACCGCTGCTGATAGCAGAAAGATTTAAGTTTCACAAAAGGAACCAGCATAAAGATGAAAGTAATGCTGAGTATTTAACGAAACTGCGCAAGCTATCGAAACACTTCCAGTTTGGAACGGGACTAGCAGATACTTTAAGGGACAAAAACCGGCGCCAAAGCAGAAGCCCGACCAGTTCGGGCAGGGAGCAGCAGCGGAGAGCAGCAGAGGCCCGGCTTAAAAACCGGCGCCAAAGCAGAAGCCCGACCAGTTCGGGCAGGGAGCAGCAGCGGAGAGCAGCAGAGGCCCGGCTTAAAAACCGGCGCCAAGGCAGAAGCCCGACCAGTTCGGGCAGGGAGCAGCAGCGGAGAGCAGCAGAGGCCCGGCTTAAAAACCGGCGCCAAAGCAGAAGCCCGACCAGTTCGGGCAGGGAGCAGCAGCGGAGAGCAGCAGAGGCCCGGCTTAAAAACCGGCGCCAAAGCAGAAGCCCGACCAGTTCGGGCAGGGAGCAGCAGCGGAGAGCAGCAGAGGCCCGGCTTAAAAACCGGCGCCAAAGCAGAAGCCCGACCAGTTCGGGCAGGGAGCAGCAGCGGAGAGCAGCAGAGGCCCGGCTTAAAAACCGGCGCCAAAGCAGAAGCCCGACCAGTTCGGGCAGGGAGCAGCAGCGGAGAGCAGCAGAGGCCCGGCTTAAAAACCGGCGCCAAAGCAGAAGCCCGACCAGTTCGGGCAGGGAGCAGCAGCGGAGAGCAGCAGAGGCCCGGCTTAAAAACCGGCGCCAAAGCAGAAGCCCGACCAGTTCGGGCAGGGAGCAGCAGCGGAGAGCAGCAGAGGCCCGGCTTAAAAACCGGCGCCAAAGCAGAAGCCCGACCAGTTCGGGCAGGGAGCAGCAGCGGAGAGCAGCAGAGGCCCGGCTTAAAAACCGGCGCCAAAGCAGAAGCCCGACCAGTTCGGGCAGGGAGCAGCAGCGGAGAGCAGCAGAGGCCCGGCTTAAAAACCGGCGCCAAAGCAGAAGCCCGACCAGTTCGGGCAGGGAGCAGCAGCGGAGAGCAGCAGAGGCCCGGCTTAAAAACCGGCGCCAAAGCAGAAGCCCGACCAGTTCGGGCAGGGAGCAGCAGCGGAGAGCAGCAGAGGCCCGGCTTAAAAACCGGCGCCAAAGCAGAAGCCCGACCAGTTCGGGCAGGGAGCAGCAGCGGAGAGCAGCAGAGGCCCGGCTTAAAAACCGGCGCCAAGGCAGAAGCCCGACCAGTTCGGGCAGGGAGCAGCAGCGGAGAGCAGCAGAGGCCCGGCTTAAAAACCGGCGCCAAAGCAGAAGCCCGACCAGTTCGGGCAGGGAGCAGCAGCGGAGAGCAGCAGAGGCCCGGCTTAAAAACCGGCGCCAAAGCAGAAGCCCGACCAGTTCGGGCAGGGAGCAGCAGCGGAGAGCAGCAGAGGCCCGGCTTAAAAACCGGCGCCAAAGCAGAAGCCCGACCAGTTCGGGCAGGGAGCAGCAGCGGAGAGCAGCAGAGGCCCGGCTTAAAAACCGGCGCCAAAGCAGAAGCCCGACCAGTTCGGGCAGGGAGCAGCAGCGGAGAGCAGCAGAGGCCCGGCTTAAAAACCGGCGCCAAAGCAGAAGCCCGACCAGTTCGGGCAGGGAGCAGCAGCGGAGAGCAGCAGAGGCCCGGCTTAAAAACCGGCGCCAAAGCAGAAGCCCGACCAGTTCGGGCAGGGAGCAGCAGCGGAGAGCAGCAGAGGCCCGGCTTAAAAACCGGCGCCAAAGCAGAAGCCCGACCAGTTCGGGCAGGGAGCAGCAGCGGAGAGCAGCAGAGGCCCGGCTTAAAAACCGGCGCCAAAGCAGAAGCCCGACCAGTTCGGGCAGGGAGCAGCAGCGGAGAGCAGCAGAGGCCCGGCTTAAAAACCGGCGCCAAAGCAGAAGCCCGACCAGTTCGGGCAGGGAGCAGCAGCGGAGAGCAGCAGAGGCCCGGCTTAAAAACCGGCGCCAAAGCAGAAGCCCGACCAGTTCGGGCAGGGAGCAGCAGCGGAGAGCAGCAGAGGCCCGGCTTAAAAACCGGCGCCAAAGCAGAAGCCCGACCAGTTCGGGCAGGGAGCAGCAGCGGAGGAGGAGCAGAGGCCCGGCTTAAAAACCGGCGCCAAAGCAGAAGCCCGACCAGTTCGGGCAGGGAGCAGCAGCGGAGGAGGAGCAGAGGCCCGGCTTAAAAACCGGCGCCAAAGCAGAAGCCCGACCAGTTCGGGCAGGGAGCAGCAGCGGAGAGCAGCAGAGGCCCGGCTTAAAAACCGGCGCCAAAGCAGAAGCCCGACCAGTTCGGGCAGGGAGCAGCAGCGGAGGAGGAGCAGAGGCCCGGCTTAAAAACCGGCGCCAAAGCAGAAGCCCGACCAGTTCGGGCAGGGAGCAGCAGCAGAGGCCCGGCTTAAAAACCGGCGCCAAAGCAGAAGCCCGACCAGTTCGGGCAGGGAGCAGCAGCGGAGGAGCAGCAGAAGCCCGGCTTAAAAACCGGCGCCAAAGCAGAAGCCCGACCAGTTCGGGCAGGGAGCAGCAGCGGAGGAGCAGCAGAAGCCCGGCTTAAAAACCGGCGCCAAAGCAGAAGCCCGACCAGTTCGGGCAGGGAGCAGCAGCGGAGGAGCAGCAGAAGCCCGAGACCAAATCAACATCAGAGGAGAGAGGTAAAAAATAATCAGAGTGTGACGTCACCAGGGAGCACGTAAGTGATTGGTTGGTGAGTATTTCTCTCTTTTCAGTACAAGCTTGAATTCTGTGGTGTTAAATTTCTCGGGATTAAGGTGTAGTGGGGACAGTTGGTAAATAAAGCGCCCTAGAGTATATCTGTAACTGGGGTATTGAATTAATTTTTAAATTAATTAAAGGAGTAAGTCATGGCAGGAGAGCTCAGACCCGTGTTCTGCTCCTCTTGCTCCATGTGGGAAATCAGGGACGCTGCCAGTGTCCCTGACGACCATGTGTGCGGGAAATGCATCCAGCTGCAGCTACTTGTAGACCGCATTGCGGCGCTCGAGCTGCGGGTGGATGGGTTGTGGAGCATGCGCGATGCTGAGAGGCTCGTGGATACCACGTTTAGCGAGTTGTGCACGCCTCAGGGTAGGGCAGCACAGGGAGTGACCATCAGGCGGAGCAACAAAGGCAGGCAGGTAGTGCAGGGAACCCCTGCGGACATCCCCCTTTCAAACAGGTATACCGCTTTGGATACTGTTGAGGGGGATGACTCACCAGGGGAAGGCAGCAGCAGCCAACTTCCTGGCACTGGGGGTGCTCCTGCTGCCCAGGAGGGGGGGAAAAAGAGTGGGAGAGCAATAGTGGTAGGGGATTCTATAGTAAGGGGAACAGATAGGCGTTTCTGTGGCCGCAAACGTGACTCCAGGATGGTTTGTTGCCTCCCTGGTGCCAGGGTCAAGGATGTCACTGAGCGGCTGCAGGGCATTCTGGAGGGGGAGGGTGAACAGCCAGTGGTCGTGGTCCACATTGGTACCAACGACATAGGTAAAAAGAGGGATGAGGTCCTGCATCAAGAATTTAGGGAGCTAGGTAACAGATTAAAGGGCAGGACCTCAAAGGGTGTAATCTCTGGATTACTCCCAGTGCCACGTGCTAGTAAGTATAGGAATGGGAGGATAGAGCAGATGAATGCGTGGCTAAAGAGTTGGTGTAGGGGGGAGGGTTTTACTTTCCTGGATCACTGGGCCTGCTTCTGGGAAAGGTGGGACTTGTACAAGTCGGACGGGTTGCACCTGAACCAGAGCGGGACAAATATCCTTGCGGGGAGGTTTGCTAGCACTGTCGGGGGGGGTTTAAACTAACTTGGCAGGGGGATGGGATACAGAGGGAAGCTGAAATAGGGGGGGATGTGCTGCCAATTATGGAGGAAAAAACAAGTCAGCTTGGTAGACAGGGCAAATATATAAGGGCAAGGCTGGATGGCATCTATTTTAATGCAAGGAGTCTTGCAAATAAGGTGGATGAACTGAAGGTGTTGATAAACACATGGGAGTATGATATTGTTGCTATCACGGAGACATGGTTGAGGGAGGGGCAAGACTGGCAGCTCAATATTCCGGGGTACAGAATCTTCAGGCGAGACAGAGGGGGAGGTATAAGAGGAGGGGGTGTCGCAATATTAATTAAGGAGTCAATTACTGCAGTAAGGAGGGATGATATATTAGCAGGGTCCTCTAATGAGGCCATATGGGTGGAGCTTAAAAACAAAAAGGGGGCAAGCACTTTGCTGGGAGTGTACTATAGGCCTCCAAACAGTCAGGGGGAAATAGAGGAACAGATATGTAGGCAAATCTCAGAGAAATGTGCAAATAATAGGGTAATAATAATGGGGGATTTCAACTTCCCCAATATTAACTGGGATAGTCAAAGTGTGAAAGGCTCAGAGGGTGTAGAATTCTTAAAGTGCATCCAGGAGAGCTTTTTGAGCCAGCATGTAGAAAGTCCTACAAGAGAGGGGGCGATACTGGACCTAATTCTAGGGAATGTGGCCGGCCAAGTGGAAAAAGTGCTAGTAGGTGAGCACTTTGGTGATAGTGACCATAATATGGTAAGATTTAAGGTGGTCATGGAAAAGGACAGGGATGGGCCGGAAATAAAGGTTCTAAATTGGGGGAAGGCCGATTTTAATAGGATAAGGCAGGATCTGGCCAAAATGGACTGGGATCAGCTACTTGTAGGAAAATCCGCATCGGAGCAATGGGAGGCTTTCAGAAGGGAGATTGAGATCATACAAGGGCAACATGTTCCCATAAATGTCAAGAGTGGTTCCAAAAACCACAGGGAACCGTGGATGTCAGGGGATATACGGGAATGGATTAGGAAAAAAAGGAGGGCTTTTGGTAGATACAAAAGGCTAAAGACGGAGGAAGCCCTAGAGGAGTACAAAAAGTGCAGGGGGATACTTAAAAAAGAAATTAGGAGATCAAGGAGGGGCCATGAAATAACACTGGCGAGCAAAATAAAGGAAAATCCGAAGATGTTTTATAAGTATATTAAGGGTAAAAGGATAACTAGGGAAAAAATAGGGCCCATTAGGGACAAAAGTGGCAATCTGTGTGTGGAGCCGGAAGATGTAGGAGGGGTTCTAAATGAATTTTTTGCATCTGTTTTCACTATGGAGAAGGACGATGTAGACATAGAAATAGGGCGGGGGGACTGTGATATGCTCGAACATATTAACATCGAGAGGGAGGAGGTATTGGCGGTTATAGCTGGCCTAAAAATGGATAAATCCCCAGGCCCGGATGAAATGTACCCCAGGCTGCTGTGTGAGGCAAAGGAGGAGATTGCGGGGGCTCTAACACATATATTCAGGACCTCTCTGGCCACAGGGGATGTGCCAGAGGACTGGAGAACCGCTAATGTAGTACCATTATTCAAGAAGGGTAGTAGGGAAAAACCGGGGAACTACAGGCCGGTGAGCCTAACATCAGTGGTAGGAAAATTACTGGAAAAAATCCTGAGGGACAAAATTTGTCTCCACTTGGAGAGGCAAGGATTAATCAGGGATAGTCAACATGGCTTTGTCAAGGGAAGATCATGTCTGACTAATTTGATTGAATTTTTTGAGGGGGTGACTAGGTGTGTGGATGAGGGTAACGCAGTGGATGTGGTATACATGGATTTCAGTAAGGCCTTCGATAAAGTCCCGCACAGGAGACTGGTCAAGAAGGTAAGAGCCCATGGAATCCAGGGTGCCTTGGCACATTGGATACAAAACTGGCTTAGTGGCAGAAGGCAGAGGGTGATGGTCGAAGGTTGTTTTTGTGACTGGAAACCTGTGGCCAGTGGGGTACCACAGGGATCGGTGCTGGGTCCCTTGCTGTTTGTGGTCTACATTAATGACTTGGATATGAATGTAAAGGGTATGATCAGTAAATTCGCGGATGATACTAAAATTGGTAGGGTGGTAAATAGCGAGGAGGGTAGCCTCAGTCTGCAGAACGATATAGATGGGTTGGTCAGATGGGCGGAACAGTGGCAAATGGAATTTAACCCGGAAAAGTGCGAGGTGATGCACTTTGGGGGGTCTAACAAGGCAAGGGAATACACAATGAAGGGAAAGACCCTAGGCAAGACGGAGGGTCAGAGGGATCTGGGTGTGCAGGTACACAGATCCCTGAAGGCGGCGGAACAGGTGGATAAGGTGGTAAAAAAGGCATATGGGATACTTGCCTTCATTAGCCGAGGCATTGAATATAAGAGCAAGGAGGTTATGATGGAGCTGTATAAAACACTGGTTAGGCCACAGCTGGAATACTGTGTGCAGTTCTGGTCGCCACACTACAGGAAAGATGTGATCGCGTTAGAGAGGGTGCAGAGGAGGTTCACCAGGATGTTACCAGGGCTGGAGCGCTTCAGCTATGAAGAGAGACTGGGCAGATTGGGTTTGTTTTCCTTGGAGCAGAGGAGGCTGAGGGGGGACATGATTGAGGTGTACAAAATTGTGAGGGGCATAGATAGGATGGATGCTGAGGAGCTTTTCCCCTTAGTAGAGGGGTCAATAACTAGGGGGCATAGATTCAAGGTAAAGGGCAGGAGGTTTAGAGGGGATTTGAGAAAGAACTTTTTCACCCAGAGGGTGGTTGGAGTCTGGAACTCACTGCCTGAAAGGGTTGTGGAGGCAGAAACCCTCACAACATTTAAGAAGCATTTGGATGAGCATTTGAAATGCCATAGCATACAAGGCTACGGGCCAAATGCTGGAATATGGGATTAGATTAGACAGGGCTTGATGGCCGGCATGGACACGATGGGCCGAAGGGCCTCTATCCGTGCTGTATTACTCTATGACTCTATGACTCTATGACAAGTTCGTGTGTGGGCTTCAAAGTGAAGGAACCCAGAAACGGCTTCTATCAGAAAAGGATCTTACGCTGGACAAGGCTTTCAGCATGGCAGTATCACACGAAGCAGCAGCACGGGGCGCGGCTGAGATACAACGGAGACCGCACGAATATGGCACAAATGAAATGGCATACGGAACAGTGAAGTGCTATCGCTGCGGCAGAACAACACACAACCATAAGGATTGCTGGTTCAAGGACCAAGTGTGCAGAGTGTGGAAAATTAGGACACATAGCAAGAGTCTGCAGGTCGGAAAAGAAAACCAGCAGCAAGAAATCTCCACAGGAGAAGTACAAGAAGGTACATAAGGTGACGGAGAGTAGTTCAGACGAACAGAAAAGGGATACAGACTCCGGAAGCAAGGAGCTGGGTTGTCTGAAACTACATAATGTGATCAAAACGGAGGATCACCAAACTATCTGGATCACGCTCAAGATAGCCAGAGTCCAAGTGAAAATGGAATTGGACACAGGATCAGCCCTAGCAATCATAAACCGAAGGGACTACAAGCGGCTATTCTCACATATACACTTGAGAGATACAGAGATCGTCTTGAAGACGTACACGGGGCAAAAAGTCTACCCCAAAGGAAAAATAAGGGTGAACATTATATATAATGGCAAGGAAACACCAAAAATGGACCTATATGTATTGCCAGAGGGAGGACCACCACTACTAGGACGTGAATGGATCCGGAAGATACAGCTAGATTGGCATTCCATACAAGCACTGACTGTAGATGCCAAAAAGGATGACGACGTCACAACTGGACGACTGTCAAAAATGCTAACTGACGCACAAGAAGTGTTCCAGGAGGAACTCGGAACACTAAAAGGCATAACAGCGACGATCAAAATAGAGCCATAGAGTCATAGAGTTATACAGCACAGAAAGAGGCCCTTCGGCCCATCGTGTCTGCGCCGACCATCAATCCCTGTCCAGTCTAATCCCATTTTCCAGCATTTGGTCCATAGCCTTGTATGCAATGGCATTTCAAGTGCTCATCCAAATGCTTCTTGAATGTTCTGAGGGTTCCTGCCTCTACCACCCTTTCAGGCAGTGAGTTCCAGATTCCAACCACCCTCTGGGTGAAAAAGTTCCTCCTCAAATCCCCTCCAAACCTCCTGCCCCTTACCTTGAATCTATGCCCCCTTGTTATTGACCCCCCTACTAAGGGGAAAAGTACCTCCTTATCTACCCTATCTATGCCCCTCATCATTTTGTACACCTCAATCAGGTCCCCCCTCAGCCTTCTTTGCTCCAAGGAAAACAACCCCAGCCTGTCCAGTCTTTCTTCATAGCTGAGGCGCTCCATCCCAGGTAACATCCTGGTGAATCTTCTCTGCACCCTCTCCAAAGCAATCACATCTTTCCTATAGTGAGGCGACCAGAACTGCACACAGTACTCCAGCTGTGGCCTCACCAGCGTTTTGTACAGTTCCATCATAACCTCCCTGCTCTTATATTCTATGCCTCGGCTAATGAAGGCAAGTATCCCATATGCCTTTTTAACCACCTTATCTACCTGTTCCGCTGCCTTCAGGGATCTATGTACATGTACACCAAGGTCCCTCTGACCCTGTGTACTTCCTAGGGTCCTACCACTCATTGTGTATTCCCTTGCCTTATTTGTCCGTCCAAAATGCATCACATCGCACTTTCAGGGTTAAATTCCATTTGCCACTTTTCCGCCCATCTGACCAACCCGTTTATATCGTCCTGTAGCCTGAGGCTTTCCTCCTCGCAATTTACCACCCCACCAATTTTCGTGTCATCTGCAAACTTACTGATCATACCTTTTACATTCTCATCCAAATCATTTATGTAGATCACAAACAGCAAGGGTCCCAGCACCGATCCCTGAGGTACCCCACTGGACACAGGCTTCCAGTCACAAAAGCAACCTTCGACCATCACCCTCTGCCTCCTGCCACTCAGCCAGTTTAGGATCCAACGCGCCAAGGCACCCTGGATCCCATGGGCTCTTACCTTCTTGACCAGTCTCCTATGCGGGACTTTGTCAAAAGCTTTACTGAAGTCCATGTAAACCACATCCACAGCATTTCCCTCATCCACACACCTAGTCACCCCCTCGAAAAATTCAATCAGATTGGTCAGACATGATTTACCCTTGACAAAGCTATGCTGACTATCCCCGATTAACCCTTGCCTCTCCAAGTGGAGACTAATTTTGTCCCTCAGAATTTTTTCCAATATAGGAAAATAGAGGAAAATGCAAGCCCAAAGTTTTTAAAGGCCTTATGCGATCCGCCCAGCCGTCGAAGCAGAGCTGGAAGGTTTGGAACGTTCAGGAGTACTGTCCAAAGTGGACTGGAGCGAGTGGGCTACACCCATCATTCCTGTAATGAAGAGGTCATTGAGTAATATGCCTGGGGAACCAAAGAAGGTTCGCATCTGTGGGGACTTTAAGGTGACAGTGAACCCAATCCTTCACATGGTACAATATCCGCTTCCGCGGATTGAAGATATTTTCGCCTCACTATCTGGAGGGAACGCTTCACTAAGATTGATCTGGCCCAGGCGTACCTGCAAATGGAGGTAGAAGAAGCTTCGAAACAGTACCTCACGATCAACACTCATAAAGGTCTAAACCAATACAACTGGATGGTGTTCGGGGTAGCATCAGCTCCGGCTGTTTGGCAAAGGGCAATAGATGAAGTCCTGCAAGGGATTCCAGGGACCCAGTGTTATTTGGATGACATCCTGGTCATGGGCGAAAATGACAGTGATCACCTCGCCAACCTGGAGCAGGTGCTCACTAGATTGAAGGAATATGGGCTCCGAGCAAATCGCCACAAATGCGAGTTTTTCCAGAAGCTGATCTCGTATTGTGGCCATGTTATTGATGAAGAGGGGTTACATAAGTCCCCTGAAAATATTGAGGCAGTAGTCAAGGCTCCAGCACCAGAAAATGTGTCACAACTGAGGTCGTTCCTCGGGCTGGTGAACTACTACCATAAGTTCTTGCCGAATTTGTCTACCGTACTACACCCACTGAACACCCTACTGCAAACGGGGGTACCATGGAAGTGGACTGACGAATGTAAACGAACTTTCCAGAAGAGCAAAGAATTGATCACATCAAAAGAGGTGTTGGCTCATTTCAACCCAGCACTACCAATTCGGTTGGCGTGTGATGCATCACCCTATGGCATTGGAGCGGTGCTGTCGCACAAATTCTCGGATGGCTCAGAGAGGCCAATAGCCTTTGCGTCACAATCACTAACCTCAGCCGAATGTAACTACGCCCAGATTGACAGGGAGGTCCTCAGCCTAGTGTGGGGAGTGAAAAAGTTCAACCACTATCTGCACGGGCAGAAGTTCACCTTGCTGACTAACCACCAACCACTTGTCTCCATCTTTAATCCAAAGAAGGGCGTTCCGGCGATGACTGCGCAACGTCTACAAAGATGGTCCCTTTTTCTAGGGGTGAACCAATATGAAATCAAGTATAAGGGCACGAAACAGCATGGAAACGCTGATGGGCTATCACGCCTGCCACTGCCTACTGCAGAGGAAGCACCAGCAGTGGACCCTGTCGAAATATTTCATTTGACTATAATTGAACGATTGCCAGTAACTAACGCTGGTATAGAGAAGGAGACCCGAAATGACCCGATACTGTCTCGGGTATATGATTTGACGGTGAAGGGATGGCCAACACATGGTGACTCACTGTTGCCAGCATTCTCATCCAGAAGAGAACAGCTGTCAGTATGCCAGGGGACCTTGATGTGTGGATCCCGAGTGGTAATTCCACCCAAGTTAAGGGAGAGAGTGCTCAATGAGCTTCACGAAGGCCATCTGGGCAGGGTGAAAATGAAAAGCCTTGCTCGGGCTTATGTGTGGTGGCCGGGGATCGATCAGCAAATTGAGGACCTGACAAAGAGCTGCTCAGAATGCCAGAAGGTCCAAAATGCACCACCACATGCCCCTCTACACCCATGGGAGTGGCCCTCATCTCCATGGCAACAGGTGCATATTGATTTTGCTGGTCCATTCATGGACTCAATGTTTTTAATAGCCGTGGATGCGCACTCGAAATGGCCTGAGGTGATCAAAATGTCCTCCACCACCACGGAGAAAACTATTGCAGTCCTACGGACCATATTTGCCAGGAACGGCTTACCAGAGCAGATTTGCTCTGATAACGGACCACAGTTTGTGTCCGAGGAGTTTCGAAGATTTATGAAGAGGAATGGGGTAAAGCATTACACATCCGCCCCGTATCATCCAGCCACAAATGGATTGGCTGAGAGGTTCGTACAAACCTTTAAGAAAGCAGTAAGGGTCATGTGCGATGACGACATTCCACTGCAGCACAAGGTGGACAATTTCCTGTTAGCCTACAGAAATGCGACATATGCAGTCACCAACCAGACCCCGGCCATGATGTTCTTTAACCGAAGGTTGAGATCTCGTATGGATTTGCTCAGACCAAATGTACGAAGAGATGTTGAGAATAAGCAATTCCAGCACATCAATGAGAAGCCGACAAGGAGCTTCAATGTAGGCAACCAGTCTTGGCCCGCGACTACTGAACAGAGAAATGGCAACCAGGAACGATATGCACACGGCAGGGGCCACTAATGTACACAGAGGATGTTGGGGAGAACATTGTGAGATGCCATGTTGACCAGATCCTAGAGTCACAGGAACGAGTCAACCCCATGTCTCGCCCATACGTACCTGGTGATGAACTCGACATACCGGTAGCATCTACCCCAGAAACAGTAGCATCGGAAGCTGATGAACCAACCGACGACAGGGGGCCAGAATCGCCTCAGCACCAAGAGCAAGACACTCAGGAAAGGCGCTATCCAGAAAGGATCAGGAAGCCACCCCAAAGACTGAATTTATAAATAGACTATTTTCAGTTAATGTTGCATGTTAAAAGTGTTAATTGCAATTAGTTGATATTTAATTGTTAAATGAATGTTATGGTACTGTTAATCTAAAAGGGGAGGAATTGTAGTGTGTGTACCTTTAAGGGGAGAACTACTTTTTACAGCTCCTGTATACTGTAGTACCAGCAGTGACCACACCTGTATATAACACTGAATAGGGATCTGTACAGTTAGTTTTAGAGTAACCCTCATCCAGTAAACACCTGTTGATTGTTCCCTGCAGTCTCTTGTCTCATTATTGAAGGAAACACAACATCAAGATACACGGATCCAACAGATACTTACCTGGGCTCTCCTATTTAGATACTGCTCGCGGCATCAACCCAATAGTGGAGAAGTTGCCCCACCCTCTCCAAGAAAAATGGATCAATGTAGGCTCAAAATTCAAAGAAGACAACCACATGTAGTTTCCCCCATTTTCCTTCTTTGCGAACTTTATCTGCAGAGAGGCCAGAATTAGAAATCATCCAAGCTTTGCCCTGTCCAGCTACTGTAGTGGACCCTCAAAGTATGAGAAGCCCATGTCAAAGTACGTAGGCACAAGAATGCCAATATCTGTGCATAAGACGGATGTCACTGCAAAGACCGACATCAGCATAGATGCAGCAAAGAATGAAGACGATCCCGGAAAACACTGCCCCATCCATCATAAGTCTCATCCGCTCGCAAAATGTAGAGGCTTCAGAAACAAGACCATAGATGAACGCAGAGCCTACCTCAAAGATAATGGGATATGTTTTAGGTGTTGCGCCTCCGTTTCCCACACTGCAAGAGACTGTAGGATAGCGTTGAGATGCAGGGAGTGTGAGAGTGACCGCCACAGCACAGCTATGCACCCAGGTCCTACCCCCACAACGGAAAAACCAACCATCAAAGACTCTGAGCCTGGAGACGAGAGAAAGGGAACCCTTACCACTGCACCAACGGTGAGCTCCATATGCACTGAGGTGTGTGGCCAAGGCCTCACAGGACGATCGTGTTCCAAAATATGCCTTGTAAGAGTCTACCCACAAGGACAGCGCGACCACTCAGTTAACATGTACGCAATACTCGATGACCAAAGTAACCGGTCACTCGCACAGTCAGACTTTTTTGACATATTTGGCGTCGAGAGTAGCCCAGTCCCTTATTCACTGAGAACCTGTGCCGGACTCTTGGAGATGGCAGGAAGGAAAGCAGATGGGTTCTGTGCCGAGGCAGTGAGTGAAGGGGTGAGCATAGACTTACCGCCACTGATAGAGTGCAGTGAAATCCCGAACAACCGATCGGAGATACCAACGCCTGAGACAGCACTTCACCATGCCCACCTAAAGCCCATAGCATCATGCATCCCAGCATTGGATCCAAAGGCCCAGGTTCTCCTCCTGCTCAGGAGAGATGTGGTGAGGGTGCATAAGGTGAGAGAGCAAGTTAGCGGACCACATGATACCCGCTTTGCCCAAAGACTCGACTTAGGCTGGGTGCTCGTGGGAGAAGTGTGCCTAGGCCAAGCTCACAAGCCCAACGTAAGCACCTTTAAGACCAACGTGCTAGAAAGCGGATGACCCTCTTTCCTCACTCCCTGCCCAAGTCACATCCACCTGAAAGAGAGAGCGAGCTACGGCGGGGAGCAACAAGGTGATTTCCCTCACACAGCATGGGGGTTCTCGGCTGACACCAGAGCTGTCGACAAACTGGGGCACACCGTGTTTGAAAAGACAAAAGATGACAACAAAGGTGCTCTCTCCTTCGAAGACGAAGCTTTCATGAATAGTACGGAGAAAGAATTCCACAAAGATGAGGCGAACAGCTGGGTTGCGCCTCTCCCCTTCAAGGTACCCCGGCTTCTTCTGCCTAACAATCGCGATCAGGCACTGTCACGCCTCGCATCAGTGCGGCGCACATTAGATAGAAAGCCCGAAATGAGGGAACAGTTCATTGCCTTCATGGAAAAGGTTTGAGAGAGTAACCATGCTGAATTAGCACCTCCACTCAAAGTAGGAGAAGAGTGCTGGTATCTCCCGATTTTTGGAGTTTATCACCCCCAGAAGCCTAGTCAAATAAGTGTAGTTTTCGACTCCAGCGCTCAGCACTGTGGCATCTCACTCAACAACGTTCTGCTCACGGGTCCAGACCTAAACAACACCCTCCTTGGCGTGCTGATTCGCTTTAGGAAAGAGCTCGTAGCAGCAACCGCAGACATCCAACAGATGTTCTATTGCTTTGTGGTGAGAGAGGACCACAGGAACTATCTGAGGCTCTTCTGGTATCGCGACAACAACATGTCAAAGGACATCACTGAATACAGGATGCGGGTCCACATTTTTGGTAACAGCCCCTCCCCTGCAGTCTCCATCTATGGGCTCAGAAGTGCAGCCAAAGAGGGAGAACACGAGCATGGAACAGACACAAGACAGTTTGTGGAGAGACATTTTTATGTTGATGACGGCCTCATATCCTTACCTTCAGAAGCAGAAGCCATCAACCTGCTGAAGCGAACTCAAGCTTCATTAGCACAGTCCAACCTGAGGCTGCACAAAATTGCCTCAAACAGTGTAGCAGTGATGAAGGCCTTCCCAGCTGAGGATCTCGCCAAGGGCATTAAAGACTTAGACCTCAGTGACGAAACCATGCCAGCCCAGCTAAGCCTTGGTTTACGTTGGGAAATTGAATCTGACACCTTCACCTTTGCAGTGTCTGTAGGTGACAAGCCATTTACACGCCGTGGAGTGCTGTCAACGGTCAACTCACTCTTTGACCCTCTCGGCATGGTGGCGCCCGTGACTATTCAGGGAAGAGCCCTACTACGAGATCTCTGCACAGACATGAGCGACTGGGACTCTCCACTCCCCGAAGGCAGGTTAACAGAATGGGAGACATGGAGAAATTCTCTCAAAAATCTAAAAAATCTTCATATCCCATGCACCTACTCACCAGACACACTCTCCAAATCCAAACGCACCGAGTTGTGTGTATTCTCAGATGCGTCCGAGAAAGCTATTGGCGCGGTAGCCTACCTGAGATCCCTGGATGATGAGGGCCAAAGCAACGTGGTGTCATGGGAAAGGCGAAGTTGACACCCCGGCCAGAGCCCACCATACCACGCCTGGAGTTATGCGCTGCAGTATTAGCGGTGGAGATGGCGGATCTCATCCTGGATGAGATAGATTTCAAGCTTGATGCAGTGAAATTCTACTGTGACAGCAAAGTTGTGCTCGGTTACATCTCCAATGAGTCAAAGAGGTTCTTCATATATGTACACAAGAGAGTTCAGCGAATAAGACAATCAACATGCCCCGACCAGTGGCACTATGTGCCCACAGAGCTGAATCCAGCTGACCTCACCACCAGGTCAGTGCCTGCCTCCCAGCTCTCCAATACAATGTGGTTTACCGGGCCAGCTTTCTTACACAAACCTGACCAAGCTGACCATACGGCACAAGAATCATTCAAGCTCGTCAGCCCAGATCTAGATGTGGAGGTCCGTCCTCATGTGATCAGCTTAATGACTCACACCCAAGAGAGCCTACTTACCTGTGAGCGCTTTTCAACCTGGCGATCGCTCGTTAGAGCCATAGCTTTCTTAATCCATGTGGCTCGCTCTCACAAGTCCGATCCTGGCAGCTCGTCAAACAAATGCAGAGGTTGGCACCGGTGCAGGAAGCCTCGTTCCCCAGACGAGTTGGCTGCAGCTGAGAACATTATCATCAGGTCAGTTCAAGTTGAGGCGTACTCTGAGGAGTACAGAGCACTTGCTGAAAAAAGAACCATTACCAAGACCAGTTCACTGTGGAAACTGAATCCAGTTTTGAATGACGGCCTCATCAGAATTGGAGGACGGCTGACACATGCAGAACTGAGCTTGCAAGAAAGGAATCCTGTTGTCCTGCCACATCAAAACATTGCTCACAAGACACCACCATGAACTGATAGAACACCAGGGCCGCCAGTTCACTGAGGGAGCCATTCGAGCAGCCGGCTTGTGGATTGTCAGCGGCAAACGGTTGATTGGATCTGTCTTACACCAATGCGTCACATGCAGAAAGCTCAGATGGAGAACGGAGGAGCAGAAGATGGCTGATCTGCCTCCGGAACGACTTAGTTCATCACCACCATTTTCATACGTCGGCCTGGATGTTTTTGGCCCTTGGACTATCACTACTCGCCGCACCAGAGGAGGCACCGCTCATCACAAACGCTGGGCTATGCTATTCACCTGTATGAGCACAAGAGCTGTGCATATAGAAGTGATCGAGTCCATGGACACGTCCAGCTGCATTAATGCATTACGAAGATTCTTCGCCATCCGCAGGCCAGCAAAGCAGTTAAGATCCGACTGTGGAACAAATTTCATTGGAGCCTGTCGAGAGCTAGAGTTAGGGAATGAACACAACCAAAGGCCAAGCATCCTGACATACCTAAGCCAGCAAGGTTGCACATGGGAATTTAATCCTCCACATGCTTCACACATGGGTGGTGCGTGGGAGCGCACGGTTGGAGTGTCGCGGCGCATTATGGACTCAATGTTGCGACAGAACAGACCACCTCAGCTGACGCACGAAGTGCTGTGCACCTTCATGGCTGAAGTGTCAGCAATCATTAATGCGAGGCCCCTTGTTCCTGTTTCTTCCGATCCAGATTCACCATTCCTCTAAACTCCAAACATGTTACTCACACAGAAGGGCTGTGTACCCACTCCTCCTGGAGACTTCACTGACAAAGACCTCCTGAAGAGCCAGTGGAGAAGAGTACAAGCCTTGGCCAGTAAGTTCTGGAGCCGCTGGCGCACCGAGTACCTTCCCACTTTGCAAAGCCGGCGGAAGTGGAACGAGGCTCGTCGGAGTCTCCGAGAAGGTGACATCGTCTTACTGAAAGAAAGCCAAGTATCCCGCAATGAGTGGCCTATGGGTCTTGTCACCTCTGTCTTCCCCAGCAAAGACGACAGGGTGCGAAAGATAGAGGTGAAGGCCACTGTTCAAGGGACGGTCAAAAGGTTCTTCAGACCCATCTCAGAGGTCGTACTCCTCTTACCTAAGGAGGACTGAGTGTTATTGATTCCACAGTTCTGTATGTTTTATAAGTAGTGGCACCTAATAGGCGCTAGGCGGGGAGTGTTCTGCCTTATAATTGCAGGTGTTACGTTTTGTTGCCGCCAGTAGGTGGCAGTAGATGGTAATGGCCAGTAGGGTCACTCAACAGGAACAGGAAGCAGTATAGTGATAAGCAAACAAAGAGGTCACATCAGCATGAAGTGTGCTGCAAGTTAATCTGCTGTAATCTTACATTGTTACACCTTCGAAAGCATTGCCTGTGAGTTGAATGGTTTCATTACATATTCATGTTTAGATGTTAGTTATATCTCATGTATGTATGTAACAAGGTACATTTCTTTCTTTTTTCTTTCTCAGTTTTATTCCAACCCAATACAACTGATTTGTATTGTTTCATTGACCTCATGCAAGTGTGGCATCATTAAACACCGGAGCTTGGACGCTACATCCTGACTCCCATGTTGTTATTGAAAGGAGTTTGGCTGGCTGTCTAACTGCGTACAGACACATACACGTAGGGAGGACGGTACAAAGGGACAGGAAGTAACAAAGGTAATAAGGCATCAGTGACTAAGGTGACATCGGGGGGGGGAAATAGAAAAAGGTCAAAGCTAAGGGCACTATATCTGAATGCGCGAAGCATTCGCAACAAAATAGATGAATTAATAGCGCAGATAGAAATTAATAGGTTTGATTTAATAGCCATTATGGAGACGTGGTTGCAAAGTGGCCAAGGTTGGGAACTAAATATTCCAGGATACTTAACTTTTAGAAGAGATAGACAAAATGGAAAAGGAGGAGGGGTAGCCCTGATAATAAAGGATGGGATAAAGACAGTAGAGAGAAAGGATCTTAGCTTCGAAAATCAAGAAGTAGAATCAGTTTGGGTGGAGCTAAGAAACAGCAAGGGGCAGAAAACATTGGTGAGTTGTTTATAGGCCCCCAAACAGTAGTTGTAATGTAGGGCAGAGTATAAATCAGGAAATTAGAGGCGCATGTAACAAGGGTAATACAGTGATCATGGGGGATTTAATCTACATATAGACTGGGCAAACCAAATTTGCAGTAATAGTGTGGAGGACGAATTAATGGAATGTATACAAGATAGTTTTCTAGATCAGTATGTTGAGGAACCAACTAGGGAACAGGCTATTTTAGATCTAGTATTGTGCAATGAAAAAATGGTTAATTAATAACCTTGTAGTAAAGGGGCCTTTAGGGAAGAGTGACCATAATATGATAGAATTTTATATTGAGTTTGAAAGTGATTTAGTTATATCCAAAACTAGCGTCTTAAATCTAAACAAAGCAAACTACGTAGGTATGAGGGGCGAATTGGCTAAGGTAGATTGGGAAACTGCATTAAAAGGTATGACGGTAGACAAGCAATGCCAGCATTTAAAGAATTAATACATAACTAAGGTCTTATATCTAAACAAAGCAAACTACGTAGGTATGAGGAGCAAGTTGGCTAAGGTAGATTGGGAAACTACATTAAAAGGTATGATGGTAGAGAAGCAATGGCTAGCATTTCATGAATTAATACATAATTTACAACAAATATACATTCCTTTAAGGCACAAAAACCCCACAGGAAAAGTGGTTCAACTGTGGCTAACAAGAGAAGTTAAAGATAAGCAGAGTGGGTCAGGAAGGGACGGAGAGAGTAACAAAGGTAATAAGGCATCTTATTAGCTCAAAGGAAGAGGCTTATAATATTTCCAAAAAGAGTAGTACGCCTGAGGATAGGGAGGATTTTAGAATTCAGCAAAGGAGTACCGAAAAATTGATAAAGAAAGGAAAATAGAATGAGAGTAAACTAGCGAGAGACATAAAAAACAGACTGTAAAAGCTTCTATAGGTATGTAAAAAGGAAAAGATTAGCGAAGATAAATGTGGGTCCCTTACAGGCTGAGACAGGAGAAATTATAATGGGGGTAAGGAAATGGCAGAGAAATTAAACAAATACTTTGGTCCGTCTTCATGGAAGAAAATGCAAAAACTTCCCAAAAATAGTGGAAAATCAAGGGTCTAGCGAGAATGAGGAACTGAAAGAAATTAATAGTAGTAAAAAAAAGTACTGGAGAAATTAATGGGAATGAAAGCTGAAAAATCCCCTGGACCTGATGGCCTACATCTTAGGGTTTTACAAGAGGTGGCTATAGAGATAGTGGATGCATTGGTTGTCATTTTCCAAAATTCCATAAATTTTAGAATGGTTCCCGCGGATTGAAAGGTGGCAAATGTAACCCCACTATTTAAGAAAGGAGGGAGAGAGAAAACGGGGAACAACAGACCAGTTAGCCTGACATCAGTAGCAGGGAAAATGCTAGAATCTATTATTAAGGACGTGGTAACAGGGTACTTAGAAAATAATAATAAAGGGCTGGGCAGAGTCAACACGGATTTATGAAAGGGAAATCATGTTTGACAAATCTGTTGAGTTTTGAGGTTGTAACTATCAGAATAGATAAGGGGGAACCAGTGGATGTGGTGTACTTGGATTTTCCGAAGGCATTCGATAAGGTGCCACACAAGTGGTTATTAAACAAAATTAGGGCTTATGGGATTGAGGATTGGTTAACGGACAGAAAACAGAGTAGGAATAAACGGGTCATTTTCGAATTGGCAGGCTGTAACTAGTGGGGTACCGCAAGGATCAGTGCTTGGGCCTCAGCTATTCACAATCTACATCAATGATTTGGATGAGGGGACCAAATGTAATATATCCAAGTTTGCTGATGATACAAAGCTGGGTGGGAATGTAAATTGTGAGGAGGATGCAAGGAGGCTTCAAGGGGATATAGACAGGGTAAGTGAGTGGGCAAGAACATGGCAAATGGAATATAATGTGGGGAAATGTGAAGTTATCCACTTTGGTAGGAAAAATAAAAAAGCAAAGCATTTTTTAAATGGTGAGAGATTGGGAAATGTTGGTGTTCACAGGGACCTGGGTGTCCTTGTACACGAATCACTGAAAGTTAACATGCAGGTACAGCAAGCAATTAGGAAAGCAAATAGTATGTTGGCCTTTATTACAAGGGTATTTGAGTATAAGAGTAAAGACGTCTTACTGCAATTATATAGGGCCCTGGTGAGACCACACCTGGAGTATTGTGTACAGTTTTGGTCTCCTTACCTAAGGAAGGATATACTTGCCTTAGAGGGAGTGCAATGAAGGTTCACCAGACTGGTTCCTGGGATGGGGGCATTGTCCTATGAGGAGAGATTGAATAGACTAGGCCTATATTCTCTAGAGTTTAGAAGAATGAGAGGTGATTTCATTGAAACATATACAATTCTTACAGGGCTTGACAGGGTAGATGCAGGGAGGATGTTTCCCCTGGCCAAGGAGTCTAGAACCAGGGGTCACAGTCTCAGAATAAGGGGTCGGCCATTTAGGACTGAGATGAGGAGAAATTTCTTCACTCAGAGGGTGGTGAATCTTTGGAATTCTCTACCCCAGAGGGCTGTGGAGGCTCAGTCATTTGAGTATATTTAAGACCGAGAGCGATAGATTTTTGATTATTAAGGGAATCAACTGACCTGGGGATAGTGCAGGAAAGTGGAGTTGATGTCGAAGATCAGTCATGATCTTATTGAATGGTAGAGCAGGCTCGAGGGGCCGAATGGTCTACTCCTGTTCCTATTTATGATATTCATTTAAGGGAAGATGGGGCTTTGGTTTAATGTCCCATCCAAAAGACGGCACCTCCAACAGTGCAGCACTCCCTCAGCACTGCACCGGTGTGTCAGCCTAGCTTATGTGCTAAGTCTCTGGAGTGGGACTTGAACCCACAACCTTCTGAGTCTGAGGCGAGAGTGCTGCCCACTGAGCCACGCCGATATGCTGCCTTGTGGCTCGAACCATAACCCAGGAAGAAGTCAGGAGAAAAGCAGGATTTAAAAAAAGTTGACTTCAATGAAGTACTTTTAATTCAAGCCATGCAGTACCTGCTTTTCCGAGAGTGCAAGTTTTTTGGCCAGCTCCTGCCTCTCCCGTGCCCCCAGGTACAGTTTCTTCTTGAATATCTCCTCCAATTGTTTGAGTTGTTCGACTGTGAAAGCAGTGCGAGCTCGGTTTCCAGCTGATAGCGAATCAAAACGTTCCCCCTCACTCTCATAGCCTGAAGTCTCTCCAGAACTATTGGAGTTTAATTCACTGTCTGAATAAAATGAAGAGAATCAGCCCATGGGAGAAAAGCACAAGGGTAAGAAATCTGCACATTCTGTATCATGATCCCAGAGTGTTATCACTAACTCTGCTCCTCCTTGCTTCTTCCACCTGTGCTGCAGGTTTACTGTATTGTAAAGGAGTACAGTTTCCTGAAACTATATTGCTAAATGCACCTGTGCTCTCAGCTGCTTCTGGTCACGGAGTCTTGTGCCTGCAGACCTATTGTGTAGAACCGCCCCTTCTATAACACCTTGAACTGTTGGATTGAGGTGAACAGCAAGGGCTGCCCACAGCCCGCCTACTCAATTAGAGCGGCTGTGTGTGCAAACCTGCCCACACCGGGATATGGAGCACATTGGAAACTGGTCACCTTGCAAAATGTGTTTCATCAATTGCTATCCATGGGATGTGGAATAAGTAACTGTGGGGGCCAATCACCCTCCACTAACTGGCCAAGTGAGATTCCTCATATTAAAGCAAGGACTGTTTTACCATGCCCTCAGTCTATCCGCCCTCCTATAATCTACAGCCTTCAAAATCCCAACTAGATGTCACTTATCACACTTCCTGATTTACCCTGTCTTTTACTGTCGTTCCTTGGTGGCGCCCTGCACTCTGGGCCTTGGCTCTTCCCCTTAGATTCACAATTTGAATAAAGTGTCAATTGGACACGATCTAATTGATTGGCGGAACAGACTCCAGGGGCTGAATGGGCCTCCTCCTGTTCCTGTGTAACAGTCTCGAGGGGCTGAATCGCCTCCTCCTGTTCCTAATGTAATGGGATCGAGGGGCTGAATGGCCTCCTCCAGTTCCTAATGTAATGGGCTCGAGGGGCTGAATGGCCTCCTCCTGTTCCTGTGTAACAGACTCGAGGGGCTGAATGGTCTCCTCCTGTTCCTGTGTAACAGGCTCGAGGGGCTGAATGGCCTCCTGTGTTCCTGTGTAACGGGCTCGAGGGGCTGAATGGCCCCCTCCTGTTCCTGTGTAACAGGCTTGAGGAGCTGAATGGGCCTCCTCCTGTTCCTGTGTAACAGGCTCGAGGGGCTGAATGGCCTCCTCCTGTTCCTGTGTAACAGGCTCGAGGGGCTGAATGGCCTCCTCCTGTTCCTGTGTAACAGGCTCGAGGGGCTGAATGGCCTCCTCCTGTTCCTGTGTAACAGCTTCGAGGGGCTGAATGGCCTCCTCCTGTTCCTGTGTAACAGGCTCGAGGGGCTGAATGGCCTCCTCCTGTTCCTGTGTAAAAGGCTCGAGGGGCTGAATGGCCTCCTCCTGTTCCTGTGTAATGGGCTCGAGGGGCTGAATGGCCTCCTCCTGTTCCTGTGTAATGGGCTCGAGGGGCTGAATGGCCTCCTCCTGTTCCTGTGTAATGGGCTCGAGGGGCTGAATGGCCTCCTCCTGTTCCTGTGTAAAAGGCTCGAGGGGCTGAATGGCCTCCTCCTGTTCCTGTGTAAAAGGCTCGAGGGGCTGAATGGCCTCCTGCACTTTCGGCAAAGTAACAGCAGCGATCGCGGGCGGATCCGAAGAATTTCCTTGCCAGTTGAGTTCGAATGATACCCGAACGTGTACTGTAGCAGAATTAAAAGTGATAGTGACAGCTAGAACTACACCAACATTAATTAATTATACAAAAACAGCATTATGTAGAAAGAGGGGGTGATAATGGGACTTGGCTCTCCGCCTGAGGGGAGTCCAGCAAGAAAGAGTTCGGTAACATCTGGGCTAACTCGAATCACACCTGGGATCTTGCTGCTTTGTGTGGTTCAGGCTCCCCAGGACAGGTTTCATTCAGTCCCACTGTGGAAATCCTGAGTAAAGCAGAACATGTGGACAGACTCCGGATCCACGCTTCAATAATCACCGCCAAACTCTTGCGGATCCCATCAAATGACTTCCAGTTTGGTTCAGATTTATGCCTCCCAGGATTTGACGATTAAATGCACCGCAAAGATTGCTAACTTTTAAGACGATAGCAAAATACTGCGGATGCTGGAAATCCGAAATAACAACAGAAAACGCTGGAAAAACTCAGCAGGCCAGGCAACATCCGCGGAGAGAGAAACCGAGTCAACGTTTCAGGTCTGGGATCCTTCTACAGTTCTGCTTTACTGCGGATTTCCACAGTGGGACTGAATTAAACCTGTCCTGGGGAGCCTGAAACACGCTCAGTTTTAAGCTGGAGACAATTTGCAGGAGGGCGGTTTCTCGGCAGATGCCAGAATCTGAATTCAGTGTGCGGGCTCTTACCTGGAGTTGTGCTGGCAGCCCGCTGGCCAGCTGCCTGTGTGGCCTCCTCGGGACATTGCTGAGAGCGGGTCATCCTTTCTTGGCTCAGTTCATCTGAGCCTTGTTCAGCACTGGTCTGTCTGTCGGGGCGAATCCCTCCCTTGCAGCCGCAGGCAGGAGAGGGGCTGGCCGGCCCGTGGACAGTTCTAAACGCATTTGCTCTTTCTGCATCTTGCTGAAGAGCTGGAGTGGAGCTCGCCCGGTGGCTGCTGAGAGCTAACCATTCCACACACAAGCTCCAGCTCATCCTGCCCCCTGTGCGGGCAAAACTCCTCTCCCAAAGCCTGCCTGCAGATCAGTGCCACGGCAAACGCCGCAGGGGCTTTTATAGGCAACGCTCCAGCTTTCATTTGCAATTTGTTTCCCTCTCACTTCAAAGTAAGTTTGCTGACACAAAGCAACTGCTCACAGGTACCGTAATCTGCGTCTTTTGCACTTGATTGCAGCACTGAATGAGGCTATTAATTCCAGGCTCCAGAGAGTCTGCGACTCACACGTATGTCTATCTCCAGCCGAGGTGCCAAGTTCAAACGGAATCGGGAATCCTGCAATCCCCATTCCATACCTGCAACCTCCCAAGGAGTTCTTTCTGTTGGGTTTGATCCCCCCCCCAAACTGAGCTTGGGTGCAAGGAAGTGTTGAGATCTCAGCCCAGTGAGCTTTTAATTCACTCCCTTCCCTGTCCTGAAGGTATTGTCTCATTCTGTGCTACAGTTCTACCAGTGGCTCTCAGCAAGCTATTCTGTCTGGGAGGAATCGCAGTCAGGCCTGACCCTGCCCCACCTTCCTGTCCACACAGGCTCTCCCACACAAATCCCTGGCTCAGCCTGCCCAGGAGCACTCTACAGCAATCCAACTGTGGCTCTGGCTGTCACCAGCTATCTCAGCTCAGGCTGGGAGTTCATGGACATGGTTTTTAATCTTGGCAGAAAAGGAAAGCACATTTATATCTGCTTAATGAGAATCTCTCGTGTGTGTTCACAGTCTAGTGGTGGTGGTCGGCTTTACTGAAAGCTACTGTCCGACCAAATGTAATGTGGGAAACGCGGCAGCCAATTTGTTTTGTGCACAGCAAGCTCCCACAGCCAGCAATGTGATCATTGTAGTGTATGTACTTTGCAGAAGGAACTATATTCTGCAGCCCCTGTATACTGCAGTACCAGTAGTGACCACCCCTGTATATAAGCCTGTGTAGTAACATTTGCATAGTAGTTCCAGGTTGTCTCCATTCAGTAAAGACCTGTTACAACCAACTCCTGCAGTCCGTGTCTCAATTATACACGGACATAATACTGGCGACGAGCAGATACGAACTTACCTACAGTCTGCACCACCTCATGGGGATCCATCCCTGAAGCGAAGTTATCAGAGGTCGAGGCCAGAAGGAAGAAAGAAACAGAAGAAACGGGTGTCGACCGTGGGCATCCGCCTCTGAATCAGCAGAGTTGAAGATTTGCAGGAGAGGCTGTCGAGAGCGGGGCTTGGTTATCCTGTCGTTGGTACTTCAGCTAATCGGGCTGGTGGCAGGTAGTACACTGATCCTTCCTGGGCTGCGGCGGGCTAGAGCTCGAGCGGGTGGCTTGCAACGGGGCCGAGCAGCGTTGTTGGGAAGAGGAGAGAGAGAGAGGGTGGAGCACACAGGGCGCGGCCGGTGCTACGAAGCCGGGCAGCGTACAGACCCGAGAAGAGGGAGGCAAGTGTCCCACAGGGTTGTTCCGACGATGGGGAAATAATAAAAATTAAACGCGCAGAAAGCCGCGAGGAGCTGCAGTTTGCCACGGGAACCGCGGAGAGCGGCGTTAGCAGCAGCGCGGGGGGAAGTGCGCGAAGACCATAGGGCGTCACCATCAAGGCATAAAACGCCAGCAACAGCGCTAGCAACAGCGGAGAAGACGGAAAGCGCGGGAGGCGCCATTTTGTTAAATCGGGGAAGAAGGCAAAGTGCGGGAGGCGCCATCTTAGATTTCCAAGATGCCGAAGACTGGCAATATCACTGCCTTCGATAATTCAATAGAAGACTGGACCACGTATGTGGAAAGAGTCGAGGTATATTGCGAGGCAAACAGAGTGGCCGATGAGAAAAAGGCATCGGTGCTGCTAAACTTAATGGGCGCAAGAACGTACGGCCTATTGCGGGACCTGATTACTCCAGCCAAACCGAAGGCGAAGAGTTTTAACGAAATTGTTGCTATCCTACAGGAACACCTAAATCCTACACCGCTGCTGATAGCAGAAAGATTTAAATTCCACAGGAGAAATCAGCATAAAGATGAGAGCAATGCTGATTACCTTACGGAACTACGCAAGCTATCAAAGCACTGCCAGTTCGGAGCAGGACTGGCAGATACTCTACGGGACAAATTTGTCTGTGGACTCCAGAGTGAAGGAACCCAGAAGAGGTTACTCTCAGAGAAAGAGCCGACGCTAGATAAGGCTTTCAGCGTGGCAGTATCGTATGAAGCAGCAGCAAGGGGAGCTGCGGAAATACAGCAAAAGCCACAGGAATACGGCACCCATGAAATGACACGGGGATTTGAAAAATGTTCTCGCTGCGGCAGAACAACCCATGACCAGAAGGACTGCTGGTCCAAGGACAAAATATGCAGGCAATGCGGAAAGATGGGACACATTGCACGAGTTTGCAGGTCTGGGAAGAAGACCAACGACAACAAAAAGGCTACTAAGGAACAGTACAGGAAAGTGCAAAAGATGACGGACAGTAGTTCCGAAGACCAGATGAGCGATAGTGAATCCGGGAACAAGAGACTAAGCTGTCTCAAAATTCACAACGTAATCGCAAAAGAGGATCACCGAACCATTTGGGTCACCCTCACGATAGCAGGGTCCCAAGTCAAAATGGAATTGGATACAGGATCAGCTCTAACCGTCATGAATCGCCGAGACTACGAGCGGCTATTCCCACACATACCCTTGAAAGAGACATCCATTGTCTTGAAGACGTATACGGGGCAAAAAGTATACCCCAGAGGAAAAATAAGGGTGCCTGTCGAATACAACGGCAAGGAAATACAGAAACTGTATCTGTACATACTGCAAGATGGTGGACCACCGTTATTGGGACGTGAATGGATCAGAAAGATAAGTTTAGACTGGCACTCCATTCAGGCACTGACGGTGGCTGGTAAAAAGGATGACGACGTCACTCCTGGACGATTGTCAACAATCTTAGCTAACGCCAAAGAAGTATTTCAACAAGAACTGGGCACTCTTAAAGGCGTAACCGCCTCGATAAAAATAGAGGAGAATGCAATTCCCAAGTTTTTCTAAGCAAGACCGGTACCATATGCAATTCGCCCAGCCGTCGAGGCAGAGCTGGAGAATCTGGAGAATGCAGGCATGTTATCTAAGGTAGACTGGAGCGAGTGGGCGACACCCATCATTCCTGTCATGAAGAAAACGTTAAACAATAAGTCTGAGGAGCCAAGGAAGGTTCGCATCTGTGGGGACTTCAAGGTGACTGTGAACCCAGTCCTTCACACAGTACAATATCCTCTTCCGAGGATAGAAGATATCTTCGCCTCACTATCTGGAGGGAAGCATTTTACAAAAATTGACCTAGCACAAGCATATTTGCAGATGGAGGTTGAAGAATCCTCCAAGAAGTATCTCACGATAAACACTCACAAAGGTCTTTACCAGCATAATCAACTGATATTCGGAGTAGCATCAGCTCCGGCGATATGGCAAAGAGCGATGGAACAAGTCCTGCAAGGGATTCCGGGGACTCAGTGTTACTTAGACGACATCCTAGTGACAGGTGAAGATGACAGTGAACACCTTGCCAACCTAGAGCAGGTGCTCACTAGACTAAGAGAACATGGGCTACGAGCCAATCGCCCCAAGTGCGAGTTTTTTAAGAAACAGATATCGTATTGTGGCCACATGATTGATGAAGAGGGGTTACATAAGTCCCCTGACAAAATTGAAGCGGTAGTTAAGGCTCCAGCGCCTGAAAATGTGTCGCAACTGAGGTCATTCCTCGGATTGGTGAATTACTACCATAAGTTTTTGCCGAATTTGTCCACAATTCTACACCCACTGAACGCCCTACTACAAACGGGAGTAGCATGGAAATGGAGTGATGAATGTAAGCGGGCCTTTCAGAAGAGTAAGGACCTAATCACTTCAAGAGAAGTATTGGCTCACTACAACTCATCACTACCGATAAGACTGGCGTGTGATGCGTCTCCCTACGGCATTGGAGCGGTACTGTCACATAAATTCCTTGATGGTTCAGAGAGGCCGCTAGCTTTTGTGTCACGCTCGTTAACTTCAGCCGAGCGTAACTACGCCCAGATTGACAGAGAGGCCCTCAGCCTGGTGTGGGGGGGTGAAGAAGTTCAATCACTACCTGCACGGTCAGAAATTTACTCTACTAACTGATCATCAACCTCTTGTCTCCATTTTCAACCCTCAGAAGGGCGTACCGATATTGACAGCACAACGGCTACAGAGGTGGTCCCTTTCCCTAGGGGCACACCAATATGACATCGAGTACAAAGGAACTAAACAGCATGGGAATGCTGATGGATTGTCGCGCCTACCGTTGCCGACGGTGGAAGAAGCACCTGCAGTGGATCCAGTGGAGATATTCCACTCGACCATAGTCGAATGTCTCCCTGTGACGAATGCAAACATAGAAAAGGAAACACGAAATGACCCGACACTCTCCTGGGTCTATGATTTAACGGTGAAGGGATGGCCAGCACATGGCGAACCACTGCTGCCAGCATTCTCGCCGAGAAGAGAACAGCTGTCAGTGTGCAGAGGAACCTTGATGTGTGGATCCAGAGTAGTAATTCCACCCAAATTGAAGGATACAGTGCTCAATGAGCTTCATGAGGGTCATCTGGGAGGGGTAAAAATGAAGAACTTAGCCAGAGCGTTTGTGTGGTGGCCGGGAATCGATAGAGAAATCGAAGAGATGCCAGAAGGTCCAAAACGCCCCACCACAAGCCCCTCTACATCCATGGGAGTGGCCCTCATCTCCATGGCAAAGGGTGCACATTGATTTTGCTGGACCATTTATGGACTCGATGTTTTTAATTGCGGTGGATGCACATTCAACGTGGCCAGAGGTAATAAAAATGTCCTCAACCACCACAGAAAAAGCTATCACAGTCTTACGAACCATATTCGCCAGGAATGGGCTGCCTGAACAGATTTGCTCTGACAATGGACCACAGTTTGTGTCTGAAGAGTTCCGGAGGTTCTTAAAGAACAATGGTGTTAAGCATTACACATCCGCCCCATATCATCCAGCCACCAATGGATTGGCCGAGAGGTTCGTTCAAATATTCAAGAAGGCTATCAAGGCAATGTGTAATGAAGATATACCCCTACAACACAAGGTGGATAACTTCTTGTTTGCCTACCGGAATGCGACACATGCGGTTACCAACCAAACTCCAGCCATGATGTTCTTCAATCGAAGACTACGATGCCGCTTGGATTTGGTTAAGCCAAACGTCCGAAGAGATGTGGAGAACAGGCAGTTTCAGAATATGAATGAAAGGCCGACCAGGAGTTTTAAGATAGGTCAACCAGTTTTGGCCCGGGACTACCGCACAGAGAAATGGCAGCCAGGAACGATCTGTACACGGCAAGGACCTCTAATGTATACCGTGGACGTTGGAGAGAGCATTGTAAGACGCCATGCTGACCAGATTCTAGAGTCACTGGGAAACGTCAACTCCACACCACGATCTGATACACCTGGCGATGAAACCGAAGTACCAATTGCATCTACCTCAGAATCGGTGATATTGGAAGCAGACGAACCAAACAACGACATTGATCTCGACTCAACTTTGCCAGAAGAACCTGATACCCCAAAGAGGCGTTATCCAGACAGAATCAGGAAGCCTCCTCAAAGACTGAACTTATAATTGCTTAACTTCAACTAATGTATCTAGCAACTGTAATTGTAAATATGTTATTTCATTGTTAATCGAATGTTATGTACTGTTTAGCTAAAAGGGGAGGAATTGTAGTGTATGTACTTTGCAGAAGGAACTATCTTCTGCAGCCCTTGTATACTGCAGTACCAGTAGTGACCACCCCTGTATATAAGCCTGTGTAGTAACATTTGCATAGTAGTTCTAGGTTGTCTCCATTCAGTAAAGACCTGTTATAACCAACTCCTGCAGTCCGTGTCTCAATTATACACGGACATAATAATCATGACCAGATTATCTGTTCTACTGATGTTGATTGAGGGAGAAATATTGGCCAGGACACTGAGGCAAACTCCCCTGCTCTTCTTTGAAATAGTGCCATGGGATCTTTTACATCCACCTGCGAGAGTAGACGGGACCTCGGTTTAACGTCTCATCCGAAAGACGGCACCTCTGACAGTGCGGCGCTCCCTCAGCACTGCACTGGAGTGTCAGCCTAGATTTTTGTGCTTAAGTCTCTGGAGTGGGACGCGAGCCCACAACCTTCTGACTCAGAGGCACGCCTGACAAGTTTTGTATTGGAAGCAATTCCTGACCAGTTAGTCATTCCCTGGGTTTGTTTGTGGCAGACTTACTTGTGCCATCAAGGGTGGCAGCAACTAAGGGCCAGGTACTCCCTCCACAATAACAACAACCTGTATTTATATAGCACCTTTCATATAGTAAAACCTCCCAAAACACTTCACAGGAGTGTTATCAAACAAAACTTGACACCGAGCCCCATTAAGAGCAGGTGACCAAAAGCTCGGTCCAAGTGATAGGTTCTAAGGAGCATCTTAAAGGAGGAGAGAGAGGCGGAGAGGTTTAGGGAGAAAATTCCCAAGCTTAGGGCCTTGGGAGCTGAAAGCACGGCCAGCAATGTTTGAACGATTAAAATCAGGGATACTCAAGAGGGCAGAATTAGAGGAGCGTAGATATCTCGGGGGGGGGGGGTTGTGGGGCTGGAGGAGGTTACAGAGATAGGGGCGAGGCCATGGAGGGATTCGAAAACAAGGATGAGATGAGAATTTTAAATCTGAGGTGTATAATATGAAAACTTGTTGCAAACAGTCGGAGTATAATTTCTCCCCTCACGGGTTTCTCTCCTGAAAACAGTGCCTTGATCTGGGTGCAACCTACAGGCTTATTGCGAGTGCCTGCTTGCTGGGGTAGATTGTACAGATGCCGGTTGCACTCTTGATTCCTTGCCAAGTAGCCACTAGTGAAGTGCCTGCTTTGACAGAAAGTGTTGGCCGCAGAGGCAGGGGGTGGGCGGAGGTGGGGAGCACAACGCAGATCAACACAATCCCATCAACAGGGGTCTGGTCAGTGATCAGTACAGGAAATGTAGTGTATGTGCCTTTAAGACAGAACTACTATTACAGCTCATGTATACTGTAGTACCGGCAGTGACCACACCTGTATATAAGCTTTGCACATGCCTCTCTACCCCCAGTCTTGAGACTACCCTCCTCCAGTAAATACCTGTTTATTGTTCAGTTACAGCATCCGTGTGGTTATTGAAAAACAGCATACCCTCAGACTCACGGATCCAACAGGAAACTCTTTGGTATCCAGCACCGATGTGTTGCCGGTTGATTAAAAATTCCGGATGATGGAGAGGATTATCCACCAAGGCTATTTTTAACAAAGAAAAATTAAAAAATCAAGAAATGTGCAGTATACAGTAATTGGGTACTCACCTACAGAATGTTGTGTTAAATGGATGGTGGAAGATGCTTGATTAAGTACAGTAATGCCAGTTGAGGGTGATCCATAACTCTTTAATTACTTAACAGTAAAACAAAACTTACAGTAAACGACTGTATACAGTACTGTAGTTGACTGTACACTTATTCCAAGTCCTTTTGCTTGGACCAACTTTTGGGAATTCCATAATGCAAGATGGGGGAGATAATTCACGATAAAGATGGAGAGACACACAGAAAAATGGTGGATCGGAAGAGACTACTGGCAGCGCGGGAGAGTCAGACTCCTGTTACAGGGGTATTGAGGTGTTCCGACTTCCGACAGCGCCAAGTAGTTTGGAGAACTACCCCCACTGACTAACTCGGCCACCGCGGGAGACTCGGACTCGGCAACATTTCCGCTTATTGAGGTGTTGTTTTCGGAGTATGAATTTTGCCGGTTAATAGAGAATTCCGGATATTTAGGTGCTGTTTAAACGAGAGATTCCTATATTGGGAATCTTGGCCAATTTCCCCCCTCCATCCCAGGGCCTGGGGTCAGTTGTAGTGCCCCTGCTCATCTCAGTTAACTCAGCGTGGTCAGCGGATTGAACCCAGGGCCCTTTGTGCTCGGTCTATGTCCCTGCATGGATAATGCCACCTTTGTGAGGTATTTGAAAGGCAGTCCTTGCTGGTGGAACTACACCCAGTAACGTCATTACTTCTGATGCATTCAGTCTTCTGTGGCTCGTTGGCATGATGCTAACGTGTTCCTAAAATATTCCGTGGATCAGCAAGAATGGATCAGGAAGGTCCCACTGCTGATCCTCAGTCTGCACTGGGTCAGCCCATCTCTGACAGGGCCCCGGTAGCAACGTTACAATTGGCCTCGGATCCTTGGCGCTAGAGAGAGGAAAAAAGCAGTTGGGCTTCCCGCTTTTCGTGTCAGGAACCCACGCTGGAGGTGTGCGTGGACAGGATTGGGCTTGGCTGTGAGGGCCCTCTAGTCGAATAGTCTGAGCCTCACTTCATTCACTCTAAGGCAGAAGGTTGTGGGCTCGAGTTCCACTCCAGAGACTTGAGTACAAAAATCTAGGCTGACACTCCAGTGCAGTGCTGAGGGAGTGCTGCACTGTCAGAGGTGGACGTAAAAGATCCCATGGCACTATTTTGAAGCAGAGCAGGGGAGTTATCCCCGGTGTCCTGGCCAATATTTATCCCTCAATCAACATCACTAAAACAGATTATCTGGTTATTATCACATTGCTGTTTGTGGGAGCTTGCTGTGTGCAGATTGGCTACCATGTTTCCCACATTACAACAGTGACTACACTTCAAAAAGTATTTCATTGGCTGTAAAGCACTTTGGGACGTCCTGAAATTGTGAAAGGTGCTGCAGAAATGCAAGTCTTTCTTTCTAAGGCTTCTGGATGAATAATGCTCGCTTGGACACAGTAATAGTTGTAACTGGAGTCTGTGACACTGGGAGTTCACTCCTTCGGCACAGTGGTGGAATGAAATGCTTGTTCCTCATTCTTTTGGAGGGGTTGGTTGGTTTGGATAAGAATGGAAATATAAAATTTGGAGCATAGAATCTTCAGGCACAGAGGGAGGCCATTCAGCCCATCGTGCCTGTGCCGGCTCTTTAAAAAAGCCATCCAATTAATCCCACTCCCCTGCTCTTTCCCCACAGCCCTGCAAATGTTTCCTTTTCAAGTATTTAATCAATTCTCTTTTGAAAGCTACTATAGAATATGCTTCCACTGCCCTTTCAGGCAGCGCATTCCAGATCACAACAACTCACTGCGTAAAATAAATTCTCCTCATCTCCCCTTTGGTTATTTTGCCAATTATCTTAAATCTGTGTCCAGTGGTTACCGACCCTCCTGTCAGTGGGAACAGTCACTCTTTATTTACTCGATCAAAACTCTTCATGATTTTGAACACCTCGATCAAATCTCCTCTTAACCTTCTCTGCTCTAAGGAGAACAATCCCAGCTTCTCCAGTCTCCCCACGTAACTGAAGTCCCTCATCCCTGGAATCATTCTAGTAAATCTCCTCCGCACCCTCTCTAAGGCCTCGACATATTAGCCCAGAAATTCGGGTCTCCACGGGTGAGTACGCACGGGGTACTCACCCGTAAGCCCAATGGAAGTGCCGGTTTCGTGCATGCACTGCGCATGCGCAGGAAACCAGCACTTCCGTTCCCCTGAAAGAAGGGGTTCAGAGGTGGAACGCGTGCGCAGGAGAGGCAGCGCGTGCGCATCGAACTTACGTTTTTTTTGCAGGTTTTCCCGGGAGGGTAAGTCTCCAGAAGTTACACTTTTAAAAAGCAGTCGCAAGGCCTGCTTTTTACAAGGTAAGTGGTGAATTAATTAAAATTAAAACATTTTTTCCACAGGTTTATTATTTTTAAATACTTTAAAGAAAGGTAAGTTTATTTTTAGCCCCTTTAGAAAATGTAATTAATTTTTTCAAAAATTTAAATTATTGTTCAAAATAGTTATTTCATGTAATTTATAGTTTATTTTAAAAATGTGATGTTTTTTAAAAATTTATTTGAAGATGTTTTGGGGCCCGTAGTATTTATAGGTTTGACAGCTCTTCCTGTCAAACTTATGAATGAAGCATTCACTGCTCCGATTGGCTCCCCATGGCCCACGTGATTCCAGGGGACGCTTTGAACTAACTGCGCCCCTGGGATACGCAATCACTGCGCGCCGGCTGTTGGAGGAGTCCCAGGATCGGAATTCCACAGCTCAACGGCCGGCACGGTAGGTAAGTGCAGGTCAGAGGCTTGCACCCGCGGGAAGCCCCCGACCCGAATTTCTGGGCCAGTATCTTGTTAAATAAAAAGAATTGAAATACTGTATTTTTGAAGATGTTTGAGTAAATTCCTGGTTTAAATGTGAATCAATCTGTTCATACAGCTGTAAATCAAGGCTGTGGCCTCTCTGCCTTCTCTTATCTATTCAAGACAGAAGTTAATCTCATCGTGCCTGCACCAGGAGCAGGGTCCCTGCATGGAGCAGGATAGAGCAGTTTGCATTTAGCAGTGCTTGTATGAGCTGCCCCATTGGCTTGGAGCCAGGAGTCTGGCAGGGTCCCTGTTTGCCCTTTCAAACACAGTGTTTGTGCTGTAGGTACATGAAAGGGAAGATATTAACATATCAGCTTCATACTGATTTAGGCATAGTTCTGGCCATCAGACCGGGGAGACACGCACTCAGTGATTGTTACAGATTCTTTTTATCTCCCCAGAATAGTTTTTTAAAAATTACACACAATTAGATCAGTGTGTCTCGAGTGATAATGCATAAGATCCTTTCAAATCCACAGACAGCATGCTTGCACCTGCTGTGTGAAGGCCGGGGGTATAAAACTTCAGTGTGACTCTGTTTACCTCTCCCCCTCCTCCCCCATGCTTGTAAAATCTTTCAACACAGCAGCTTATTGTTTAACTGGTTCAGTCCCAGCCTTTATACCCATGCCTTTGTTACCTCAAGACGTGCCTATTCCAACGCACTCCTGGCTGGCCTCCCACATTCCACCTTCCGTAAACTCAGCTGCCCATGTCCTAACTCGCACCAAGTCCCGTTCGCCCATCATCCCTGTGCTCGCTGACCTACATTGGCTCCCGATCCGGCAACGCCTCGATTTTAAAATTATCATCCTTGTTTTCAAATCCCTCCGTAGCCTCGCCCCTCCCTATCTCTGTAATCTCCTCCAGCCCCATAACCCCTCCGAGATATCTGCGCTCCTCTAATTCTGCCCTCTTGCGTTTCCTACATTACAACAGTGACCACACTTCAAAAAGTACTTCATTGGCTGTAAAGCGCTTTGGGACGTCTGGTGGTCGTGAAAGATGCTGTAGAAATGCACGTCTTTCTTTATCTCGATTATAATCGCTCCACCATTGGTGGCCGTGCCTTCTGTTGCCTGGGCCCTAAGCTCTGGAATACCCTCCCTAAACCTCTCCGCCTCGCTACCTCCTTAAAACCTACCTCTTTGACCAAGCATTTGGCCATCTGCCCTAATATCTCCTCATGTGGCTCGGTGTCAAAACTTGTTTCAAAATCGCTCCTGTGAAGCGCCTTGGGACGTTTTCTTACATTAAAGGCGCTATATAAAGGCAAGTTGATGTTGTTTTCAGAGAGGGCTGTAATATGAATGAAGTGGCCACGCGTCTTGGAGATAGCAACTACAACAACAACTTACATTTATATAACACCTTTTAACATAGAGAAATGCTCCAGAGAGACAAAATCCAACAACGTGGAGGCCGAGCCAAGGCAGGGTGACCAAAGTACTGGTCAGAGATTTGTAGGAGGAGAGGGTGGTGAAGAGTTTTATGGAGGGAATTCCAGAGCGTGGGGTCTAGATGACTGACGGCACGGCCACCAATGGTGGGGCGAAGGGAGTGAGAGTTGGGGCACGTTGTAGGAGGTTCAGAGAGATAGGAAGGGGAAAGACCATGAACGGATTGAAACATGTAGATAAGGATTCTAAATTGGAGGTGTTAGGGGGCCAGGAGCTAATTTCGATCAACAAGATGATGGGTGAACGGGACTTGCTGCGGGATAGGATATGGGCAGCAGAGTTTTGGATGAGGTTTACGTAGGGTGAAGGGCTGGAGTCCAGCCAGGACAGCATTGGAAGTGTTGCTTTATTTTAAGCATCTTTCAGTTTAATTGGACCACCTGTGAGATGTGCAGGTTAGGTTGATTTGGCTATGATAAATTGACCCTTAGTGTTAGGGGATTGAATACGTGGGGTTACGGGGATAGGGTGGGATATGGGTTGGTGTTGATGTAGGGGTTACGGGGATCGGGTGGGATATGTGTCGGTGCAGGCTCAATGGGCCGAAATGGCCTCTATCTGCACTGTGGGGATTCTGTGATTCTGTGATTCTGAGATGACTGTATTCGCCGTGGCTTTAAACAGAGGCACTTGTGATGCTGACTTTTATCAAGTGACACTGAGGCAACTCAGTGACAACCCTATTGGTCCAACTAAAATAGTCCCAGTACCGAGGATGGCAGTGCGGAGCAGCAATTAACAAAGCCACGAGAATCTGGAATAAAAGCTAGTATCAGTAATGGTGACCATGAAACTATCGGATTGTTGTAAAAACCCATCTGGTTCACTAATGTCCATTAGGGAAGGAAATCTGCCGTCCTTACCTGGTCTGGGCCTATATGTGACTCCAGACCCACAGCAATGTGGTTAACTCTTAACTGCCCTCTGAAATGGCATAACAAGTCCTCCGTTGTAACAAACCGCTACAAAACAAAATAATATGAATGAAACCAGACGGACCACCCGGCATTGACCTCGGCACCGGCTACAAACACAGCAATGGCACACCCAGCCCAGTCGGCCCTGCAAAGTCCTCCTCACCAACAGCTGGGGACTTGGGGGAGAGCTGTCCCACAGACTAGTCAAGCAACAGCCTGACATAGTCATACTCACAGAATCATACCTTTCAGCCAATGTCCCAAACTCCTCCATCACCATCCCTGGGTATGTCCTGTCCCACCGGCAGGACAGACCCACCAGGGGTGGCACAGTGGTATACAGTCGGGAGGGAGTGGCCCTGGGAGTCCTCAACATTGACTCCGGACCCCATGAAGTCTCATGGCTTCAGGTCAAGCATGGGCAAGGAAACCTCCTGCTGATTACCACCTACTGCCCTCCCTCAGCTGATGAATCAGTACTCCTCCATGTTGAACACCACTTGGAAGAAGCACGGAGAGTAGCAAGGGCACAGAATGTACTCTGGGTGGGGGACTTCAATGTCCATCACCAAGAGTGGTTCAGTAGCACCACTACTAACCGAGCTGGCCAAGTCCTGAAGAACATAGCTGCCAGTCTGGGCCTGCAACAAGTGGTGAGAAAACCAACGCGATGGAAAAACCTACTTGACCTCGTCCTCACCAATCTACCTGTCACAGATGCATCTGTCCATGACAGTATTGGTAGCAGTGACCACCGCACAAACATTGTGGAGACGAAGCCCCGTTTTCACACTGAGGACACCCTCCATCGTGTTCTGTGGCACTACCACCGTGCGAAAGGGATAGATTCAGAACAAATCTAGCAGCTCAAAACTGGGCATCCATAAGGCGCTGTGGACCATCAGCAGCAGCAGAATTGTATTCCACCACAATCTGTAACCTCATGGCCTGGCATATCCCTGACTTTACCATTACTATCAAGCCAGGGCACCATCCCTGGTTCAATAAGGAATGTAGAAGAGCATGCCAGGAGCAGCACCAGGCGTACCTAAAAATGAGGTGCCAACCTGGGGAAGCTGCAACACAGGACTACATGCATGTTAAAAAGCAGAAGCAGCATTCTATAGACAGGGCTAAGCGATCCCACAATCAACAGAGCAGATCAAAGCTCTGCAGTCCTGCCACATCCAGTCTTGAATGGTGGTGGACCATTAAACAACTAACGGGAGGAGGAGGCTCCATGAATATCCCCATCCTCAATGATGGTGGAGCCCAGCACGTGAGTGCAAAAGACAAGGCTGAAGTATTTGCAACCATCTTCAGCCAGAAGTGCCGAGTGGATGATCCATAGCAGCCTCCTCCCGAGGTCTCCACCATCACAGAAGCCAGTCTTCAGCCAATTCGATTCATTCCACGTGATATCAAGAAACGGCTGAGTGCACTGGATACAGTAAAGGCTATGGGCCCCGACAACTTCCCGGCTGTCATACTGAAGACTTGTGCTCTAGAACGAGCCATGCCTCTAGCCAAGCAGTTCCAGTACAGCTACAACACTGGCATCTATCCGACAATGTGGAAAACTGCCCAGGTATGTTCTGTCCACAAAAAGCAGGAAAAATCAAATTCGCTCAAACAGTCTACTCTCAATCATCAGCAAAGTGATGGACGGTGTCATCAACAGTGCTATCAAGTGGCACTTACTCACCACTAACCTGCTCACTGATGCCCAGTTTGGATTCCACCAAGACCACTCGGCTCCTGACCTCATTACAGCCTTGGTCCAAACATGGACAAAGGAGCTGAATTCCAGAGGTGAGGTGAGAGTGACTGCCCTTGACATCAAGGCAGCATTTGACCGAGTGTGGCATCAAGGAGCTCTAGTACAACTGAAGTCAATGGGAATCGAGGGGAAAACTCTCCACTGGCTGGATTCATACTTAGCATAAAGGAAGATGGTTGTGGTGGTTGAAGGTCAATCATCACAGCCCCAGGACATCGCTGCAGGAGTTCCTCAGGACAGTGTCCTAGGCCCAACCATCAGAAATGGGGATGTTCGCTGATGACTGCAGTGTTCAGCGCCATTCACAACTCCTCAGATAATGAAGCAGTCCATGCCCGCATGCAACATGACCTGGACAACGTTCAGGCTTGGGCTGATAAGTGGCAGGTAACATTCGCGCCGCAGAAGCACCAGGCAATGACTGTCTCCAACAAGCGAGAGTCTAACTTCCGCCCCTTCACATTCAACGGCATTACCATCGCCGAATCCCCCACCATCAACATACTGGGGGTCACCATTGACCAGAAATCTAACTGGACCAGCCACATAAATACTGTGGTAACAAGAACAGGTCAGAGGCTAGGTATTCTGCAGGGTGTCTCATCTCCTGACTCCCCAAAGCCTTTCCACCATCTACAAGGCACAAGTCAGGAGTGTGATGGAATACTCTCCACTTGCCTGGACGAGTGCAGCTCCAACAACACTCAAGAAGCTCGACACCATCCAGGACAAAGCAGCCCGCTTGATTGGCACCCCATCCACCACCTTAAACATTCACTCCCTCCACCACCGGCGCACCGTGACTGCAGTGTGTACCATCTACAAGATGCACTGCAGCAACTCACCAAGACTTCTTCGGCAGCACCTCCCAAACCCGCGACCTCTTCCACCTAGAAGGACAAGGGCAGCAGGCGCATGGGAACACCACCACCTCCAAGTTCCCCTCCAAGTCACACACCATCCTGACTTGGAAGTATATCGCCGATCCTTCATCGTCGCTGGGTCAAAATCCTGGAACTCTCTCCCTAACAGCACTGTGGGAGCACCTTCACCACACGGACCGCAGCGGTTCAAGAAGGCAGCTCACCACCACCTTCTCAAGGGCAACTAGGGATGGGCAATAAATGCTGGCCTTGTCAGTGACGCCCAGATCCCATAAACAAATTTTTTTTAATGTTGAACTGTGTAACCAGGACAGTGGAATTAAAGTCTGGTGAAGTTGTGATCAAGCTGTCCAGCCCTCTGGTCAGACTGCACCTTTAGTACTGTGTCGATTCCTGAGACACGAGGGAGATCTTCTAGCACTGTCTAGAATGGCAGTCCACAGTGCAGCCACAAGGCTGATCCCCCGTCTCTATAGGCTTTTGACATCTCTGTATCCACTATAGGGATACATCTTTAAGAGATTGTATAAAATGTACGAATGAGCTAGGCAAGGCGATATAACCTTAACGACAATTAAGATCAATCAGGAACGACCCCTGTCCCGGAACGGTAAACAGCAAGGAAATATTTCAGTTGGGGGGCAGTGGGAGAGGAAGAACCAAGAGTGAGAATGTGCAGGCGGGACTGTTAATCCCTGTTACTGTTTGGTTCATCTCTGCTCTTAAATACACAACTGGCGCGGATTAATAAACCTGACTTGTTTCGAACATTACGCTCCTGATCTTCCGAACTACTGTCTGTCATTTTTTTTGCTTGTACTTTTCCTTAGTAGTTCTTTTAGTGTTGATTTTCTTTCCCGACCTGCAGACTCTTGCTATGTGTCCCATTTTCCCACATTGCCTGCATACTTTGTCCTTAACCCAGCAGTCCTTCTGATCATGGGTTGTTCTGCCGCAGCGATAGCACTTTTCTGCTCCATACGCCATTTCGTTAGCGCTGTATTCTTGTGGTTTCTGTTGTATTTCTGCAGCTCCCCGTGCTGCTGCTTTGTAGGATACTGCCACGCTGAAAGCCTGTTCTAGCGTCAGGTCCTTTTCCGAAAGTAGTCGTTTCTGGGTTCCTTCACTCTGGAGCCCGCAGACAAACGTATCCCTTAAGGTGTCTGCCAATCCTGCTCTGAACTGGCAGTGCTTCGGTAACTTGCGCAGTTCCGTAAGATAGTCAGCATTGCTCTCATCTTTGTGCTGGTTTCTTTTATGGAACGTGAATCTTTCTGCTATCAGCAGCAGTGTAGGGTTTAGGTGTTCCTGTAAGATATTAACAATCGCTTCAAAACTTTTCTCCATTGGTTTAGCTGGGGTAATTAAATTCTGCAATAGGCCGTACGTTCTCACGCCCATCAAATTTAATAATACCAACGCCTTCTTTCCATCGGCCACCTCATTTGCCTTGCAGTACACTTCAATTCTTTCCACATACATGGTCCAGTCTTCTACCTCGTTGTCGAAAGCAGTGATACTGCCACTCTTCGGCATCTTGGGTGGTTTAAAATGGCGCCTCCTGCGCTTTTTCTTCTTCCCCAATGGATTAAATGGCACCTCCCGCGCTTTTCCTTCTTCCCCAATGGAATAAAATGGCGCCTCCTGCGCTTTTCCTTCTTCCCCTTGCTGCCACGCTGCTCCGAGCGTTCTACAGGGTAATGGCGGCGACCCGCGGCTTCGGCGCATCTCACTTTTCCTTCCCCTCGTTTTATTTTCTCTACGCTGCCCGGTTCTTGAGCACCGACCGCGCCCTGTGCGGTCCACCCTCTCTCTCTCTCTCTTTTCCTCCCGACGACGCTGCACGGCCCCTTTGCAGAGCCGCTCGAGCCCGCCGCAGTCCGGAAGGGTCAGCGCACTACCTGCTAGCAGCACGATTTGCTGGAACACCTTGACGGGGGAGCCAAGCCCAGCTCTCCACAGCCTCACCTGCAATTCTCCGAAGTCCGATGGATCCTTGGGCGGTTGCCCGCGGTCGACGCCCGTTGCTCTGACTTCGACCTCCAAGAAGCTTCTTCTCAGGGAAAGATCCCCGTGAGGTGATGCAGTACTGCAGGTGAGTTCGAACCTGCTCATCACCAGTGTAGTGTCCGAGTATTAATAATACATGGACTGCAGGAGAACAATAATAACAGGTATTTACTGAACAGAGGGTACTCTTTTATTTGGACCCAAAAAAAACCAATTCGACTGTAAATAAACAAAAGTTCAACGAAAGCTTAACAAATCAAATTAAAATTTGGTTATCCGTGTTGATGATGCACTCCAGTCCCCGCGGCGCCCACCGGTCGCGGAAATACTCAAGCGCACCGGCGGACACCGCGTGCTCCATCTCCAGGGCCACCCGGGCGCGAACATGGCCGCGGAAGAGATGCAGGCAATCCGGCTGGACGACCCCCTCGACCGCCCGCTGCCTGGACCAATTGATGGCTCTTTTAGCCAGGCCCAGGAGCAGGCCCACAAGGAGGTCCTCCAACCTGTCCGCTCCCCTCCGCACCGGGTGACCGTAGATCAAGAGCGTGGGACTGAAGTGCAACCAAAAATCGAGGAGCAGCCCCTTCAAGTAGTGAAAGAGGGGCTGCAACCTCTCACAATCCATATAAACGTGAAACACGGACTCCTCCAGGCCGCAAAAAATGCAGGCGGCCTGGGAGTCCGTGAACCTACTTAAAACCTTATTGCATGGGACCGCTCCGTGCAACACCCTCCAGGCCAAGTCCCCGATGGAACAAGGGAGGACTCCCGCATAGAGAGCCCTCCATTGGGGACCTCCGCTACCGCCGGTCGGCAAAACGCCACGCCAAGGCGTGTCCGGACGGTAGACGAAGATGGCAAAGTGGAGAGTGTGCAGGAGCAGCCCGTACAGGAAACCCCTCCGCGCGGAATGAAAAGGCACGGAGGGTATTTCCTCGAGACGGCTCAAGTTGTGAGGCGCCGGTTCCCGAGGGGAGTTTCGGGGCCGGGCGCCGATGAGGAATTCCGTCCGAACGGGGGTAAGCTCGGACGGGATCGCCCCACGTGCTTGAGCCGCCTCGATACACCTAGTGGAGTCGGGGCCCAGTGCCGCTTTTACCGATTCGATGGTTTCGACCGCGAGCCGGACGTTGGCCCAGGACAGGCGCCGCGCCAGCTCCTCCGGCGCCATCCAGCCCGCTCCTCCGCCATCGAGCAGGTCCCCGACTCTGGTCACCTTGCCAGCCACAGCCCTACCCTCCGCCAGCCACCCGAACCCGTGTTCGTGGAGGTGCGGATTCCTGAGCAGCGGCTCCCGAAGGAGAGCCGCCGCTCCTGACGGGGGAGAGCTCCGCCTGGAAGCGACGTAGTTCCAAACCCATAGTAGTTCCTGGTAGAAGACAGGCAGCTCCCGCAGGCCGGCACGCCTGCTGCCCACTTTCGCAAACAGGAGCTGCGTGTCGTAATTGAGGCCATGCAGCTGGCGGAAGAAAAACGTCGCCAGCGCACACCATCTCGGAGGATTCTCGACGTACAGGTATCTCTGCAGCGTCTGAAGACGGAAAGTCGCAGCCTGGGTGCGAAGGCACACCAGCGCCTGACCGCCCTCCCTAAGCGGGAGACACAGAACCGCGGCAGAGACCCAGTGCTTCCTTTTGTCCCAGAAGAAGTCGATGAGCTTCTTCTGAATCTTGGCGACAAACGCAGGGGGAGGGATCAAAGTGACCAACCGGTACCACAACATGGCGGCCACCAGCTGGTTTATGACCAGCGCTCGACCCCTGTAGGACAACACTCGGAGCAGTCCTGTCCAGCGTCCTAGGCGAGCGGTGACTTTGGCCTCCAGCTCTTGCCAGTTCGCCGGCCAAGCGTCCTCGGCAGGGCTAAGGTAGACTCCCAAATAGAGGAGGTGCGTGGTGCTCCAGGCGAAAGGCCTGAACTCCTCCGGCAGGGAGTCCACCCGCCACTGACCCACCAGGAGTCCGGAACATTTCTCCCAGTTGATCTTGGCGGAGGATGCGTCCGAGTAAATCTGCTGGCATTCCCGCATCCTCCGCAAGTCAGCGGGATCCGTGACCGTGAGGAGCACGTCATCGGCGTAAGCCGAGAGGACCACCTCCACGCCCGGCCCTTGCAGAGCCAGTCCCGTCAACCTCTTCCGCAAGAGGCGCAGGAAAGGCTCCACGCAAATGGCATATAACTGGCCGGACATGGGGCATCCCTGACGCACCCCCCTCCTGAAGCGAAGGGGCGCCGTCAAGGACCCGTTAACTTTAATCAGACACTCCGCGGCGGCGTACAGAAGTCGGATCCGGGCGACGAAATGCGTCCCGAACCCGAATGCGCGCAGAGTCCCGAAGAGATACTCGTGATCCACCCTGTCGAACGCCTTCTCCTGATCCAGGGAAAGGAAGGCGACCGACAGACCAGCCCTCTGGGAGTGGTGGACCAGGTCCCGGACCAGATGGATGTTATCGTGGATGGTCCGGCCCGGGACCGTGTAGGACTGGTCGGGGTGGATCATGTGGGCCAGCACGGTGCCAAGGCGAGCAGACATGGCCCTGGCAAAGATTTTATAGTCCGTGCTGAGGAGGGAGACCGGGCGCCAGTTCTTAAGGAGGCGGAGATCGCCCTTCTTAGGCAGCAGGACAATGACCGCCCTGCGCCAAGAGAGGGGCATCTCCCCGGTCGCCAAACTTTCCCCCAGGACCCGCGCGTAGTCGCCCCCCAAGACGTCCCAGAACGCCCTGTGGAACTCCACGGTCAGCCCGTCCAGCCCCGGGGACTTTCCCCTAGAGAGCTGGCGGAGGGCGCCGGTCAGCTCCGCCAGACTTAGCGGAGCGTCCAATTTTTCGGCGCCCTCCGGGCCAACCTTCGGCAGGTCCTCCCACAAAACTCTGCGCGCATCCTCGCTGGACGGATCCGGAGAGAACAGAGCCCCGTAATAGGCGCGGGTCTCCGCGCTGATTCCCTCCGGATCCGAGACCAGAGATCCGTCGTCGGCCAGCAGCCCCAAGAGCTGCTTACGGACCCCCCGTCTTTTTTCCAGCGAGTAGAAGAAGGGGGAGCCGCGGTCCAGGTCCCGCAGGAGCTGGATCCGCGACCTCACGTACGCGCCTCGGGACCCGACGAGCTGCAGGTCCTTCAGCGCGCCCTTCTTCTCTTCGTACACCTTCCGCAGGGCCGGGTCCTCGACGACCTGACCGAGACGGGACTCCAGGTCGAGCACCTCCTTCTCCAACCGCCCGACCCGGGCCTCCCGCCTCTTGGTCGACCCCTTCGCGTACTCCTGACAGAAGAGACGGATGTGAGCCTTGCCCACATCCCACCATAGCCTCAAGGAGGGGAAGCCCCCCTGCTTCCTTCTCCAGTCGGCCCAGAATCGACGAAACGAATCCCGGAACCGTGCGTCCTCCAGCAGCAGGTTGTTAAAATGCCAGTACACGGACCCCCCCCGCGCGCGCAGCGGAGCGAGCTCCGCCCACACCAGGTGGTGGTCCGTGCACGGCACCGGCCGCATGGAAGCTGCCGGAACGCAGGAGACGAACGCCCGGGAAATGTAGAGGCGGTCGATTCTGGACCTTCCTCCCCCAGACCTCACGCTAGTGAAGGCGCTGGAGTCGGGGTGGAGATTTCGCCAGACGTCCACCAAGTCGAAGGACCCAACCAGGTCCCTCAACTTCTCCATCGCCGCCGGGCTTCGCGGGGGACCCGAACGGTCCCTCGCCTCGAGGGTGCAGTTAAAATCCCCCCCGAGGATGACGCACTCGCCCACGTCGATGGAGCCCAAGAGAGCGGACACTTCTTCGAAGAAGCGCACTTGCTGCGCACTGGTCTGAGGGGCGTACACGTTCACTAGATGGAGCGGCACGCCCCCCAGGCGAACAGTGACATGGAGCAAGCGGCCCGGCACGTGCTCCTTGACCCCCAAGATCTCCGGCTGAAAATGCGGGGCCAGCAAGATAGCCACCCCGCTGGAATTGTTGGAGAGGTGACTCATGCTGACCCCTCCTTGCCACTCCAGGAGCCACGTGGCTTCGTCTCCCGGAACGGTGTGGGTTTCTTGCAGGAAGCACACCGCATACTTCCCGTCCCGAAGGACCGAGAAGTTATTGAATCTGCGGCGCGCCTCCCTGCTGCCGTTGATGTTGAGGCTGGCTATGGTTATCTTCATGTCAGAAGCATAGTGCAACCTCTACCTACACCTAACGGGGCGAGGAAGCGCAGCCGCTGGTCCGCCGCCACTTCCTCAGCAGCCCAGTGAGAAACGTTGTGAGCCGACGCAGCTCGAGCGGGTTCACACCCTCGTCCGCGCCCAAGATCTTAACGGCGGCGCGGACGGAATCGATGAGCAGCGCCAGCTCCGACCACCTGTCGAGGGCCAGCCGGACCTTATTGCGCTGACCCAGGCACGTGGCCATAAAATCCCGGAGTTCCCTTACGGAAATGAGGGGAGACTTGGCAAGGGGCACGAGGTCATCCATCGCCACGTCGGCGCTGGAGTCCGAATCGTCCTCCGTGCCCATCACCGAGTCCCCATCCTCCTCCAGGGGGTCGTCACCAGCGGCCGACCCGTCCGCCGCGCAGTGCGAAGCGAACGACTCGGCCGCGCCAGCCAGCCCCGCCTCCGCCCGGATCCCACCCCCAGGATCGGCGGCAGAGGATTTCTCCCTGGGCTCCTCTAGGGGTGCCGGGCCAGAAGACGGCGGCGGTTCAGAGCTCCCCTCCGCCTCAGACGCCGGAACGACCGGAGAAACCGGGGAGAGAACAATTTCCAGCTCCTCCAGTACGACCGGCACCAGAGACGCAGCCAGGGGGCCATCCTCCTCCCCGCCACCAACCTCCGACCCAGCGGACGGGGGGTTTTGAATTAAAAGCTCTACCAGGACGAGCATCCCCTGGGAGACGTCCGGGTCGCATTGGGCGAGCTCATTGTCCTCGAGCTCGCCCGACCCAGCCCCCAGGCTGCCCGACCCGGCGAGTGGTAACGACACCGATAAAAGGTCAACTTCAATTACTGCCGCGGGTTGTTCTGCAACCCCCCCCACGGGCAGGGTCTCATCCCCATCCCCGGGAGGCACGTGCTGGACAGACACATCTGCCTCAGCCTCCCGAGGGACAGGCGACCCCTGCCGATCGCTGGTGATGACGACAGCGCTGGGGGGGCGGGGGGGCGCAGTACCCGCGGCGGGCGACGACTCCCCCTGCTCGGAGGGACCTTCCTCCTCCCGGTCCTCCTCCTCATCCAGGGGGTCGCGCCTTCTTTTTAGCACGGAGGGAGCGAGGGAGACCTCCATGTCTGCAAAGGCCTCCTCCTCGACTCCCTCCGGCAGAGCAGGTTTGTCGGGTTCCTCGGGCCCGAGCCCGGCCGCAGGTATTGGCATTACCGCTGCGGCGGTTGCGGCCACAGGCTCGGGCACGGGGCCCCTCCCGCTCACATCTGCCCTGATCAACTCCGCGAGGAGCGCGGGTGTAAGGGGCTCAAGGGGCAAGGGCTCACCATCCACGGGGGGGCCTGCCCCAAGGTGCTTCTTTTTTCCCCGCGCCTTCTTTCCGGCCGGACACGCTCCCTCCCCCCCGCCGGAGGCCTTGGTGGCATCGGCCCCCGACGTCAACCGCGCATCAGACGTACTTGACGCGCGGGCAGATCCGGGGGGAAGGGCGGCGGCAGCGGCGCCAGCCTCGGCCGCACGAGATGATCCGGTGGCCTTGGAGGCAGGGCAGTTCCTCCTGATGTGCCCCACCTCCCTGCAGGCATGGCACCTCACACCGTCCGACGTCCAAAAGGCGCGGTAGGCGGTCCCCTCGTGGAGGACGACGAACGCCCCTTCAGTGTCCTCCTCCCGCGCCAGCTGGATAAACAGCTGGCGCCGGAAGGAGAAGACGTGGCGAAGGCTGGCCTCCCGGAAGCCGAGCGGGATGGGCGTGATCCCCGACCTCACCTCCCCAAGTTGTCGCAAATGGGGAAGGAGGAGCTCACCAGGAACATAGGGCGGGACGTTGGAAATAATGATCCTCTGCGCGGTGGCCTCGAGAGGATCCACCGGCAGGAAGGTCCCGCCCACGGTGAGCCCCTTGGCGACAGCCAGGGACACCGCCCGCTCCGACCCCAGGAAGAACACAGCCTTCCCATACATTTTCGAGGCCGCGACGATGGCTGAGGGGCCGACAACCCCAGCCATGGCCTTGACGCAGGCCTCGATGGTCATAGTGGGGTGAGTGTAGCTCTTCACCCCAAGCTTTTTCGTTATTAATCGAAAAGGTGACGGGGCAGCAGGAACAGCGGGAGCAGCTGTGGCTGTGGCTACCACTCTCGCATAGGTCCCGGCTGGCCCCGCCACCGGCGAAGATGCAGTCGCCATTCTGGGGTGCTTTTTTTTAAGGGCTACACTCACCCCAAGTCACAGGCCTGAAGGTGTTAATGGCCTCGGTGTATATATATATATATTTTTTTGTCCTCTATTGAGCAGAGGGAGCTGATTAAAATGAGGACACACCTCTCTCCTTATTGATTTAAATTGGGAGAGTGGCCTCTCCCCTCTGCTCAATTGGCAATTAATAAAATAGATGAAACTAAGGTGCCTTAGAACGACAGGCAGAGAGAGACAAAGAGAGAGAGAGAGAGGTGGGGGGGGGTGGGAAGGAGGGAGGCCGCAAAGGGCAGTGTTGCCACTCAGGATGGTGGGTGGGTGTAGGCAGGGTTGCACTCTCCGATGGAAAAAGTCTTTGGTGATGGTGGTCTTCTGGCAGGGGGAGAAGACGTCTTCACCTGGAAAAGCTGGAGAAGCCCAGGCTTAGTCCTGCAACAGGTCTTAACGATGTAATTAAATTAAATTAAAGACTTCACCTTGGGCAGCTCCAAGCTCTCCCAGGGCAGGCAATAGAAGGGATGCTAATTAGTGGTGTGTGTGGCCTAGCTTTTAACAAGAGCACACACACACACACACTACACCCCTTGATGATCCGGCCTTGCTTCTTCTTTTCTCCCCCCACCTAAAATACAAAGTCTTGGGAGAGTGCCCCAAATAACACCCACCTGTAGATGTTCCGGATGAAGTTTCCTTCCCTCCTTTCAAGCAGTTGGTTTCTCTCCCCTCTCTCCCTCTCCTGAAGTGGAGGCCAAATTGGGGAGGCAGTGATAGAAAGGCCTCTCCCCTGGTTGATGTTGATGTAGGCCTCCTTTCTCCTTCTCCTCCTCTGTCCTCTCTCTCCAGGCACCTCAGTTGATGTAATGATGGTGGAGTTGGTGGTGGTGGTCCAACGTTCTCCTCCTCTTCCTGGTCAGGGGACCACCACTTTAATCCACTCTCCAAAGTCTGGCTGCTCCCTCTGCTCGTGCTTGCAGCTGAACAGAGGGTAACTTAAGACTGAAGTACAGAAGCCTGCTATGGCTTTATATACAGGTGTGGTCACTGCCGGTACTGCAGTATAAAATCAGTTCTCTCTTAAAGGTACATACACAACAGAACCAGCATAAAGACGAAAGTAATGCTGAGTATTTAACGGAACTGTGCAAGCTATCGAAACACTGCCAGTTTGGAACGGGACTAGCAGATACTTTAAGGGACAAGTTTGTGTGTGGGCTTCAAAGTGAAGGAACCCAGAAACGGCATCTATCAGAAAAGGATCTTACGCTGGACAAGGCTTTCAGCATGGCAGTATCACACGAAGCATCCGCACGGGGCGCTGCAGAGATACAACGGAGACCGCAAGAATATGGCACAAATGAAATCTCATATGGAGCAGTGAAGTGTTATCGCTGCGGCAGAACAACACACGACCATAAGGATTGTTGTTCAAGGACCAAGTGTGCAGACAGTGTGGAAAAGTAGGACACATAGCAAGAGTCTGCAGGTCGGGAAAGAAAACCAGCAGCAAGAAATCTCCACAGGAGAAGTACAAAAAGGTACATAAGGTGACGGAGAGTAGTTCAGACGAACAGAAAAGTGATACAGACTCCGGAAGCAAGGAGCTGGGTTGTCTGAAACTACATAATGTAATCAAAATGGAGGATCACCAAACTATCTGGGTCACGCTCAAGATAGACGGAGTCCAAGTGAAAATGGAATTGGATACAGGATCAGCCCTAACAGTCATAAACCAAAGGGACTACAAGCGGATATTCTCACATATACCCTTGAGAGATACAGAGATTGTCTTGAATCTTCACGGGGCAAAAAGTCTACCCCAAAGGAAAAATAAGGGTGAACGTGATATACAACGGCAAGGAAACACCAAAAATGGACCTATATGTATTGCCAGATGGAGGACCACCACTACTAGGACGTGAATGGATCCGGAAGATACAGTTAGATTGGCATTCCATACAAGCACTGACGGTAGATGCCAAAAAGGATGACGACGTCACACCTGGACGACTGTCAAAAATGCTAACTGACGCACAAGAAGTGTTCCAGGAGAGACTCGAAACACTAAAAGGCATAACAGCGACGATCAAAATAGAGGAAAATGCAAGCCAAAAGTTTTATTTAAGGCCAGACCGGTGCCTTATGCGATCCGCCCAGCCATCGAAGCAGAGCTGGAAGGGTTGGAACGTTCTGGAGTACTGTCCAAAGTGGACTGGAGCGAGTGGGCTACACCCATCATTCCTGTAATGAAGAGGTCGTTGAGTAATACGCCTGGGGAACCAAAGAAGGTTTGCATCTGTGGGGACTTTAAGGTGACAGTGAACTCAGTCCTTCACACGGTACAATATCCGCTTCTGCGGATTGAAGATATTTTCGTCTCGCTATCTGGAGGAAAATGCTTCACTAAGATTGATCTGGCCTAGGCGTACCTGCAAATGGAGGTAGAAGAAGCCTCGAAACAGTACCTCACGATCAACACTCACAAAGGTCTCTACCAATACAACCGGCTGGTGTTCGGGGTAGCATCAGCTCCGGCTATTTGGCAAAGGGCAATGGATCAAGTCCTGCAAGGGATTCCAGGGACCCAGTGTTATTTGGATGACATCCTGGTCACGGGCAAAAATGACAGTGATCACCTCGCCAACCTGGAGCAGGTGCTCACTAGATTGAAGGAATATGGGCTCCGAGCTAATCGCCACAAATGTGAGTTTTTCCAGAAGCAGATCTCGTATTGTGGCCACGTTATTGATGAAGAGGGGTTACATAAGTCCCCTGAAAAGATTGAGGCAGTAGTCAAGGCTCCAGCATCGGAAAATGTGTCACAACTGAGGTCGTTCCTCGGGCTGGTCAACTACTACCATAAGTTCTTGCTGAATTTGTCTACAGTACTACACCCAGTGAACACCCTACTGCAAACGGGGGTACCATGGAAGTGGAATGACGAATGTAAATGAGCTTTCCAGAAGTGCAAAGAATTGATCACATCAAAAGAGGTGTTGGCTCATTTCAACCCAGCACTATCAATTCGGTTGGCGTGTGATGCATCACCCTATGGTATTGGTGCGGTGCTGTCGCACAAATTCCTGGACGGCTTGGAGAGGCCAGTAGCCTTTGCGTCTCGGTCACTAACCTCAGCCGAGCGTAACTACGCTCAGATTGACAGGGAGGTCCTCAGCCTAGTGTGGGGAGTAAAAAAGTTCAACCACTGATGTAAGAAAAAGGAGACTTACCATCAAGTAACTTTAAAGTAAGCTTTAAGTAACTTATAAACACACTATATACACAAGAGAGGTCTTTACCATGCCTCTGGTAGAAGCCTCTTACAATACTGAACAGACCAGTATTTATACCAGTCCAACAGGAAGTGACATATGACAGGAAGTGAGGTATGTACACAGTTCATAGTTCATAGTTCACAGGAAGTGATGACATAACTTCCCGGATGTTATCATTTTTATCACATTCTTCCCTCCTGCAGGATTAGGAGGCTGTGGTCTACCTTTTGGTCCGCAGCCGCCGAACAAGGAAGAGTCGCACCCGTTTGGATTCCCGTCGTAGAGGGTCGCTGGTCCGCTTACATGCGGTTGGCCATTGGTCAGAGTCTGTGTGGCCTGGATTGCCCTGTGAAGGGTCGGGGAGATCATGGCTTCGAGTACGAGCCCCAATAGGTTCAAAGTCGGACTGCCTCTGTTCAGAGGGAGGTGCAGAGCTGGTCTGTGGCGGATCAGTACTTTCATGCGCGGTACTGGGAGGGTCGCAACCTTGAGCACGGGGTTCTACCGGCACCAAGCTAGTTGGTGTCCGATCAGGATCCTGGAGAGGGGTACCCGATAGGTCCCAAGAGTTTCCTGGTGAAATGCCATCACCCGATGTCCCACTAGGTCCTGGTGGGCAGGGAGCCAGATCCCGTAATGATACGGTAGATTCTCGGCCGTCGGAATATCGTATGTTTGCATAGGTGGGGTTGGCATCGGTTAGTTCGACCTCGTCTACAAGAGGGTCATTTTTAGACGTCCGAACGTATCTTCGGAGTAATACAGGTCCAGGAGTAGTTAGCCATGACGGGAGTGATGTCCCATGAGATGAGCGACGCTGGAATCCAAAGAACCGCTCATGAGGTGTAGTATTTGTGGCTGTAGAAAGCAGGGACCGTATAGAGTGCAATGCATCCGGAAGCACTGTTTCCCATTGCTGGTCTGGTAGGCCCCGAGATCTTAAAGCGAGACGTACGGAATTCCAGATGATACCGTTATACCTCTCTACCTGCCCATTTCCGATGGGATGGTATGGTGTTGTTTTGCTTGTAGCAATTCCCCGTTCTGAGAGGTAGTCCTTGAGTTCCCTTGACATAAAGGATAGACCCCGATCTGAGTGAATATAAGCCGGCATGCCACAGAGAGAAAATACCTGCTCAAGGCAGCAGATTACTGTGGACGCCAGCATATTGGAGCAGGGGAAGGCAAACGGAAAACGTGAATATTCGTCGATCATGGTGAGCAAATATGCGTTCCGAGTTGAAGAGGGCACTGGGCCCTTAAAATCGATGCTAAGTCGTTGCATCGGTTGGGTTGCATGTATGAGTATACCATCTGAGGGGCGGAAGAACTGAGGTTTTAATTCCGCACAAAGCCGGCATTCTGAGCATATTTTCTTTACATCTCCAGTGGAAAAAGGGAGATTCCGTGATCGTACGAAATGTAGCATGCGCGTAACGCCAGGATGACACAAACCATTGTGGACATCCATGAGAGTGGAGAATGACATAGTGGAGCAGAATGCCCGTGTGAGGGTGTCCGGGGCCACATTCTCCTTGCCAGGCCGATAGAGAATGGTATAACCAAAAGAGGCCAGTTCCATCCTCCAAAGTTGTATTTTATTATTCTTAATTTTGGTTCGTTTTCGATTATCGAGCATGAAGGCGACTGATCGTTGGTCCGTGATCAATGTAAAGTGCTGGCGAGCTAGAAAATGGTTCCACTTCCGTACTGCCTCTATGATGGCTGTGGCTTCTTTCTCAACCGGAGGATAATGTAGCTCGGCACCTTGTAAGGTCCTGGACATAAATGCTACAGGACGACCTTCCTGATTCAGAGTAGCCGAGATCGCCACCTCCGAGGCATCACATTCAACCACGAAAGGGAGATTCTCATCAATGGAGTGAAGAGCCGCTTTCTCCAACTGTTTTTTGAGAAGGTTAAAGGCTGCAACAGCCGCTGTTCCCAGTGGAAATGATCTAGCATGCAGCAAGGGTTGGATTTCGTCCGAAAAATGAGGAATCCATTTAGCGTAGTATGCAAACAGACCGAGAGCCCGACGTAAAGAAGCCGGATTCTTAGGTGACGGGAGCTCTTGGAGCGGGCGAAGTCTTTCTGGGTCTGGCTTAATGATACCATTGCCTACGCAGTAGCCAAGGATGTTGATGGTCGGTTGCGACTCAACAGATTTGGATTCATTCAGGGTCAAATTACGGCGATGGAGGGCATCCCGAAATTTTTGGAGGTTGGAGTCGTGTTCCTGTTGATCGTGACCTGCAATGGTAATGTTATCAAGATAGGGAAAAGTGTCCCTTAGGTTTTCCTGCTTAACCAGGCCATCCATTGCCCGTTGAAAGACAGCCACTCCATTAGTAACCCCGAATGGGAGGCGACGAAATTGGTACAGCCGTCCATTAGCCTCAAAGGCTGTGTACTGCTTATCTGAGACCTTCAAGGGTAACTGATGATAGGCACTTTTTAAATCGTAAGTTGAGAACACTTTGTATTCGGCCAGTTTATTAACCATATCATCAATGCGTGGCAATGGGTAGGCATCCAAGTCGGTATATTGATTGATGGTTTGCGAATAATCGATGCATAGTCGCTGTTTGTGAGGTTTTAGAGGGTTCTTGACAATGACGACTTGAGCCCGCCAGGGTGACGAACATGGTTCAATGATATCCTCTGCTAGAAGTCGAGAGATTTCAGCCGCAATAAAAGATTGGTCTTCCTGATTAAAGCGCCGCGATTTCGTTATTATCGGTTGGCATTGAGGCGGAATACTGGCAAATAATGAGGGTTCATCAAGTGAAGCTGCTGATAATGCACAAAATGGTAATTTAGATGGTATATTAGAAATAGTAAGTCCGGGTTTGGATCCACCAAACTCAATGGTGAGTTTCTTATGCTGTTTTTGGAAGTCCAGCCCTAAGAGGAGATCACTACATAAGTCTTTGAGCACCGAAAGTCAGGTGGAGGGATACATACGACCATGAAGTGTCATATCAACAACACAAAAGCCGGAGATTCTGGTATTAAGTGATGACTGGGCCATCGCAATTGCCTGGTCCGATGGGAAGACATGTAGTTTCAATTTCGCAACAATCTGTTCCTTAATGAAACTATCAGTACTTCCTGAGTCAATTAAGGCATCTAAGGTATGCCCTTTAATTGAAATTTTTGTGGCTGCCTGAGACAGGTTCTGTGGGCAAGCAGCTGTAATTGGTGTCGTTGCACAGAGAGTGGCTAAAACTCTCGGTGTGCTTCTTCGGGAGAGAGCTCGAGAGGAAGCTTGATAGGTCCTAGCTGGAGCATCTTGATAGGCCCTAATTGGGGCAGTTCGGTAGGCCTTAGCTGGATTGGCCCTCGTAGAGGCCCTTGATAGGCAAACTTTAGCAAAGTGTCCTTTTTTCCCGCAATAACTGCAGATTGCATTGCGAGCAGGGCAGGTTTTCCTAGGGTGAAAAGCATCTCCACAAAAGAAGCATTCCTTCCTAGATTGCCAAGAGGCTGCTAAAGTGGGGTCGTCCTCCTCTTCTTCATCAGAATTATCAGAATTAGATTCCCCCATGATAGGGTTCACCTGAGACCGCTTGAATTGTCTGGTTGCAGCTACAGCAGCAGATCGAGATCTGGGCAGCTGATAGAGGTCTGCATTTCTCTTTGCCAAATCCAGTGAACAAGCTAGGTCAAAAGCTTTTTGTAGCTCAAGTGTTTTACTTTCTAGTAGACGCTGGCGTATAAATGGAGAGGCAATCCCGCAGATGAAAGCATCACGAATCATTTCTTGGTGGTACAGCTCAGCTGAGGCTGCCTGAAAGTTACAATCTACGCTGAGCCTGCGAAGTTCTTGCAGGAATTCGTCAATTGATTCCCCTGGCCCTTGTCGGGCTGTGGCCAGTAGATGTCTAGCATAGACCTCATTTGGGGTCTTCGCATACAGTTTCTTAAGTGCCCGAATCACCTCTTCGTAACTATCCCAGTCATCAACATATTCGAACACTTTTGGGGTCACATAATTGACAAGTATCTTCAATTTAGCAGGAGCATCCGCTTTACATTCATCCAGAAAATTCTCAAAAGTACGATACCAATGCTTCCATACCCTGCCAGCTGCTGGTGTATTCGGGTCCAAGTCCAGACGAATAGGTCTAAGGATTTTCTCCATGATGGGTGGTTCCCTGGATCCTTAACTTCCGAGTTTGTCTGAAGGTCTAGTATTTGTCAGTGTAAATACTAAGTTACTTAAATTGATGTAAGAAAAAGGAGACTTACCATCAAGTAACTTTAAAGTAAGCTTTAAGTAACTTATAAACACACTATATACACAAGAGAGGTCTTTACCATGCCTCTGGTAGAAGCCTCTTACAATACTGAACAGACCAGTATTTATACCAGTCCAACAGGAAGTGACATATGACAGGAAGTGAGGTATGTACACAGTTCATAGTTCATAGTTCACAGGAAGTGATGACATAACTTCCCGGATGTTATCATTTTTATCACAACCACTATCTGCACGGGCAGAAGTTCACCTTGCTGACTGACCACCAACCACTTGTCTCCATCTTTAATCCAAAGAAGGGTGTTCCGGTGATGACTGCGCAACGACTACAAAGATGGTCCCTTTTTCTAGGAGCGAACCAATATGAAATAGAGTATAAGGGCACGAAACAGCATGGAAACACTGATGGGCTATCATGCCTGCCACTGCCTACTGCGGAGGAAGCACCAGCAGTGGACCCTGTCGAAATATTTTATTCGACTATAATTGAACGCTTGCCAGTAACTAACGCGGATATAGAGAAGGAGACCCGAAATGACCCGACACTGTCTCGGGTATATGATTTGACGGTGAAGGGATGGCCAGCACATGGCGATTCACTGTTGCCAGCATTCTCATCCAGAAGAGAACAGCTGTCAGTATGCCAGGGGACCTTGATGTGTGGATCCCGAGTGGTAATTCCACCCAAGTTAAGGGAGAGAGTGCTCAATGAGCTTCACGAAGGCCATCTGGGAGGGGTGAAAATGAAAAGCCTTGCTAGGGCTTATGTGTGGTGGCCGGGGATTGATCAGCAAATCGAGGACCTGACAAAGAGCTGCTCAGGATACCAGAAGGTCCAAAATGCACCACCACATGCCCCTCTACACCCATGGGAGTGGCCCTCCTCTTCATGGCAACGGGTGCATATTGATTTTGCTGGTCCATTCATGGACTCAATGTTCTTAATAGCCGTGGATGCGCACTCGAAATGGCCTGAGGTGATCAAAATGTCCTCCACCACCACGGAGAAAACGATTGCAGTCCTACGGACCATATTTGCCAGGAACGGCTTACCAGAGCAGATTTGCTCTGATAACGGACCACAGTTTGTGTCCGAATAGTTTCGGAAATTTATGAGAAGGAATGGGGTACGGCATTACACATCCGCCCCGTATCATCCAGGCACAAATGGATTGGCTGAGAGGTTCGTACAAACCTTTAAAAAGGCAGTAAGGGCCATGTGCGATGACGACATTCCACTGCAGCATAAGGTGGACAATTTCCTGTTAGCCTACAGAAATGCGACACATGCAGTTACCAACCAGACCCCGGCCATGATGTTCTTTAACCGAAGGTTGAGATCTCGTCTGGATTTGCTCAGACCAAATGTACGAAGAAATGTTGAGAATAAGCAATTCCAGCACATCAATGAGAAGCCGACAAGGAGCTTCAATGTAGGGCAACCAGTCTTGGCCCGCGACTACCGAACAGAGAAATGGCAACCAGGAACGATATGCACACGGCAGGGGCCACTAATGTACACAGTGGATGTTGGGGAGAACATTGTGAGACGCCATGCTGACCAGATCCTAGCATCGCAGGAACGAGTCAACCCCATGTCTCGCGTACCTGGTGATGAACCCGACATACAGGTAGCATCTACCCCAGAAACAGTAGCATCGGAAGCTGATGAACCAACCGACGACAGGGGGGCAGAATCGCCTCCGCACCAAGAGCAAGACACTCAGGAAAGGCGCTATCCAGAAAGGATCAGGAAGCTGCCCCAAAGACTGAATTTATAAATGGACTATTTTCAGTTAATGTTGCATGTTAAAAGTGTTAACTGTTAAATGAATGTTATGGTACTGTTAATCTAAAAGGGGAGGAATTGTAGTGTATGTACCTTTAAGGGGAGAACTACTTTTTACAGCTCCTGTATACTGTAGTACCGGCAGTGACCACACCTGTATATAAACCCTGAGTAGGGATCTGTACTTTTAGTTTTAGAGTAACCCTCATCCAGTAAACACCTGTTGATTGTTCCCTGCAGTCTCTGTCGATTTATTGAAGGACGCCATACCTCAAAATTCACGGATTTAACAGTAGGTATGAGGTAAGTTAGGTAAGTAATCATCAGATTGGAATTTAGCTTTGTCTTGCCTGGGCTGGAGAATTTTAGCTATGAGGAAAGATTGGAGAGGCTGGGGTTGTTTTCTTTGGAACAGAGGAGGCTGAGAGGGGATTTAATTGAGGTGTATAAAATGATGAGGGGACTAGACAGAGTGGATTGGAAGGACCTATTTCCCTTAGCAGAAGGGTTGATAACCAGGGGGCATAAATCTAAAGTAACTGGTCGGAGGTTTAGAGGGGATTTGAGGGGAAATTTTTTCACCCAGAGGGTGGTGGGGGTCTGGAACTCACTGCCTGAAAGGGTGGTAGAGGCAGAGACCCTCATCACATTTAAAAAGTATTTGGATGGGCACTTGAAGTGCTGCAACCTGCAGGGCTACGGACCAAGTGCTGGAAAGTGGGATTAGGCTGGAGAGCTCTTTGTCGGCCGGCACAGACACGATGGGCCAAATGGTCTCCCTCTGTGCTGTAAACTTCTATGATTCAATGATGAAAGAAATGGCATGGTCAGTGGTAGTTAGGACTTAACAGACAATCAGTCGTAAGTGGTTGCTTGAGTAGCTGGTAAAAGCTGTGACTCTCAAAAGGTATATATTCGGCACTAGTTTGCAAAAGCACAGAGCTTGAGCACTGAGCTTGGAAACAGAGGTGGGTGAATGCAATTGGAGCGGAGGAATTTGGTGAGAGCAGGAATCGGTGGAGAGGAAGAAGGCAGTTGAGACGTCTGACTGAAGAGGAGGAGTGGAGCCACAGAACCCAAGGACTCTAAGTTAATAGACACAAGAGTGGACCTGCGGGAGAGCGAGAGGAGTGGCCGCAAATAAAGGTAGGCCCCTGAGCCCAGAGGGAGCGCGAGGATCAGGGAGCGAGATAAAAAACCTGACGTCCTCACAAGGGAAGGAGCTGATTGGTCAGCAGCTGGTGCTGTTTTTTTTTTTAAATCTTGAGTTTATTTCTGTTAAGTTGGTTAACAGTCTATTAAATAGAGGCATGGCAGGGCACCTCAGTCCCATGGAATGCACATCCTGTGCCATGTGGGCACTCCAGGATTCTTCCCGTGTCCTGGACAACCTCGTGTGCAGGAGGTGTCGTCAGCTGGAGGAGCTCGAGCTCCGGGTTTCAGAGCTTCAACAGTAGCAGGCGTCACTGCAGTGCATCCGTGAGGCTGAAAGCTACGTGGATAGCAAGTTTCAGGAGGTGGCTACCCTGCAGCTAAGGAGTGTGCAGGTAGAGAGGGAACGGGTGACCACCAGACAGAAGAGAAGGACCAGGCAGGGAGTGCAGGAGTCCCCTGAGTGCATCTCACTCTCTAACCATTACTCTGAATACTGGTGAGGGCGATGGTTCCTCTGGGGAGAACATAACATAAGAAAGAGGAGCAGGAGTCGGCCATTCGGCCCTTTGAGCCTTCTCTGCCATTCAATAGGATCATTGCTGATCTTCTACCTCATCTCCACTTTCCTGCACCATCCCCGTATCCCATGATTCCCTTAATATTCAAAAATCTATCGATCTCTGTCTTGAATATACTCAACGACTGAGCCTCCACAGCCCTCTGGGGTAGAGAATTCCAAAGATTCACCTCCCTCTGAGTGAAGGAATTTCTCCTCATCTCAGTCCTAAATGGCCGACCCCTTATTCTGAGACTGTGACCCCTGGTTCTAGACTCCCCAGCCAGGGGAAACATCCTCTCTGCATCTACCCTGTCAAGCTTGATAAGAATTTTGTATGTTTCAATGAGATCACCTCTCATTCTTCTAAACTCTAGAGAATATAGGCCTGGTCTACTCAATCTCTCCTCATAGGACAATCCCCCCCATCCCAGGAATCAGTCTGGTGAACCTTCATTGCACTCCCTCTATGGCAAGTATATCCTTCCTTAGGTAAGGAGACCAAAACTGTCCACAATACTCCAGGTGTGGTCTCACCAGGGCCCTATATAATTGGAGTAAGACATCTTTACTCTTATACTCAAATACCCTTGTAATAAAGGCCAACATACCATTTGCTTTCCTAATTGCTTGCTGTACCTGCATGTTAACTTTCAGTGATTCGTGTACAAGGACACCCAGGTCCCTCTGCACACCAACATTTCCCAATCTTTCACCACTTAAAAAATACTCCGCTTTTCTATTTTTCGTATCAAAGTGGATAACTTCACATTTCTCCACAATGGGGCAGTAATTCCTCCCCAAACGCGTGAGTACGGAAGGGGTACTCACGCGTCTGGCCGGAGGAAATGCCGGTTTTCAGCATGCACAGCGCATGCGCTGAAAACCGCCATTTCCTCTCCTCTCACCCAAGAGTTGAAGAGGCTAGCGCGTGCGCTGTAGGGGGCAGCGCGTGCATCTTGGATTTCCTCTGTTTTGGGGGATTTACGCATGTCTAAAGGCCTCCGGTCTTTACGCTTGTAAAAAGCACACGTAAGTATTTATTTTTACAGGTAAGTGGTGTTTTAGTGTAATTTAGATTTTTTTTTCCCACAGGTTTATTATTTTAAAGAATCTACAATAAGGTAAGTTTAGTTTTAGACCCTTTTTATCAAAAATTTATTTTTTTCAAAAAAAAAAATTATTGTTTAAATTATTTTTTAAAACTTATTTATACTTAATTTAATGATTGGGATGTTTTTTAAATTTTTATTTAAAGTTTAAATAGTGTTTTGGGCCCCCGTAGTTTTCATGAGTTTGACAGTTCTTACTCTCAAACTCATGAATGAACCTTCCCCTCCCCTGATTGGTTGTACAGTGCTCACCTGATCCCAGCCGGCACATCGCACTAACTACGCCGCTGGATCAGGTAAGCACTGCGCGCTGACATCTGAACCGGGCCTGTGACAGGAAATGCAAGCAGGCCCGTGTTGTGTATGTAACCTGTACCACCTTAAGAGACCACCTTAAGAGATGGACTACTTTCTCTTGGCTACTGTATATTGTAGTACCGGTGGTGACCACACCGGTATATAAACTCTGTGTAGTAATTTGCTAAGCAGTTCAGCCCTGACCTTCGATTAGTAAAGACCTGTTTTAGTTATTCTTGTTGTCTGTGTCCAGTGATTTATATTAAGCATATCTGGAACACTCAGACTCAACAGTGGCGACGAGTCCGATCTTACCCTGCGGCAGTTTGCATCCAAGGCAGCTTCGTCCCCAGAACGGGCGTCGAGAAGAGGCATCCGCCCTCATCATCCTGCTGAGCACCGCATTCGCATGGGAGGCATCGAGAACCCGGGGAAATTACTGACCACGAAGTCCTCCATCAGCGACAGGCAGTGATCATCCTTCTACCACGGTGGTGGGTAAGCCGATCTAGCGACACGGGCAGAAAGTCGGCCGCGTTGTCAGTGGAGAAGGGGAGGGAAACCGGAGGAAAAAGGGCGGAGAACTCGACCGCGGCCGGTGAAAAGGACCGGGCTGCAATCGGGGCCGAGAGGCGCAGCGACAAGGGCAGCGTTAAGGCCACGAGAACCGCGGAGAACTTGACCGCAGCCGGTGTAAAGGGCCGGGCTGCAATCGGGGCTGAGAAGCGCAGCAACGAGGGAAGCGTTGAGGCCACGAGTACCGCGGGGGAGCAAAAGCAGCGTCGGGGGAAAGTAAGAACCGCTGGGAGGCGAGAACGGCAACAGCGCGGTCAGAGCCATTGTAGCCAGCGGGGGAAGAAGACAAGCGCGGGAAAAGCCGCCAAGCGCGGGAAGCCGCCATTGTAGTCGGCGGGGGAAGAAGACAAGCGCGGGAAAAGCCGCCAAGCGCGGGAAGCCGTCATCTTGGGAAAATAAAAAAATAATAAAAATTCAAGGATGCCTAAACACGGTAACATCACTGCTTTTGATAGTGATGTTGAAGATTGGACCACGTATGTAGAACGCATTGGAGTTTATTGTACAGCAAATGAAGTACCAGATGATAAGAAAGCAATAATATTATTAAACTCAATGGGGGCGAAGACGTACGGGTTATTGAAGCATCTGATAGCACCAGATAAACCGGCGGATCAGATTTTCGCAAAAATTGTTACGATCCTGCAAGAACATTTAAACCCCACGCCGCTGATGATAGCGGAACGATTTAAATTTTACAGCAGAACGCAGCTGAAAGAGGAAAGCAACGCTGAATTCTTAATTGAACTGCGTAAGCTATCAAAGTACTATCAGTTTGGTACAGGACTAGCAGATGCTCTGAGAGATAAATTCGTGTGTGGATTATTAAAAGAAGGAACACAAAAGCGTCTGCTAGAAGAAAAGGACCTTACGCTTGAGAAAGCTGTCACCATTGCAGCATTGCACGAGGCCGCAGCAAGAGGCACCACGGAAATGCAACTAAGGTCATCGGAACTCAGCACCAATCAAATGGCATTGGGTGCAGTAAAGTGTTATCGTTGCGGAAGGACAACGCACGATCAGAACCAGTGCTGGTTCAAAAATCAGGAATGCAGAAAATGTGGCAAGCTTGGTCACATAGCTAAAGTATGCCGGTCAGGTAAGAAGACCAGCAGCAAAAAGTCACCGCAGGAAAAGTGCAAAAAGGTACACAAGGTGACAGAGAACAGTTCGGATGAACAGAAGACGGATTCAGACTCCAGCAGTAAGGAACTGGGTTGTCTAAGAATACATAATGTGGGTAACACAGCAGACCACCAAACTATCTGGGTCACACTTCAGATAGCAGGAGTCCAAGTGAAGATGGAATTGGACACTGGATCGGCATTGACGGTCATGAATAAGCAAGATTACAAAAGGTTATTTCCACACATTCCCTTAAGGGATATGGAGATTGTTTTGAAAACATACACGGGGCAAAGAGTATACCCCATTGGAAAGATAAAGGTAAAGGTGGTCCACAAGGATAAAGAAAGCCGAGGAATGGACTTGTATGTGTTACCTGAGGGAGGTCCACCATTACTGGGACGGGAATGGATCAGGAGAATAAATATGGACTGGCATTCCTTAAAAGCACTAACTGTAGATTCCGGCAAAAAGGAAGATGTCAAACCTAAACGATTGTCCAGAATATTGGACGATGCTAAAGAGGTGTTCCAGCAGGGACTGGGAACACTGAAAGGAATTACGGCAAACATCAAAGTTGAAGAACATGCAAACCCGAAATTTTTCAAAGCCAGACCGGTTATGCGATACGACCTGCTGTGGAAGCTGAGCTGGAAGGACTAGAACGTTCCGGAGTACTGTCAAAGGCGGACTGGAGTGAATGGGCCACGCCCATTGTTCCCGTCATGAAGCATTCATCGAGTAACAAACCGGGGGAACCGGGGAAGGTTCGCATCTGTGGCGATTTCAAGGTCACTGTTAATTCGGTGCTTCACACGGTGCAATATCCGCTTCCACAGATTGAGGATATCTTCGCTTCGTTGGCTGGCGGGAAACACTTCACCAAGATAGACCTGGCGCAGGCGTATTTACAGATGGAAGTTGATGAAGCGTCACGCCAGTATCTCACGATCAACACGCATAAGGGCTTATATCGGTATAATAGACTGGTTTTTGGAGTGGCATCGGCTCCAGTGATTTGGCAAAGGGCCATGGAGCAGGTATTACAGGGAATTCCAGGCACACAATGTTACCTGGACGACATTCTGATTACAGGAAATGATGATGAGGAACACCTTGCAAATTTGGAACAGGTGCTCAACAGATTGAAAGAATATGGACTTCGAGTTAATCACCAGAAATGTGAGTTCTTTCAGAAGCAAATCTCGTACTGTGGTCACGTCATTGACCAGGAGGGGCTTCACAAGTCACCTGACAAGATCGAAGCTGTTGTGAAGGCTCCCGCTCCAGAGAATGTATCCCAGTTGAGGTCGTTCCTAGGGTTGATTAACTATTACCATAAGTTTCTGCCAAATTTATCCACGGTGCTACACCCGCTGAACACCCTTTTGCAGAAGGGAGTGCCATGGAAGTGGAGCGAGGACTGTAAGCGGGCCTTTCACAAAGGCAAGGCATTGATCACCTCTAAGGAAGTGTTGGCTCACTTTAACCCAATGCTGCCTATTCGGTTAGCTTGTGATGCTTCTCCATATGGTATTGGGGCAGTGCTCTCACATAAGTTGCCAAATGGCTTGGAAAGACCAGTCGCATTCGCATCCAGATCATTGACCTCCGCTGAGCGCAACTATGCTCAGATAGATAGGGAGGCTCTCAGCCTTGTGTGGGGAGTAGGAAAATTTAATCATTACCTGCAAGGGCAAAAGTTTACACTGCTGACAGACCACCAGCCGTTGGTTTCCATTTTTAACCCTAAGAAGGGTGTTTCGGTGATGACAGCGCAGAGGCTCCAGGGATGGTCCCTTTTCCTAGGAGCACATCAATATCAGATCAAATTCAAAGGTACAAAGCAACATGGTAATGCTGATGGGCTGTCGCGCCTGCCACTACCTACAGCGGAAGAGGCACCGACAGTTGACCCTGTCGAGGTATTTCACTCGACCATCATCGAATGTTTACCAGTCACCAATGCAAGTATTGAAAGAGAAACCAGGAACGACCCGACACTGTCTCGGGTCTACGAATTGACAGTGAAAGGATGGCCAGCTCATGGTGAACCACTGTTACCGGCATTCTCAGCCAGACGAGAACAGCTGTCTGTCTGTCAGGGAACATTGATGTATGGAACACGGGTGATTATTCCTCCTAAATTAAGGGAGAGAGTTCTAAAGGAACTGCATGAAGGTCATCTGGGGGGAGTCAAGATGAAAAGCCTTGCTAGGGCTTATGTGTGGTGGCCAGGCATCGACCAACAAATAGAGGATCTGACTAAAAGCTGCTCAGGGTGCCAAAAAGTTCAAAATGCACCTCCAATTGCACCGCTGCATCCATGGGAATGGCCTTCAACCCCATGGCAACATGTACATATTGACTTTGCAGGTCCATTCATGGACTCCATGTTTTTAATTGCGGTAGACGCACATTCTAAATGGCCAGAAGTGATTAAGATGGCGACCACTACCGGAAAAGACGATCGCAGTGTTAAGAATGATATTCACAAGAAATGGATTGCCAGAACAAATATGTTCAGACAACGGACCGCAGTTCGTGTCAGATGAATTCCAGAAATTCATGAAGAAGAATGGGGTGAAACATTATACCTCTGCCCCATATCATCCGGCTACAAATGGGTTGGCCGAGAGATTTGTACAAACGTTCAAAAAGGCGATTAAGGCCATGAGCGAAGACCAGATTCCACTACAACACAAGGTGGACAATTTCCTAATGGCATATCGAAACGCCACTCATGCAGTGACAAATCAAAGCCCTGCCATGATGTTCTATAACAGGAGGTTGCGGTCCAGGTTGGACTTGTTAAAACCAAATGTGCGGAGGGAAGTAGAAAACAAACAGTTCCAGCATATAAATAACAAGACCACTCGGAGTTTCGAAATAGGACAACCAGTGTTAGCCCGGGACTATAAGAATGAGAAATGGCAATCTGGAAAAATTCGTGCCAGACAAGGACCCCTGATGTACACGGTAGATATTGGTGAAAACGTAATACGACGTCATGCTGACCAACTTGTAGAATCGAGAACAAGGGTCGAACCCATGACTACGACAGAGACACCAGTGGAAGAAGTTAGTGAACCTGAAGCATCTACCTCAGACGCCAATGTATCTGATGATGTCCAATCCATAAGAGATCAACTAGATGAGTCACCCCAGCAACGAGAACCGGAGACCCCTGAAAGGCGTTATCCATCTCGGATCAGGAGGCCTCCTCAGAGACTGAATCTTTGAACAGATTTGCATGAAGTTGTATATATGTTATCCATGTTATGTTTAAATTGGGATGTATACTGTTAAGCTAAAAAGGGAGGAATTGTTGTGTATGTAACCTGTACCACCTTAAGAGACTACCTTAAGAGATGGACTACTTTCTCTTGGCTACTGTATATTGTAGTACCGGTGGTGACCACACCGGTATATAAACTCTGTGTAGTAATTTGCTAAGCAGTTCAGCCCTGACCTTCGATTATTAAAGACCTGTTTTAGTTATTCTTGTTGTCTGTGTCCAGTGATTTATATTAAGCATATCTGGAACACTCAGACTCAACAGCCCGGGCTTCAGATGTCAGTGCACAGGGTGAGTGCAGATCGGGGGCTTGCACGCGCGGCAAGCCCCCGACACCAAGTTCTGGGCCATTATATTCCATTTGCCATGTTCTTGCCCACCCACTTAACCTGTCTATATCCCATTGAAGCATCCTTGCATCCTCCTTACAACTTACATTCCCACCTAGCTTTGTATCATCAGCAAACTTGGATATATTACATTTGGTCCCCTCATCCAAATCATTGATGTAGATTGTGAATAGCTGAGGCCCAAGCACTGATCCTTGCGGTACCCCACTAATTACAGCCTGCCAACCTGAAAATGACCCCTTTATTCCTACTCTCTGTTTTCTGTCCGTTAACCAATCCTCAATCCATGCTAGTATATTACCCCCAATCCCATGAGCCCTAATTTTGTTTAATAACCTCTTGTGTGGCACCTTATCGAATGCCTTCTGAAAATCCAAATACACCACATCCACTGGTTCCCCCTTATCTATTCTGCTAGTTACAACCTCAAAAATCTCTAACTGATTTGTCAAACACGATTTCCCTTTCATAAATCCATGTTGACTCTGCCCAATCCTATTATTATTTTCTAAGTGCCCTGTTACCACAGCCGTAATAATAGATTCTAGCATTTTCCCTACTACTGATCTGAGGCTAACTGGTCTGTAGCTCCTGGTTTTCTCTCTCCCTCCTTTCTTAAATAGTGGGGTTACATTTGCTACCTTCCAATCCACGGGAACTGTTCTAGAATCTATGGAATTTTGGAAAATGACAACCAATGCATCCACTATCTCTATAGCCACCTCTTTCAAAACCCTAGGATGTAGGCCATCAGGTCCTGGGGATTTATCGGCTTTCAGTCCCATTCATTTCTCTAATCCAATTTTTTTACTAATACTAACTTTCAGTTCCTCATTCTCGCTAGAGCCTTGGTCCTCCACTATTTCCGGGAAGTTTTTTGCGTCTTCTTCCATGAAGACAGACACAAAGTATTTGTTTAATTTCTCTGATAGTTCCTTATTCCCCATTATAATTTCTCCTGTCTCAGCCTGTAAGGTACCCACATTTACCTTTGCTAATCTTTTCCTTTTTACATACCTATAGAAGCTTTTACAGTTTATTTTTATGTCTCTCGGTAGTTTACTCTCATTCTATTTTCCCTTTCTTTATCAATTTCTTGGTCCTCCTTTGCTGAATTCTAAAATCCTCCCAATCCTCAGGCTTACTACATTTTTTGGCAACATTATAAGCCGCTTCCTTTGATCTAATACTATCTTTAACTTCTCTTGTTAGCCACGGTTGGACCACTTTTCCTGTGGGGTTTTTGTGCCTTAAAGGAATGTATATTTGTTGTAAATTATGTATTAATTCTTGAAATGCTAGCTTTGTTTAGATTTAAGAATTTAGTTTCTGATTTAACTAAATCACTTTCAAACTCAATATAAAATGCCATCATATTATGGTCACTCTTACCTAAAGGCCCCTTTACTACGGTTTCAACAGAGTGCTGAGAGTTGGGTGAGTCAGGGAGTCTTAACTGGTTGCTGAAATCAAACTTTTGTTTGTTTCACATTTACTGTGTACTGTTTACTGTTTAAAATCTAAATTTCCCAGCTTTAAGCAGGGTTAAAAAGGGATAAACAAGTCCTACAACTCAGAGCAGCTGAAGGCAGTTAACACGGGAAACTGGAGTAATCTGGTTAACCTGGTTCTCCTGTAGCTGGGCTCAGCAAGTCTTTGTTTCAGGGCCCATAAAAACAGGCTTTGAAGTGCGATTTTGCACTGAGTGCGGTTTTTCAACAGAGTGCTGAGATTTGGGTGAGTCAGAGAGTTGGGTGAGTCAGGGAGTTAGGTGAGGCAAGGCCTCAGAGCTTCGGCGGGTGCTTCAGCGGTAGAGCGGGCCTACATAAGGGCTCCAGAGACCAGGTAAGGCTTACTTTACTGGTGGTATTGAATTAATTTAATTTAACTTGATTAAAGGGGTAGGTCATGCCAGGAGAGCCCAGCCCCGTGATATGCTCCTCTTGCTCTATGTGGGAATTCAGGGACGCTGCCAGTGTCCCTGACCAACGCGTGTGCCAGAAATGCATCCAGCTGCAGCTACTAACGGGCCGTCTTGTGGTGCTGGAGCTGCGGGTGGATGGGTTGTGGAGCATTCACGATGCTGAGAGGGTCGCGAATTACTCGTACAGTGAGTTGGTCACACCGCAGGGTAGGGCTGCACAGGCAGAAGGGAAATGGGTGACCACCAGGCGGAACAATAGAAGCAGGCAGGTAGTGCAGGGGACCCCTGTGGCCATCCCCCTTTCAACCAGGTATACCGCTTTGGATACTGTTGGGGGGGATGACTTACCAGGGGAAGGCGGCAGCAGCCAACTTCCTGGCACTGGGGGTGCTCCTGCTGCCCAGGAAGGGAGGAAAAAGAGTGGGAGAGCAATAGTGGTAGGGGATTCTATAGTAAGGGGAACAGATAGGCGTTTCTGTGGCCGTAGACGTGAATCCAGGATGGTTTGTTGCCTCCCTGGTGCCAGGGTCAAGGATGTCACTGAGCGGCTGCAGGGCATTCTGGAGGGGGAGGGCGAACAGCCAGAGGTCGTGGTCCACATTGGTACCAACGACATAGGTAAAAAGAGGGATGAGGTCCTGCAGCAAGAATTTAGGGAGCTAGGTAGAAGATTAAAGAGCAGGACCTCAAAGGTTGTAATCTCTGGATTACTCCCGGTGCCATGTGCTAGTGAGTATTGGAATAGGAAGATAGAACAGATGAATGCGTGGCTAAAGGGATGGTGCAGGAGGGAGGGCTTTAGTTTCCTGGATCACTGGGTCTGCTTCTGGGAAAGGTGGGACTTGTACAAGTCGGACGGTTTACACCTGAACCAGAGGGGGACCAATATCCTTGCGGGGAGGTTTGCTAGCACTGTTGGGGGGGGTTTAAACTAACTTGGCAGGGGGATGGGATACAGAGTGGAGCTATAGTAGGGGGCGATTTACAGCCAAATACAGAGGAAAAAACAAGTCAGCTGGGAAGGCAGAGCAAATATGTGAAGGCAAAAGGGAATATGGCAAGGCTGGAAGGCATTTATTTTAATGCAAGGAGTCTTGCAAATAAGGTGGATGAACTGAAGTTGTTGTTGAACACGTGGGAGTACGATATTGTTGCTATCACGGAGACATGGTTGAGGGAGGGTCAGGACTGGCAGCTCAATATTCCGGGGTATAGAATCTTCAGGCGAGACAGAGGGGGGTGTAAAAGGGGAGGGGGTGTTGCAATATTAATTAAGGAGTCAATTACTGCTGTAAGGAGTGATGATATATTAGCGGGTTCCTCTAATGAGGCCATATGGGTAGAACTTAAAAACAAAAAGGGGGCAAGCACTTTGCTGGAAGTGTACTATAGGCCCCCAAACAGTCAGGGGGAGATAGAGGAACAGATATGTAGGCAATTCTCAGAAAAGTGCGAAAATAATAGGGTAATAATAGTGGGGGATTTCAACTTCCCCAATATTAATTGGGATGGTCAGAGTGTGAAAGGCTTAGAGGGTGCAGAATTCTTAAAGTGCATCCAGGAGAGCTTTTTGAGCCAACATGTAGAAAGTCCTACAAGAGAGGGGGCGGTACTGGACCTAATTCTAGGGAATGTAGCCGGGCAAGTGGTGGAAGTGTCAGTAGGAGAGCATTTTGGCGACAGTGACCATAATTCGGTGAGATTTTGGGTGATCATGGAAAAAGACAAAGACGGCCCAGAAATAAGGGTTCTAAATTGGGGGAAGGCCGACTTTAATATGATAAGGCAGGATCTGGCCAAAGTGGACTGGGAGCAGCTACTTATAGGAAAATCCACATCAAAGCAGTGGGAGACTTTCAGAAGGGAAATAGAGAGAGTACAACGCCAACATGTTCCCGTAAAGGTCAAGGGTGGGACCAACAAGCAAAGGGAACCTTGGATGACAAGGGATATACAAAAATGCATTAGGAAAAAAAGGGGGGCTTTTGGCAGTTACAAAAGACTAAAGATGGAGGAAGCCCTAGAGGAGTATAAAAAGTGCAGGGGCATACTTAAAAAAGAAATTAGGAGGGCGAGGAGGGGCCATGAAATAACACTGGCGAGCAAAATAAAGGAAAATCCTAAGATGTTTTATAAGTATATTAAGGGCAAGAGGATAACCAGGGAAAGTGTAGGGCCCACTAGGGACCAAAGTGGCAATCTGTGTGTAGAGCCAGATGATGTACGCGGGGTTTTAAATTAATTTTTTGCATCTGTGTTCACTATGGAGAAAGACGATGTAGACATAGAAATCGGGCAAGGGGACTGTGATATACTTGAACATATTAGCATCGAGCGGGAGGAGGTACTAGCAGTTTTAGCAGGCCAAAAAGTGGATAAATCCCCAGGCCCGGACGAGATGTATCCCAGGCTGCTGTGTGAGGCAAAGGAGGAGATTGCAGGGGCTCTGACACAAATTTTCAGAACCTCTCTGGCCACAGGGGATGTACCAGAGGACTGGAGAACAGTTAACGTAGTACCATTATTCAAGAAGGGTAGCAGGGATAAACCAGGGAATTACAGGCCAGTGAGCCTAACATCTGTGGTAGGGAAATTATTGGAAAAAATTCTGAGGGACAAAATTAGTCTCCACTTGGAGAGGCAAGGATTAATCGGGGATAGTCAGCATGGCTTTGTCAAGGGTAAATCATGTCTGACCAATCTGATTGAATTTTTCGAGGGGGTGACTAGGTGTGTGGATGAGGGAAATGCTATGGATGTGGTATACATGGACTTCAGTAAGGCTTTTGACAAAGTCCCGCATAGGAGACTGGTCAAGAAGGTAAGAGCCCATGGGATCCAGGGTGCCTTGGCACGTTGGATCCTAAACTGGCTGAGTGGCAGGAGGCAGAGGGTGATGGTCGAAGGTTGCTTTTGTGACTGGAAGCCTGTGTCCAGTGGGGTACCTCAAGGATCGGTGCTGGGTCCCTTGCTGTTTGTGAGCTACATAAATGATTTGGATGAGAATGTAAAAGGTATGATCAGTATGTTCGCAGATAACACAAAAATTGGTGGGGTGGTAAATTGCAAGGAGGAAAGCCTCAGGCTACAGGACGATATAAACGGGTTGGTCAGATGGGCGGAAAAGTGGCAAATGGAATTTAACCCGGAAAAGTGCAAGGTGATGCATTTTGGACGGACAAATAAGGCAAGGGAATACACAATGAGTAGTAGGACCCTAGGAAGTACAGAGGGTCAGAGGGACCTTGGTGTACATGTACATAGATCCCTGAAGGCAGCGGAACAGGTAGATAAGGTGTTTAAAAAGGCATATGGGATACTTGCCTTCATTAGCCGAGGCATAGAATATAAGAGCAGGGAGGTTATGATGGAGCTGTACAAAACGCTGGTAAGGCCACAGCTGGAGTACTGTGTGCAGTTCTGGTCGCCTCACTATAGGAAGGATGTGATTGCTTTGGAGAGGGTGCAGAGAAGATTCACCAGGAGGTTACCTGGGATGGAGCGCCTCAGCTATGAAGAAAGACTAAACAGGCTGGGGTTGTTTTCCTTGGAGCAAAGAAGGCTGAGGGGGGACCTGATTGAGGTGTACAAAATGATGAGGGGCATAGATAGGGTAGATAAAGAGGAACTTTTCCCCTTAGTAGGGGGGTCAATAACAAGGGGGCATAGATTCAAGGTAAGGGGCAGGAGGTTTAGAGGGGATTTGAGGAGGAACTTTTTCACCCAGAGGGTGGTTGGAGTCTGGAACTCTCTGCCTGAAAGGGTGGTAGAGGCAAGAACCCTCACAACATTCAAGAAGCATTTGGATGAGCACTTGAAATGCCATTGCATACAAGGCTATGGACCAAATGCTGGAAAATGGGATTAGATTGGACAGGGGTGGATGGACGGCGCAGACACGATGGGCCGAAGGGCCTCTTTCTGTGCTGTATAACTCTATGACTCTATGACAAGGTTAATAATTAACCCTTTTTCATTGCACAATACTAGATCTAAAATAACTTGTTCCCTAGTTGGTTCCTCAACATACTGATCTAGAAAACTATCTTGTATACATTCCATGAATTCGTCCTCCACACTATTGCTGTAAATTTGGTTTGCCCAGTCTATATGTAGATTAAAGCCCCCCATGATTACCCTTGTTACATGCGCCTCTAATTTCCTGATTTATACTCTGCCCTACATTACAACTACTGTTTGGGGACCTATAAACAACTCACCAATGTTTTCTGCCCCTTGCTGTTTCTTAGCTCCACCCAAACTGATTCTACTTCTTGATTTTGGAGCTAAGATCCTTTCTCCCTACTGTCTTTATCCCATCCTTTATTATCAGGGCTACCCCTCCTCCTTTTCCATTTTGCCTTCTCTTCTAAAAGTTCAGTATCCTGGAATATTTAGTTCCCAACCTTGGCCACATTGCAACCACGTCTCTGTAATGGCTATTCGATCAAATCTATTAATTTCTATCTGCGCTATTAATTCATCTATTTTGTTGCGAATGCTTTGCGCATTCAGATATAGTGCCTTTAGCTTTGACTTATTTCTATTCTTCCCTGATGTCACCTTAGTCACTGATGCTTTATTACCTTTGTTACTCTCTGTCCCTTCCTGACTAACTCTGCTTATTTTTACCCGAAACTCTACTCTGGTCTAGAGCCTTAACTTTTCTCTTGCTGCTTTTAAATTTACTCTTTCCTGAATTGTCCCACGTCCCTTCATTAGTTTAAAGCCCTGTCTACAGCCCTAGTTATTCGGTTCACCAGGACACTGGTCCCTGCCAGTTTAAGTGGAGCCCGTCTCATCAGAACAGCTCCCTCTTTCCCCAGTACTGGTGCCAGTGCCCCATGAACTGAAACCCCTTCCTCCCACGCCACTCTTTGAGCCACGCATTTAAACCTCTAATCTGTTTGTCCCTATGCCAATTTGCATATGGCTCAGGTAACAATCCAGAGATTATTACCTTTGAGGTTCTGCTTTTTCATTTGGATCTTAGCTCCTCAAACTTCCTCAGCAGAATCTCATTCCTAGTTCTACCTACGTCGTTGGTTCCTACATGGACCACGACAACTGGATCCTCCCCCTCACACTCCAAGTTCTCCTCAGCCGCGAGGAGATATCCTTAACCCTGGCAGGGAACTCAACCTTCGGAACAACCTGGAGGGGTCAAGGACAGAATCTATTTGGTTAGAGTTAAGAAACGATAGAGGTGCCATTTCACTACTGGGTGTGCTCTATAGGTCACCAACTAGTGAGAAGAATATAGAGGATCAAAATTTGCAGAGAAATTATGGAGGTGCGCAAGAACTATAGAGTAGTGATAATGGGAGACTTCAACTGTCCTAATATAGACTGGGATAGTAATAGTGTAAAGGGCAGAGGAGGAAGAACTTCTGAAGTGTGTTCAAGAGAATTTTCTTGACCAGTACATTTCCGGCCCAATGAGGAAGGAAGCATTGCTGAATCTGGCTTTGGGGAATGAGGTGGGTCAAGTGGAGCAAGTGTCAGTAGGGGAACATTTAGAAAACTGTGATAATAGTATCATAAGGTTTAGATTAGCTATGGAAAAGGATAGGGAGCAATCTAGAGTAAAAATACTTAATTGGAGGAAGGCCAATTTCAATGGGTTGAGAACGGATCTGGCCCGGGTAAATTGGAATCAAAGATTGGCAGGCAAAACTGTAATCGAACAATGGGCTGCCTTTAAAGAGGAGATGGTTCGGGTACAGTCGAGGTACATTCCCACGAGGGGGAAAGGTAGGGCAACTAAAGCCAGAGCTCCCTGGATGATGAAAGAGATAGAGAGTAGGATGAAGCAGAAAAAGGGCGAGTACGAGAGATGTCAGGTCGAGAATATAAGTGAGAACCAGGCTGAATATAGAAAGTTCAGAGGGGAAGTGTAAAATGAAATAAGAGGGGCAAAGAGAGAGCAGGAGAATAGATTGGCAGCGAACATAAAAGGAAATCCAAAAGTCTTCTATAGGCATATAAATAGTAAACAGGTAGTAAGAGGAGGGGTGGGGCCAATTAGGGACCAAAAAGTAGATCTACGCATGGAGACAGAGACTGAGGTACTAACTGAGTACTTTGCATCTGTCTTCACCAAGGAAGAGGATGCTGCCATAGACATAGTGAAGGAGGAGGTAGTGGAGACACTGGATGGGATAGTTTGACCTCGGTAGTGGGGAAGCTTTTAGAAACAATAATCGGGACAAAATTAGCCGTCACTTGGCTAAGTGTGGATTAATTAAGGAAAGCCAGCACAGATTTGTTAAAGGCAAATCGTGTTTAACTAACTTGATTGAGTTCTTTGATGAGGTAACAGAGAGGGTTGATGAGGGTAATGTGGTTGACGTGGTGTACATGGACTTCCAAAAGGCGTTCGACAAAGTGCCACATAATATTCTTGCCAGCAAAGTCAAAGCCAATGGAATTAAAGGGGATAACAGCAGCATGGATATGAAATTAGCTAAGTGACAGGAAACAGAGTAGTGGTGAACGGTTGTTTTTCGGACTGGAGGAAGGTATACAGTGGTGTTCCCCAGGGGTCGGTTCTAGGACCACTGCTTTTCTTGATATATATTAATGACTTGGACGTGGGTGTACAGGGCACAATTTCAAAATTTGCAGATGACCCATAACTTGGAAGTATAGTGAACAGTGAGGAGGAGTGATAGATTTCAGGAAGACATAGACAGGCTGGTGGAATGGGCAGACACGTGGCAGATGAAATTTAGCGTAGAAAAATGTGAAGTGATACATTTTGGTAGAAAGAATGAGGAGAGGAAATATAAACTAAAGGGTACAATCCTAAAGTGGGTGCACGAACAGAGAGACCTGGGGGTATATGTGCACAAATCATTGAAGGTGGCAGGGCAGGTTGAGAAAGTGGTTAAAAAAGCATACAGGATCCTGGGCTTCATAAATAGAGGCATAGAGTACAAAAGTGTGGAAATGATGAACCTGTATAAAACACTGGCTCGGCCCCAACTGGAGAATTGTGTCCAATTCTGGGCACCGCACTTTAGGAAGGATGTGAAGGCCTTAGAGAGGGTGCAGAAAAGATTTACGAGATTGATTCCAGGGATGAGGACTTCAGTTACGTTGATAGACTGGAGAAGCTGGGGTTATTCTCCTTGGAGCAGTGAAGATTGAGGTGTTCAAAATCATGAGGGGTCTAGACAGAGTAGATTGAGAGAAACTGTTCCCATTGGCGGAAGGGTCGAGAACCAGAGGACACAGATTTAAGGTGATTGTCAGAAGAACCAAAGGCAACGTAAGAAAAAACTTTTTTACGCAGCGAGTGGTTAGGATCTGGAATGCACTGCCTGAAAGGGTGAAGGATTTGGAGCGGGTACAGAGGAGATTTACTAGAATGGTTCCAGGGATGAGGGATTACAGTTATGTGGATAGACTGGAGAAGCTGGGGTTGTTCTCCTTAGAGCAGAGAAGGCTAAGAGGAGTTTTGATAGAGTTGTTTAAAATCATGAAGGGTGTTGATTAAGTAAATAAAGAGAAACTGGCTGAAGGGTCGAGAACCAGAGGGCACAGATTTAAGGTGATTGGTAAAAGAACCAGAGGTGACATGAGGAAAAACTCTTTTTACACAACGAGTGGTGAGGATTTGGAATGCGCTGCCTGATAGGGCAGTGGATACAGATTCAATAGCAGCCTTCAAAAGGGAATTGGATATATACTTGAAGGAAAATAAATTTGCAGGGATATGGGGAAATGGCGGGGGAGTGGGACTAACTGGATTGCTCTTCGAAAGAGCCGGCGCAGACTCGATGGACCGAATGGCCTCCTTCTGTGCTGTACTATTCTGTAATTCTATAAAGTAAATAGCAAGATTAGGACAAGAGTACACAGGTTCATATTAGCGGCAAATTTAGGACTGATCAGGAAATGCTTCTTCATACAAAGACTGAGCAACACCTGGGCCAGGCTCCTGGGGAGAGTATAGGAATCATTTCACAAGCAACCTCTTGCTTTATCGACCTTTCTTGCAGTGTCTGTCCCTCGCTATTGCAGGCTCTCTCGCAGTGTCAGTCTCTGTCTCGGTTTCTGTATCTCTTGCTGTTATATTTTTGGCCTGGGATCAGGAGAGGTATCTGATGCTGTCTGCACACTGTATGCAGTTTCGGCCAATAGTTTAAATCCAGGACGAAACAGGAGTGAACCCGGCTCCCAAGACCCACAGAAAGTCTGTTCCTACTGTTGTTGGAAGACTGTAAATACACATCGCCACTGAGCAAAGAGTTTGTCACTGATGGTGAGAAACAGCCTGTTTACTGCTGGCTGTAAATTTTCGATGTCAAACGCCTTCTTTCTGTCTGTTTCAGAATCCTTTGTTCGTATATTGACACAAACTCGTGCCCTAAATTAGCACTTCCAGCATTGTCTCTTTGGAAGTTGTAGGGGGTTTCTCTTGCTCGTTCTGGTCTCCTACCAGGCTTCATGCAATAATTACCCTTGAGTGGTTCGACCCACTCTCCCCTACGGTTCTAGACCTTGGACTTAGGTGCAGGGAACTGTAGTGCAGAGAAAACTCAATAGACCAGGTCGAATAGCACGAAATGGATGCTTTTATTATTAAACAGTTTGCAGCATTAAGAAATACATGTCATAAGCACAGATTAATGTAACTACAAGCATACACATATCTATAAACTTAACTCTATGGAAATGGGAACACACGGCACATCGTAAAAGGGGAAACACATTACGATTACCCTTACCCCCTCCCCTAGACCTAGACTAAGTTTCGACTTGAGGAACTCGGAATCATGCTCACCACTTTCAGATTCGCAAAAGAGGGGGTTCGCAGCCCCTTTGGCACAGCTTTTCGTCGTCACGTGGATTTGGAAACTTCTGGCGCAACTTGTTTTTCTCTCTCTCAGGCGATGAGGCAGTGGACACAGCCTCGATGAGCGCTCGTCATGACTGAATCCGTTAAAAGTTGTTGAAGAACTGGATGTCCATGGGAGACTCAGTCACCGATCCCTGGTCGAATGGTATGTTGAGGCCCTGGAGGGCTAGGCCCGGAATGTCCTTTTTCTCCGGCCTGGATCGTCGGTTTTCCTGAGGGTGTCTTCTTCTTCGGCCTGGGTCGTCGATGATCTCCCGACAAAAGTACCCGGGCCACCCTCGTCGTGGCCGAGCCTTGCCTGGCCGAACATCGACCACGTTCCTAAACCGAAGTGCTGTCTTAACCGGAGAGTCTGTCCCGGTGCGTTGAAGAAATGAAAACCCGAGGTGAAGCTTGAATTCCAGAAGAAGCGTACCGTAGAAGAACCGTTTGAGTTCCGAAGCTCCTGACGAAGTTCTGAAGCGTTAAGTGTACTGATGGACTTTTCAATCCATAGTTATACCTTTTTGGGACAGTCTTATCTCCTGCCAAATCTTTGTAATATTTTTGGCGGGCAGAAATCTCTGCAGGGGCGCTTTGTCTTGTAACAGGAGCCGGTGATAGCTTAACTGGCCTTCCTGGCCGATAATGTCTTTTACTTTGTCACCGTAACTCGGTTCGCATATTGATCGGTCTGGAGATTGCCCTTGATGGCTGTTAAACGGTCTTTCCTTTGTACAGTAAATGGGTTTAAGTGTTCATTCAATTGTCTGCCCATTTCTTGATGGGCCCCATCCTGTTACCTGAAACTGTCTTGTACTTAGAATCCAATTAATATGTATGCTCAGTTCCCTGAGTTTCGTTTTCCCGATGCGGGCTTACTGTCCTCAATCCACAAGCCTGTCTGGCTTGCAGTAACAGAAATCAAATGGACCCAGAAACTGATCACGAGGTCCGGTGGCCATTTTGTATGCCCCTTTTTATCAAAGGTTTTTCTGTACAAGCTTTCTCTTGGTCAATAAACTGTCTTATCAACCCTGTTTTGTTGCGTGATTGAATTCCTGATAATTTCGAATCTTACAGTCCCCCCTGTGATACTGATAGCTTGCTTAAAGTATCAATAATCCTCGGTGAGCAAATTTTCCCTGATACCTCATGTCCAAACATTCCTGATAATTAACTATCTATGACCCTCACGACACATGCAGTTCCCATTTCTGAAAAATTACCTTGTGTACAGTTGGACAATCATAGGCAGTATTATCTTATACTATAACACATTGATTTATTCAGATGTGAAGGGGGCCAATGCCCCTTGCACCACCTGCATACACCTTTTATTAATCAAACAAAACAAAACTTCACCAACGGCTATAACATTACAGTATTCACACACTTAAATCATGCAGTGGCTGAAATCCAAAAATGGAGGGCCGCTTTAACTTTTAATACTAGCCGCTTACACTGGGGTGTCCTCTTCCCCCACTTGTACATAGCGTTCTCTCCATTCTCCTGTGTTCTCGTGCCTCTGGAGGCGTTTGCCTCTCTTGCAATGCATGAACAATAAAAATATTACAATTAAAACCTGACACGCTACTAGGATGTGGGATGCTATTCTAATCCAGGCCGGGATCTCTATATTGGTGAACAGGTCCCACCATGGTGGGGTGACTATGTCCAATATGTCCTTCCCTATCTCTAATGTCTTCTGCTCCAGTGTGTAGAAATGTTTCTGTGAAACTATAACGGCTTTTAAAATCTTGGTGAGATGTTCGGGGAGAGGGGGAATGACATAACCAAAATGCGCGAAGAATCGCTAAAAGTCCGTGAAATTCTCTTTTACAGTGAGGTGAACGGTGGAGGGTGCAGGAATGGGGACAATCCGTTGTTGTGCCACTTGAACTTCAGCCCTGGGTTTGAAACAGAAACTGATGTCACTGACCGGACACCACTCGTGCTGTCCGTGGCGGTAGTGAGGCGCTGCAGTGGTGACACAGTATGTCCCACCTCCGATATATGCCACCTGCGGGGGCACATGGTCCTTTGCCATTGCCTCCATGGTGCAATTTATTGGCTTCGCGCTAGCGGCTCTGAACCCGCACTGTGGTTTCAAAAAGGCGTTCATGTGCTGGGGACACAGGATGATGTGTGCTCCCCGGCTACGACACCCCGAGAGGTCGGTGCCTGCCATCGTACGCTCCCATCTGATGACATAAGGCGGGACCACTGCGTAACGAATGTGTGCACCCCCCTGAATGACTCCAATGTTCTCCACCCTGTATACCGGGGCGGGCTTTGCTGCGGGACCCAACACCGGCATCCTCACCACTATTCCCATGATAGTGTGGTTTGAGCGTCCGCAGTCCACTGGGACTGGGTATGCCTCTGCAGCTAGTCTGAGCTGGCACGGGCTTAATGCATTCTCAAAGGGGTGGAGCGCTTGCAAGTGCTTGTTGCTGATCCAGGACGGGACCAAACCTTGTTTAAAATCCTCCAGATTACTGCGGCCCTCGCCCAGTAACCACGCCCCGTATAGCACACAGGCCTCGTTCTGCGCAGCCTGATCGGACGCATTCCGATCCTCCTTAATGAGCGCATTTACCGTTCTAGCGTGTTTCTCCAGCTCAGCAATTATTTCCTTTAAGTGTAGTGTCATGGCTTGGTCCTCATGCAGCTCAGAACCCACTACCTTATTCTCGCTTGTCAGTATGTTCCTTAACTGGGCCTTTAAACCATTGATCTGTGTCTGCAGCTCCACGTTGTCTAGAGCTTTGACAACAGACGTTCTGGTGTTAAAAGCAGTGAAAATGTCATTTACAGTACCCCTTCTTTGCCTTCCTACCCGATCCAAAACTTCCTGTGGTGTGGTGTATAATTTGGCCTTGTCGATGTCGGCAAAGTCAAACTCGTAAAATTGTCTGAACATTCGGGTTAACAGTACCTGGTACAACTGTTCCGTTTCCCTGGGACACCACTCAGGCAATCGTACCTCAGTGAGGTTTAAAATCACTGAGGCCACCGCGTAGTGTACCCCTTGGTACAGCACCTGACCAGTGGGTACCAATACTAGACCGTTCCCGGGTCCCTTTGTGGTGGTGGGGCACCCTTCCTTCTGGGCTAGTGCTACCGGAATCGTGGGCAGGGGCTTGCGTGGGCGGGTGATGAGTTCAGTGGCGTTTACTGGAATTGGGGAGTATGGGGCTCCGCATGCCCGAGTGCTGACATCCCATCTCATTCCCTTTCCTTCATCTTGCCACTGCCTCTGGAAAAAGATGGATACGCCCTTGGGGCAGACGCGTTTCGAACCCCACATACAGACATATATCCCTTCATCTGGTTCCCACCATTTGTCCCAACACACACGTAATTGTCCGTGAATCCCCGTAATTGTCCGATGGGTATTGTTACCCAGTCGTTCTCACTCGATGGTAGAGTTCTTCATGTCCTTCCCCAGCTTTCGTAACCACCACCACCTACTTAACGGTACGTTCCCATTACACACCAAACAGATCCTCTTTCCCACGGTAACGCTGACTCTGGGTGCAAGGATCCTCACCCGAGGGCACATTAACGACGTCTCTTGGTAGGCGAAACCGAAATTGCTGGAGTATTCCGTAGAATTCGTTCCCAGCCAACCTGGCCATCTCCCTTGGCGGAAGTATGTGGCGGTTTCCTCAACCTCTCGCTTCCCCGTCCCATCCGTCGCAATGGGGGCTGTGTCCCCGGAACATCCGAACACGATGACGTCCTTGGTGCGGCCCCGGTAAGCCAGCCCGCACCCGATCGCCGCGAGTATCACAAGAATCCTCTCCATCGTATCTCTGGTTTCTGTAATCGATAAGATGATGTAGCCAGGCCCCCAATAGGTGCTGGCTTAATTAAACGGACGCTGGGGTCCCCTGACCCCGCTTCCAAACAACCACACATTCTGGGCAGACTCCGAAAACTACCTTTTAAACATCCCCATCATCTTAAACTTTACACACCTTAAACTATCATTACAATTACCTAACTTAACTTATCATTACCTAACACCTATGTACAGCGCCGCCCTCCTTCGGGCGGCCTAGCTAATTCCTGTGAGGGCTGCAGCGTGCCGCTTCCTGTGGCGGGGCTGCACTGACCTTCGGCTTTGATCCCCCGCAGCCTGTCGCTGCTGAACGGGAATCGTGCCTTTCTTGGGCTGCTCTGCACCGAGGTTGGGGAAGATAGGGAGAATTTGGCCATTGCTTTCTAGGCTGGGGCGTTCGAGTTGACCTACGAGGGGCTGCCTTGGGTGAGGCTCCCAGGGCTGACGGACCGGGGGTTGGGACTTTCACCGTCACAGCCTGTGGTTCCACCACAGCTGCCGGCTCCGGCTCCCTTCCCTCAGGCTCCGCCCCCCCGGGGCCGGAATCTGTGGCGTCCGACTCCACCTCACCTGTCCCTACAGGTAGTGAGTCTCCGCCCCCAATCCCTACCTCCCCTAAGCTTGAGTCGAGGGCGGGATCTTCGTCCACTGACTCATCCTCCTCCATGATCGGGTCAAGGGCGGGGCCGAGCCGTTCGGGCTCCTCCTCGTCCGAATCCCAAATCAGAGGGGAGACCTCCCACTCCAATGGGATGACTCCTCCCTTCACGCAGGCCACTGTTCCAGCCTGTGTGGTCTGTGACTCTGTCGCAGGCTGAGGATTTTTGTCCTCAGACCTGGCCACTGTCGTTGGCCCTTGTGCACCCGACTTAAACAGTTTGCACTGGTTAATGTGAAACCATTTAGTACGTCGGGGCACCTTCACTGCATAAACCATGGGGCTGGCCTTGTCTACAATGCTGTAAGGCCCCATGTACAGTGGTTCAAAACTCCCCACCCGGGCATAGTTCCTAACCATGACCTGGTTTCCGACTTCCCACTCTTGTTGCTTATCAGGTTCCAGCAACAGTCGATTTCCCTGATGCTGTCTCCCCATGTTCCCAGCCGCCTGCCCATAAATCTGTTTCAGGCGCTCCAAAAGGGTTTGGACGAACTTGTCTCACTTCACCTCTTGGAGCTGGCCCTCAGTGAGCACCGGGGCTAGTACATGGGTGGGTGTTCGCATGATCCTTCCAGTCATTAATTCGTGCGGGGAGTACCCTGTACTTTTGGACTGGCTGGCCCGGATCCCCATGAGGACTAAAGGCAGGACCTCCGCCCATTTCTGGGGCGAGCCCATTGTCTCTTTCCTCAACTTTTCCTTGAGGGTCCGGTTCATGCGTTCAACAATCCCGGATGACTGGGGATTGTACGCTACGTGCCACTTCCCTTCAATGCCCAAGAGCATGAGGGTGTTCTACATCACTTGACCGGTGAACTGACTCCCTTGGTCGGACTCAACAAAACGGGGGAGCCCCCACCATGAGAACACTTCCCGGATCAAGATCTTGGCAGTACCCAGCGCCGTAGCTGTTCTGCACGGGAAAGCTTCTACCCATTTGGTGAACACATCCACCAGGACAAGGCAATACTTATAGCCGCCTTGGGCGGCGGGCAGGGGCCCTATGTAGTCGACCTGAATCGACTGCCATGGTCCCTCTACCCTCCTGATGTGCCCCATGGGCACCTTCCTTTTCTGGGGGTCTGGGTTGTTTGCAGCGCACACAAGACAGCTCGCACAGAACTCGCGGACATCGTTCTTAAGTCCCGGCCACCATCCCGCCTGCTCTACCCGTTGCCAGGTAACCTCAGGCCCGGGGTGTCCCGCCCCTGGACCCTCATGGGCCAGTTGATGGAATTCCCTCCGGTGCTGCTGCGGCACAACCCACTGTTCCTCTCGGAACAGCATGCCTTCCTTGACTGCGAGGGCTGCTGTGATGTATGTAACCGTTCCACCTTTAAGAGAACTATTTTAAGAGATGCACTACTTTATCTTGGCTGCTGTATACTGTTATACCGGTATATAAGTGCTGTGTAATGATTTATTGGGCAGTTCAGCCTGACCTTCGACTAGTAAAGACCTGTTGAATTTATTCTTGTGGTCTGTGTGCAGTGATTCTTATTAACAATAACTAGAACACACAGACTTAACAGTGGCGACGATGACGATCTTACCCTGTGGCAGAGATATATCCAAGGCAGTTTAACGGGCGTCGAGAAGAGGCATCCGCCCTCATCATCCTGCTGAGAAAAGACTCAGGTCTGAAGAGCAAGGAAGAATCCTGACATGAAGCCTTCCATCAGCAACAGGCAGTGATCATCCCTTCTACCACAGGTGGTGGGTAAGCCGATCAGCGACGAGCAGCAAGTCGGCCACGTTGGCTGTGAAGTAGGGGAGGGAAAAACGGAGGATATAAGGGCGGAGAACTCGACCACGGCCGGGGAAAAGAGCCGGACAGAAGTCTGGGCCAGAGGCGCTGAGACTGGGGCAGCGTAAGGCACGGGAGCCGCGGTGAATGCAAACGCAGCCGATGTAAAAGACCGGGCTGCAAGCGGGCTGGGAGATGCAACAGCGTCGAGAGAGAGCTCGACCGTGACTGGGGAAAAAGGCCGGGCAGCTACCGAGGCCGCGAGGCGCGGGAGAAAATAAAAATAATTTTTTTAAAAACCGCAGAGAACTCAGCCACAGCCGGTGGAAAGGATCGGACTGCAAGAGGGGCTGGGAGGCACGATTTGAGAACCGCTGGGGAGGGCGAATGCAGCAATACGGCAATCGCCATTACAGCCAGCGGGGGAGAAAGGCAAACGCGGGAAGCCGCCATTTTCGTAGGCGGGGGAAGAAGACAAGCGCGGGAAAACGCCATTTTGAAAAAAAAATAAAAGAAAAATTTCTTTTTGTTTCTCAAGAAGATTGCAAGGATGCCTAAGCGTGGTAACATCAACGATTTCGATGCCGATGTTGAAGATTGGGCCACGTATGTAGAACGCATAGAGATTTATTGTAAGGCAAATAAAATATCAGATGAAGATAAAGCACCAACCTTACTAAACTCAATGGGTGCGAAGACATACGGGCTATTGAAGCATCTTCTATCACCAGCTAAACCGGCGGATCAGGCTTTCGCTAATATTGTTGCTGTCCTGAGAAATCATTTGAACCCCACACCGCTGATGTTAGCGGAACGATTTAAATTTTATGCGAGAACGCAACTGAAAGAGGAAAGCAACGCGGAGTATTTAATTGAACTGCGTAAGCTAGCGAAATACTGTCAGTTTGGGGAAAGACTGACAGAGGCACTGAGAGACAAATTCATGTGTGGATTGTCGAAAGAAGGAACACAAAAGCGGCTGCTTGAAGAGAATGATCTTAGAGTCATAGAGTCATAGAGTTTTACAGCACAGAAAGAGGCCCTTCGGCCCATCGTGTCTGCGCCGCCCATCCATCCCTGTCCAGTCTAATCCCATTTTCCAGCATTTGGTCCATAGCCCTGTATGCAATGGCATTTCAAGTGCTCATCCAAATGCTTCTTGAATGTTGTGAGGGTTCCTGCCTCTACCACCCTTTTAGGCATTGAGTTCCACATTCCAACCACCCTCTGGGTGAAAAAGTTCCTCCTCAAATCCCCTCTAAATCTCCTGCCCCTTACCCTGAATCTATGCCCGCTTGTTATTGACCCCCCTACTAAGGGGAAAAGTTCCTCTTTGTCTACCCTATCTATGCCCCTCATCATTTTGTACACCTCAATCAGGTCCCCCCTCAGCCTTCTTTACTCCAAGGAAAACAACCCCAGCCTGTTTAGTCTTTCTTCATAGCTGAGGCGCTCCATCCCAGGTAACATCCTGGTGAATCTTCTCTGCACCCTCTCCAAAGCAATCACATCCTTCCTATAGTGAGGCGACCAGAACTGCACACAGTACTCCAGCTGTGGCCTCACCAGCGTTTTGTACAGCTCCATCATAACCTCCCTGCTCTTATATTCTATGCCTCGGCTAATGAAGGCAAGTATCCCATATGCCTTTTTAACCACCTTATCTACCTGTTCCGCTGCCTTCAGAGATCTATGTACATGTACACCAAGGTCCCTCTGACCCTCTGTACTTCCTAGGGTCCTACCACTCATTGTGTATTCCCTTGCCTTATTTGTCCGTCCAAAATGCATCACCTCGCACTTTTCAGGGTTAAATTCCATTTGCCACTTTTGCGCCCAACTGACCAACCCGTCTATATCGTCCTGTAGCCTGAGGCTTTCCTCCTTGCAATTTACCACCCCACCAATTTTCGTGTCACCTGCAAACTTACTGATCATCCCTTTTACATTCTCATCCAAATCATTTATGTAGATCACAAACAACAAGGGACCCAGCACCGATCCCTGAGGTACCCCACTGGACACAGGCTTCCAGTCACAAAAGCAACCTTCGACCATCACCCTCTGCCTCCTGCCACTCAGCCAGTTTAGGATCCAACGCGCCAAGGCACCCTGGATCCCATGGGCTCTTACCTTCTTGACCAGTCTCCTATGCGGGACATTGTCAAAAGCTTTACTGAAGTCCATGTAAACCACATCCACAGCATTTCCCTCATCCACCTCCCGAGTCACCCCCTCGAAAAATTCAATCAGATTTGTCAGACATGATTTACCCTTGACAAAGCCATGCTGACTATCCCCGATTAATCCTTGCCTCTCCAAGTGGAGACTAATTTTGTCCCTCAGAATTTTTTCCAATAATTTCCCTACCACAGATGTTAGGCTCACTGGCCTGTAATTCCCTGGTTTATCCCTGCTACCCTTCTTGTATAATGGTACTACGTTAGCTGTTCTCCAGTCCTCTGGTACATCCCCTGTGGCCAGAGAGGTTCTGAAAATTTGTGTCAGAGCCCCTGCAATCTCCTCCTTTGCCTCCCACAGCAGCCTGGGATACATCTCATCCGGGCCTGGGAATTTATCCACTTTTTGGCCTGCTAAAACCGCTAGCACCTCCTCCCTCTCGATGCTAATATGTTCAAGTATGTCACAGTCCCCTTGCCCGATTTCTATGTCTGCATCGTCTTTCTCCATAGTGAACACAGATGCAAAAAATTCATTTAAAACCCCGCCTATATCATCTGGCTCTACACACAGATTGCCACTTTGGTCCCTAATGGGCCCTACCCTTTCCCTGGTTATCCTCTTGCCCTTAATATACTTATAAAACATCTTAGGATTTTCCTTTATTTTGCTCGCCAGTGTTATTTCATGGCCCCTCCTCGCCCTCCTAATTTCTTTTTTAATATGCCCCTGCACTTTTTATACTCCTCTAGGGCTTCTTCCGTCTTTAGTCTTTTGTAACTGCCAAAAGCCCCCCTTTTATTTCTAATGCATTTTTGTATCTCCCTTGTCATCCAAGGTTCCCTTTGCTTGTTGGTCCCACCCTTGACCTTTACAGGAACTTGTTGGCGCTGTACTCTCTCTATTTCCCTTCTGAAAGTCTCCCACTGTTTTGATGTGGATTTTCCTATAAGTAGCTGCTCCCAGTCCACTTTGGCCAGATCCTGCCTTATCATATTAAAATTGGCCTTCCCCCAATTTAGAACCCTTATTTCCGGGCCGTCTTTGTCTTTTTCCATGACCACCTTAAATTTCACCGAATTATGGTCACTGTCGCCAAAATGCTCTCCTACTGATACTTCCACCACTTGCCCGGCTACATTCCCCAGAATTAGGTCCAGTACCGCCCCCTCTCTTGTAGGACTTTCTACATGTTGGCTCAAAAAGCTCTCCTGGATGCACTTTAAGAATTCTGCACCCTCTAAGCCTTTCACACTCTGACTATCCCAATTTATATTGGGGAAGTTGAAATCCCCCACTATTATTGCCCTATTATTTTCACACTTCTCTGAGATTTGCCTACATATCTGTTCCTCTATCTCCCCCTGACTGTTTGGGGGCCTATAGTACACTTCCAGCAAAGTGCTTGCCCCCTTTTTGTTTTTAAGTTCTACCCATATGGCCTCATTTGAGGAACCCGCTAATATATCATCCCTCCTTACAGCAGTAATTGACTCCTTAATTAATATTGCAACACCCCCTCCCCTTTTACACCCCCCTCTGTCTCGCCTGAAGATTCTATACCCCGGAATATTGAGCTGCCAGTCCTGACCCTCCCTCAACCATGTCTCCGTGATGGCAACAATATCGTACTCCCATGTGTTCAACAACAACTTCAGCTCATCCACCTTATTTGCAAGACTCCTTGCATTAAAATAAATGCCTTCCAGCCCTGCCATATTCCTTTTTGCCTTCACATATTTGCTCTGCCTTCCCAGCTGACTTGTTTTTTCCTCTGTATTTGGCTGTAAATCACCCCCTGCTATAGCTCCACTCTGTACCCCATCCCCCTGCCAAGTCAGTTTAAACCCCCCCCCAGCAGTGCTAGCAAACCTCCCCGCAAGGATATTGGATCCCCTCTGGTTCAGGTGTAAACCGTCCGACTTGTACAAGTCCCACCTTTCCCAGAAGCAGACCCAGTGATCCAGGAAACTAAAGCCCTCCCTCCTGCACTTGATAAGGCTGTCACTATTGCAGCATCGCACGAAGCCGCAGCGAGAGGCACTGCGGAAATGCAGCTGAAGGCAGCGGTACTCAGCGTAGATCAAATGGCTTTGGGTACAGCGAAATGTTATCGTTGTGGAAAGACAACACACGATCAGAACCAATGCTGGTTTAAAAATCAGGAATGTAGAAAATGTGGCAAGCTTGGTCACATAGCTAAAGTATGCCGGTCAGGAAAGAAGACCAGCAACAAAAAGTCACCGCAGGAAAAGTGCAGAAAGGTACATAAGGTGGCTGAGAAGAGTTCGGATGAACAGAATTCGGATTCAGACTCCAACAGCAAGGAACTGGGTAGTCTGAGAATTCACAATGTGAGTAAGGAAGCTGACCTACAAACTATCTGGGTCACACTTCAGATAGCAGGAGTCCAAGTGAAGATGGAATTGGACACCAGATCGGCGTTGACGGTCATGAATAAGCAAGATTACAAAAGGTTATTCACACATATTCCCCTACGGGATACGGAGATAGTATTGCAGGCATACACGGGGCAAATAGTATACCACATCGGAAAGATAAAAGTCAAGGTGGTACACAAGGGCAAAGAACACCAAGGAATGGACATATATGTACTACCTGAGGGAGGTCCACCACTTCTGGGACGGGAGTGGATCAGGAAAATAAATATGGACTGGCACTCCCTAAAAGCAATAACGGTAGATTCCGGAAAAAAAGATGTCAAACCTGAACGATTGTCCAGAATATTGGATGATGCTAAAGAGGTGTTCCAACAGGGACTGGGAACACTGAGAGGAATTACGGCAAAAATCAAGATTGCAGAACATGCAAACCCAAAATTTTTCAAAGCCAGACCGGTACCTTATGCGATACGACCTGCTGTGGAAGCTGAGCTGGAAGGGCTAGAACGTTCAGGAGTACTGTCTAAGGTGGACTGGAGTGAGTGGGCCACGCCCATTGTTCCCGTCATGAAGCGTTCATCGAGTAACAAGCCAGGGGAACCGGGGAAGGTCCGCATCTGTGGAGACTTCAAGATCACGGTTAATCCGGTGCTTCACACGGTGCAATATCCGCTTCCGCGGATTGAGGATATCTTTGCTTCATTGTCTGGCGGGAAACACTTCACCAAGATAGACCTGGCGCAAGCGTACTTACAGATGAAAGTTGAGGAAGAGTCGCGCCAGTATCTCACAATCAACACGCACAGAGGCTTGTATCGATATAATAGACTGTTTTTTGGAGTGGCTTCGGCTCCAGCAATTTGGCAGAGGGCCATGGAGCAGGTATTACAGGGAATTCCAAGCACTCAATGTTACTTGGACGATATCCTGATTACAGGAGATGACGATGAGGAACACCTTGCAAATTTGAAACTGGTGCTCACCAGATTGAAGGAATATGGACTTCGAGTTAATCGCCAGAAATGTGAGTTCTTTCAGAAACGGATCTCGTACTGTGGTCATGTCATTGACCAGGAGGGGCTGCACAAGTCACCTGACAAGATCGAAGCTGTTGTGAAGGCTTCCGCTCCGGAAAATGTATCCCAGTTGAGGTCGTTCCTAGGGTTGATTAACTATTACCATAAGTTTCTGCCAAATCTATCCACGGTGCTGCACCCGCTGAACACTCTTTTGCAGAAGGAAGTACCATGGAAGTGGAGCGAGGACTGTAAGAAGGCCTTTCGCAAAAGCAAGGCATTGATCACCTCAGAGGAAGTGTTGGCTTGTGATGCTTCTCCTTATGGTATTGGAGCAGTACTCTCACACAAGTTGCCAAATGGCTTGGAAAGGCCAGTCGCGTTTGCATCCAGATCATTGACCTCCGCTGAGCGCAACTATGCTCAGATAGATAGGGAGGCTCTCAGCCTTGTGTGGGGAGTAAAGAAGTTTAATCATTACCTGCAGGGCCAGAAGTTTACACTGCTGACAGACCACCAGCCGTTGGTATCCATTTTTAACCCTAAGAAGGGTGTTTCGGTGATGACAGCACAGAGGCTCCAGAGATGGTCCCTTTTCCTAGGGGCACATCAATATCAGATAGAATTCAAAGGTACAAAGCAGCATGGTAATGCTGATGGGCTGTCATGCCTGCCACTACCTACTGAGGAGGAGGCACCGACGGTTGACCCGGTGGAGTTATTTCACTCGACCATCATCGAATGTTTACCTGTCACCAATGCAAATATTGACAGGGAGACTAGGAATGACCCGACACTGTCCCGGGTCTACGAATTGACAGTAAAGGGATGGCCAGCCCATGGTGATCCACTGTTACCGGCATTCTCAGCAAGATGAGAACAGCTGTCCATCTGTCAGGGAACATTGATGTATGGAACAAGGGTGATTATCCCTCCTAAGTTAAGAGAGAGAGTAAGAACTACATGAAGGTCATCTGGGGGGAGTCAAGATGAAAAGCCTTGCTAGGGCTTATGTGTGGTGGCCGGGTATCGACCAACAGATAGAGGATCTGACGAAAAGCTGCTCAGGGTGCCAAAAAGTCCAAAATGCACCTCCAATTGCACCGCTGCATCCATGGGAATGGCCTTCAACCCCATGGCAACGTGTACATATTGACTTTGCTGGTCCATTCATGGATTCCATGTTTTTAATTGCGGTGGACGCACATTCTAAATGACCAGAAGTGATTAAAATGACTACCACTACCTCGGAGAAGACGATCGTGGTGCTAAGAACGATATTTGCAAGAAATGGATTGCCAGAGCAAATATGTTCAGACAACGGACCACAGTTCGTGTCAGAGGAATTCCAGAAATTCCTGAAGAAGAATGGGGTGAAACATTATACCTCTGCCCCATATCATCCAGCTATGAATGGGCTGGCCGAGAGGTTTGTACAGACGTTCAAAAAGGCAATTAAGGCCATGAGCGAAGATCAGATTCCACTGCAACACAAGGTGGACAATTTCCTACTGGCATATCGAAACGCCACCCATGCAACAACAAACCAAAGTCCTGCCATGATGTTCTATAACAGGAGGTTGCGGTCCAGGTTGGACTTGTTAAAACCAAATGTGCGGAGGGAAGTCGAAAACAAACAGTTCCAGCATATCAATAACAAGCCCACTCGGAGTTTTGAAATAGGACAACCGGTGTTAGCCAGGGACTATAAAAACGAGAAATGGCAATCTGGAACAATTCGGGCCAGACAAGGACCCCTGATGTACACGGTAGATGTTGGTGAAAACGTAATGCGACGTCATGCTGACCAACTGGTGGGATCGAGAACAAGGGTCGAGCCCATGGTTATGACAGAGACAACCATGGAGGAAGTTAGTGAACCTGAAGCATCTACCTCAGAAGTGAATATACCTGATGATGATGTCCTATCCATAGGGGATCAACTAGATGAGTCACCCCAGCAACGAGAACCAGAGATCCCTGAAAGGCGTTGTCTGTCTCGGATCAGGAGGCCTCCTCAGAGACTGAATCTGTGAACTGTTTTTACATGAAGTTGTGTATATATGTTATTATGTTATGTTAAATGGGGAATATATACTGTTAAGCTAAAAAGGGAGGATTGTGGTGTATGTAATCGTTCCACCTTTAAGAGAACTATTTTAAGAGATGCACTACTTTATCTTGGCTGCTGTATACTGTAATACCGGTGGTGACCACACCGGTATATAAGTGCTGTGTAATGATTTATTGGGCAGTTCAGCCTGACCTTCGACTAGTAAAGACCTGTTGAATTTATTCTTGTGGTCTGTGTGCAGTGATTCTTATTAACAATAACTAGAACACACAGACTTAACAGCTGCCGTACTGTACGGACCCTCTACCTGCTTGCCCTCAGTAATGGCTTTGAGGACTGTTTTTAGGGCGGGATCCAGGGTCTGGACGGTTTTTAGGTCCAGGGGTAGTGTCACCCCTGTGTTCCCTGGAGTTCTCTCCCCATCTTGGATCGCTGCCACGGGTCCGGGTCCATAGGGGTCCCAGAAAATGCCGTTGCGGGCACCCTCCCTGGCTAGCGCATCCGCCTGCTGGTTGCCCTGACTGCGGGGTTCTGTGGTGGAATGAGCCTTCACCTTGTGGATGAACACCTCCCCTTCCTCCCCCACAGCTGCCAGGATCTTTTCCAGCAAGGGCTTAACTGTTAAAGGCCGTCCGTCCGCGGAGGTATATCCGCGGCGGGACCAGATGGCGAGGTATTCCATACACGAATTGCACGTGAACATGCTGTCCGAGCAAATCGTGTATGGGGTTGGGAAGATCTCGGGGTGGGTAACCACGTACGCCACCGCGGACAGTTCAGCTTGCTGTGCGCTCATAGTGCTGGGGAGCTTAATTGCCAAGGCAATGTCTGCCGTAGGGTCATAAACTCCACACCCTGTGAGTCGTTCGCCAGCAGATACCGTGCTGGAACCATCTACATAGATCTCACGGCCTGTGGGGTGTATCCCGGCCCGTAAACCTATGTTAACCTCCCATACCCCTTCGACGGAACACCGATGGGCTGTTCCGGGATATACCATGTTGGCTGTGAGCTTTGGCTCGCAGAGACCTTTAACCTTGAGATCCATCTGGGAAAGGAGGAGGGTCCAGCGCGCAATCCGAGCGCTGCTTACGGTCCCATCCTTAATCCTTCCATCCAGAAGCATCTTTGTGGGGGTGTGATGGGTGAGGAGAGTGATGGGAGAGGTTCCTGTGAAGATCACTGATCTGTTCACAGCCCAATGCGTGGCCAGGAGGTGCCGTTTGCAATTGGAAAAACTCCTCTCCACATCCGTGAGTACTCTGGAGGAATAGACTACTGGTCTCAGCTTGCCGTGTCGCTCCTGGAGCAGCACGGCGCTCAGGCTGTCTCCACTAGCGGCTACCTCCAGGAAAAACTCCTCCCCCCCATCTATGGCCCCTAGGGCTGGCGCGGTCTGCAGATCCCTTTTCAACTTCTCGAATGCTGCCTGACACCCCTCATCCCAAGACCACTCGACTACCTTGTGTAAGAGTCGGAGTAGCGGGGCTGCTGTGGCTGCATAGTCCTCGATGAAATCCCTGCAGTACCCGGTCAACCCCAAAAAGGACCTTACACCCGTTACTGTGTTAGGGATCGGTAGATCTTGCACCGATTCCCGTCTAGCCTTATCTATGGCTCTTTCTCCAGCGTGGATGGCCAGCCCCAGGAATTTCACCTCCTGCTGGCCGATTTGTGCTTTCTTTGGGTTTACTTTAAAACCCTTTCTTTCCAGCAGCTCCAATAATTCGGCTAATAGTGGGCCGTGCTCCTCCCTTGAGTCCGTGAACAGGAGTAAGTCGTCCACATACTGCACTATCTGATTGGGCTGGCTAAATTCTTTTAAACTTCCCGCCATGCATTGATGGAAAATGCTGGGGCTGTTGTGAAAACCCTGTGGCAAGCAGTTCCAGGTGTACTGTTGTCCTTTAAAAGTAAAGGCAAACTTGTACTGATCCTCCAGCCGCAGTGGAATGGACCAGAAACCGTTCGAGATATCCAGCACCGTGAACGTGGTCGCGGATGCTGGAATACTCCCTATTAGGTCGGCAACTGCTGCTACCGTGGGCGTGCAGGCTGGGATGTTACTGTTGAGGACTCTATAGTCCACCGTGGCCCTCCACGAATTGTCCGGCTTCTTTACCGGCCATAATGGGGAGTTCACGTGAGTGGCTATTGGTCTCAACATGCCCTGCTGTCTCCATGTCGGGTTCTGCCTCCTTGGGGAAGTTATACTGTTTTTGGGGTCGGATCATGGGGTCCCCGTCTACGCTGACCTCAAACCCGGTGACCCTCCCACAGTCATGCTTGTGGGTGGCAAACGCGGTCAGGTTTTCCGACACACACGCTTGCAAGTCCGTTGGGACGTCCGCGACCAGAAGCTCGAGGTCGTAACCCCCTGACAGCTTCATGGTGCACAGGGTCCCCTTTTCTCCCTTCCCTGGGATTACAACTACCTTGCCTAACCCATTCTCGGCTCCCCAGAGACAGTGATTTCTAAGGTCCACGAGGATCTCGTGTTCCACCAAGAAATCAGCCCCGAGGATGCCTTTCCCACCCCCCTCATTCCACTTCAATAGGATGCACGTCCATGTGGTGTGGAGTGCTCCCAAACGAATGGAGAGCAGGATGGAGTACGTGCCAGCCTGTTCTCTGCCTGTGAAACCCGCTACTGAGAATGGAGCCTGGGTAGATAGAGGTGAGGCAAAAGGCTTAGCTGTGTGGATCACGGTGCATGATGCTCCCATATCCAACAGGTAACTACCCTTTTCCTTCTCCACCTCCATCTCCACAATGGGTCTTCTCCACGCGTCATAGCGGAGCAGACACAGGTAGACGGGCTGCGTGGGCTTCAGTCATTTGGGCGCTGCGGTTGGGGTTGGGGAAGCAACAGGGCTGTTGACGACTGCCACTTTCCCCTGCGAGGTCATTAGAGAGCGCATTGCCTCTAAAACTGACTCGATCGTATCGGGATGGATTGACACATCGGCTCCCCTCTCCCAGACGGGCGCTTGGGCTGGGGCTGGGGAAGTTTTTCCCTTTAAATCCTTCCAGGGATTTTTACAGTCTCGGCACCAATGACCCTCCTTTCCACACCCGTAACAACTGCTCTTGGCTTGGGGGGCGCGATTCCCCTCCTGATGCCATTCCTTTTTAGCAGGAGCTGCAGGCCTCGCCTCATGCACCTTTCCTTTTGAGGAAGGCACATCCCTACTCTTGTTGTTCCTGTAACTTATCGTGAGCTGATCAAGTACTACTTCCTCCGTGGAGCGGGGGTTAGTGGGGTCAAACCATGCTTTGGCCTGCTCCCTCACCGGCGGCAAGCAATTGGCGATGAAGCACAGGAGCCAATGAGCCCTTTGGTCATCATTTAGCCCGTTCCGGTCCGGTCCTCCCGGGCAGCTGCGCCGGTACACTGGCCACAACCTTCCGGCGAAAACCCGTGGGGGTTCTCCCTCTAGCTGTACCGTCCTTTCCAATCGGAGGAACGGAGTTCCGTCACCCTCCCCTATAATCTCCAGGATCTCGTCCCGTATCTCCTTGTACGTCTTTCGCCCTCTTTTGCTCTCGTCAGGGAGACACTGGAGGAGCGAGCTGTCCAGGGAGGACAGCAGCATTTTGGACTGTTCAGCCCCGTCGCAGTCATTAACTGCTGCGGTCTGCTCCACGTCCCTAAAATGGACGGAGGGATCTCCTGACTCGGAGAGTTTCGGGATGTGACTTATCATTGCCCTCAGCTGTTGTGCGCTGTGGGGCATTATGATCTGATTCACGAGGGGTCCGTCATCGCCATTGTCTTCGTTCGGACCGAGCCTCCGGTGTCGCGTTGGACACATCGGCGCCGGCCCCGACTCTACTACCTGATGTTGCTCTACCTCAAGAACCCCTGTGTTGGACTTCTCCGTTTCCTCCCCCGGAGTCCAAGACTCGGTATAGGCGGGAGGTGCTGAGGGCTCGGGGGTTGGTACCCTAACTGCCTCCTGTGGAATTGGTCTTTTGGATTCCTTGGCTAACAGTAACTGGCTCGCTGGCGGGTTTATGAGACACACCAAGCCGGTTGCCTTTGCCAGGGCCGTTCTCAGGTCCTCTAGCTCCCTGTGGCAAGCGCTATGATCGGTGTTCTCAGACCTATCCTCCATGGCCATCTTATAAGCTGCCCTAACCCCCAAGATTCTTTCCTCCTGTGTCGCTATCTGCTTAGCTAGGCGGAAACACCTCTCTTTTATTCTACCTTCACTGGCCTTGGCCTCAATGACCTGACATTCCAAATACTCTATCCGGGTCTCATGGCGGTGAGTTGCGGATTGGCGCTCCTGATTCAGCGCGTTAAGCAATTGAATCAGTTTCTGACCTCCCGCAACCTTTTCCTCTACTTCTGTAAGCAGCCCTTTGATCTGGGCTGTCTGTGCTACAACGACCTGGTCCAAAAGCTGGACTTGCTTCTTGTAACACATCAGCCAGACCGCCTTTTCTGCCTATTTCTTATGCTCTTTACTTTCTGTCCACTTGATGGCTGCGTCTAGCGGACGCCTATCTCTCAATAGGTCTGATATCCACTGTTTTGTAAGGTTTACCTTCCCAAAAACATAATCCGCTATTCTCTCATCCATCACATTTCGCTTATTCAAACCTTGATCTAACACGCTACATTCCTGCTGCCAAGGTCCTGCCGCGGTCGCCATCTCTGTAGGGGGTTTCTCTTGCTCGTTCTGGTCTCCTACCAGGCTTCATGCAATAATTACCCTTGAGTGGTTCGACCCACTCTCCCCTACGGTTCTAGACCTTGGACTTAGGTGCAGGGAACTGTAGTGCAGAGAAAGACTCAATAGACCAGGTTGAATAGCACGAAATGGATGCTTTTATTATTAAACAGTTTGCAGCATTAAGAAATACATGTCATAAGCACAGATTAATGTAACTACAAGCATACACATATCTATAAACTTAACTCTATGGAAATGGGGAACACACGGCACATCGTAAAAGGGGAAACACATTACGATTACCCTTACCCACTCCCCTAGACCTAGACTAAGTTTCGACTTGAGGAACTCGGAATCATGCTCACCACTTTCAGATTCGCAAAAGAGGGGGTTCGCAGCCCCTTTGGCACAGCTTTCCGTCGTCACGTGGATTTGGAAACTTCTGGCGCAACTTGTTTTTCTCTCTCTCAGGCGATGAGGCAGCGGACACAGCCTCGATGAGCGCTCGTCATGACTGAATCCGTTAAAAGTTGTTGAAGAACCGGATGTCCATGGGAGACTCAGTCACCGATCCCTGGTCGAATGGTATGTTGAGGCCCTGGAGGGCTAGGCCCGGAATGTCCTTTTTCTCCGGCCTGGATCGTCGGTTTTCCTGAGGGTGTCTTCTTCTTCGGCCTGGGTCATCGATGATCTCCCGACAAAAGTACCCGGGCCACCCTCGTCGTCTTCTCGTCGTGGCCGAGCCTTGCCTGGCCGAACATCGACCACGTTCCTAAACCGAAGTGCTGTCTTAACCGGAGAGTCTGTCCCGGTGCATTGAAGAAATGAAAACCCGAGGTGAAGCTTGAATTCCAGAAGAAGCGTACCGTAGAAGAACCGTTTGAGTTCCGAAGCTCCTGACGAAGTTCTGAAGCGTTAAGTGTACTGATGGACTTTTCAATCCATAGTTATACCTTTTTGGGACAGTCTTATCTCCTGCCAAATCATAGTCCAGTCTTTGTAATATTTTTGGCGGGCAGAAATCTCTGCAGGGGCGCTTTGTCTTGTAACGGGAGCCTTCCTGGCCGATAATGTCTTTTACTTTGTCACCGTAACTCAGTTCGCATATTGATCGGTCTGGAGATTGCCCTTGATGGCTGTTAAACGGTCTTTCCTTTGTACAGTAAATGGGTTTAAGTGTTCATTCAATTGTCTGCCCATTTCTTGATGGGCCCCATCCTGTTACCTGAAACTGTCTTGTACTTAGAATCCAATTAATATGTATGCTCAGTTCCCTGAGTTTCGGTTTCCCGATACTGGCTTTCGCGGGCTTACTGTCCTCAATCCACAAGCCTGTCTGGCTTGCAGTAACAGAAATCAAATGGTCCCAGAAACTGATCACGAGGTCCGGCGGCCATTTTGTATGCCCCTTTTTATCAAAGGTTTTTCTGTACAAGCTTTCTCTTGGTCAATAAACTGTCTTATCAACCCTGTTTTGTTGCGTGATTGAATTCCTGAAAATTTCGAATCTTACAAAGTGCAGAACAGGGAATCTTTAATCTCCGTCAGTGATTTTGCACTAGCATTTAGAAAGGAGAATGTTGGCCCTCAGCCAGTCTGATTGAGCTGAATCTGTAGTTAATACGAAATGCTTTTGAGGTGATGAGCAGTTATCGGCCTGTGTGGAATTGCTTTGAAGTTGGCCCAGGATGAAAAGACGGCGAGTTTACTTTGTGCGGACCCTGTAGGCGGGAGACCACCTTGCCCCTCCCCAGACACACTCATTATCTCCTCAATGGCCCCCAACACCTAAACACAGTCAGAGCTCCAGCAGCACTGGCTTGTGTGGATTAACGGTTCTGCATTGCTTTGGGGCAGAGTTCCAGCTGCAGGGGTTTCTAGTGTATTTTAAAGTGTCCATATTATGCTGGTGTTCCCGACTCCTGATACCCGAGTCCGTGGGTCTGGTGAGATACTCTGGAGCTGCTCAGCTCTGTGCATTTACACGGCACTATGAAAGCGGCTTTCCACAAATGTTAAAATAAATCATTTTGTGGCAGCCCCTTTATTTAAAGTGACACCGATGGCACATGGCACAGTTCTCCCAACATCGGCCATGGCTCAGTGGGCAGCACCCTCGCCTCTGAGTCAGAAGGTCGTGGGTTCAAGTCCCACTCCAGAGACTTGAGCACAAAATCCAGGCTGACACTCCCAGTGCAGTGCTGAGGGAGTGCTGCATTGTCGGAGGTGCCGTCTTTTGGGTGAGGCATTAAACCGAGGCCCCGTCTGCTCTCTCAAGTGGGGATGTAAAAGATCCTATGGCACTATTTGAAGAGGAGCAGGGGAGTTCTCCCTGGTGTCCTGGGGCCAATATTTCTTCTTCTTCTTAGGCAGTCCCTCGGAACCGAGGATGACTTGCTTCCACATTAAAAATGAGTTTGCAGGTGACTGATGAATCCAATGCGGGACCTACAGTCTCTGTCACAGGTGGGGCAGACGGTGGTTGAAGGGGCGGGTGGGTGGGGTGCTTGGGTTGACGTGCGCTCCTTGCGCTGCCTGCGCTTGGCTTCCGCTTGCTCCCAGCGAAGAGACTCGAGGTGTTCGGCGCCTTCCCGGATGCTTCTCCTCCACTTTGTGCGGTCTTGGGCCAGGGATTCCCAGGAGTCAGTGGGGATGTTACACTTTTTCAAAGAGGCTTTGAGGGTGTCCTTGAAGTGTTTCCTCTGCCCACCTGGGGCTCTCTTGCCGTGTCGGAGCTCCGAGTAGAGCGCTCGTATCGGGCATGCGGACAATGTGACCCGTCCATCGGAGCTGACTGAGCGTGGTCAGAGCTTCGATGCTGGGGATGTTGGCCTGAGCAAGAACACGGACGTTGGTGCGCCTATCCTGCCAATGGATTTGCAGGATCTTGCGGAGGCAGCGTTGGTGGTACCTCTCCAGTGCTTTGAGGTGCCTGCTGTGGTCCATGTCTCTGAGGCATACAGCAGGGCGGGTATCACTGCTGCCCTGTAGACCATGAGCTTAGTGCCGGGTTTGAGGTCCTGGTCTTCAAACACTCTCTTCCTCAGGTGACCGAAGGCTGCACTGGCACACTGAAGGCGGTGTTGGACTTCGTCATCGACGTCTGCCCTTGTTGACAGTAGGGTCCCGAGGTATGGAAAGTGGTCCACGTTGTCCAAGGCCTTGTCGTGGATTTTGATAATCGGGGGGCAGTACTGTGTGGCGGGGGCAGGTTATTAGAGGACCTTTGTCTTATGGATGTTTAGTGTAAGGCCTATGCTCTTGTACGCTTCGGTGAAAGCGTTAACGATGGCTTGGAGTTCGACCTCCGAGTGAGCGCAGACGCAAGCATCGTCTGCAGACTGTAATTCAATGACAGAGGATGGGACGACCTTGGATCTGGGCCAATACTTATCCCTCAACCAACATAACCAATACAGATTATCTGGGCATTATCATATTGCTGTTTGTGGGAGCTTGCTGTGCACAAATTTGCTGTTGTGTTTCCTACATTTCAACAGTGACCACACTTCAAAAAGTACTTAATTGGCTGTAAACCGCTTTGGGACGCCCTGAGGATGTGGAAGGCGCTATATAAATGCAAGTCTTTCTTATTAGGAAATGACCCTTAAAGACTATCCCTCTGATTGCCCCCATTTAAAATGTGCAGTATAATGCATCGTGCAGAGTTATTAAGTCACTCTGATTGGTGGCACTTGATTGTATTTAGGATTTGTCTTCTCACTGTAGAGCACTGTGAAAGTTGTGTGTGTGTGAATTGTACCACTGTCTCCACCTTGTGGCTGAAACAAAATTAACAGCCAAACATTGTGCAGCAGACCAGCTTTAGGTAAACCAGAGGGTGATCGCTGGCCAGGAGAGGGAATTTACATAAATAAGTAGGTTGTCATATTAATCAGATGTTTATTAATTTCAGCCTTTTCCAGTTCTACATTTTAGTTTATTTTTTAAAAACAAGTTTTAGTCTTTTTTTTACATAATCAGTGTTTGATTACGTTTGGAGGATCACCCACAGCGTTCATTGGTGAATTACAACCACATAATAGGCTTGCCAGCAAAGTTGAAGCCCATGGAATAAAAGGGACAGCGGCAGCCTGGATACGGAATTGGCCAAGTGACAGGAAACAGAGAGTAGTGGTGAACGGTTGTTTTTCGGACCTGGAGGAAGGTACACAGTGGTGTTCCCCAGGGGTCGGTTCATGTGGAAGATGAAATTTAACGCAGAAAAGTGTGAAGCAATACATTTTGGTCGAAAGAATGAAGAGAGGTAATATAAACTAAACGGTACAATCCTAAAGGGGGTGCACGAACAGAGACACCTGGGGTATTTGTACATGTGCACAAATCGTTGAAGGTGGCAGGGCAGGTTGAGAAAGCAGTTAAAAAAGCTTATGGGATCCTGGGCTTCATAAATAGAGGTATAGAGTACAAAAGTGTGGAAATTATGATGAACCTGTATAAAACACTGGCTCGGCCCCAACTGGAGAATTGTGTCCAATTCTGGGCACCACACTTTAGGAAGGATGTGAAGGCCTTAAGAGAGGGTGCAGAAAAGATTTACGAGAATGATTCCAGGGATGAGGGACTTCACTTACGTTAATAGACTGGAGAAGCTGGGGTTGTTCTACTTGGAGCAGTGAAGATTGAGGTGTTCAAATTCATGAGGGGTCTGGACAGAGTAGGTAGAGAGAAACTGTTCCATTGGCAGAAGGGTCGAGAACCAGAGGACACAGACTTAAGGTGATTGTCAAAAGAACCAAAGGCAATGTAAGAAAAACTTTTTTACTCAGCGAGTGGTTAATATCTGGAATGCACTGCCTGAAAGGCTGGTGGAGGCAGACTCAATGATGGCTTTCAAAAGGGAGTTGGATAAGTATCTGAAGGAAAGAAAATTGCAGGGCTACAGGGAAAGGGTGGGGGAGTGCGACTAGCTGAGAGTCAGCCTGATAATTTACATCCTAGGGTACTTAAGGAAGTGGCTCTAGAAATAGTAGATGCATTGCTGGTCATCTTCCAAAATTCTATAGACTCTGGAACAGTACCCATGGATTGGAGGGTAGCTAATGTAACCCCACTGTTTAAAAAAGGTGGTAGAGAGAAAACGGGGAAATACAGACCAGTAAGCCTGACATCGGTAGTGGGGAAAATGCTAGAGTCCATTATAAAAGATGTAATAGCAGAGCACTTGGAAAACAGTGACAGGATCGGACAAAGTCAACATGGATTTACAAAAGGTAAATCATGCTTGACTAATCTACTGGAATTTTTTGAGGATCTAACTGGTAGAATAGATAAGGGAGAACCAGTGGATGTGGTGTATTTGGACTTTCAGAAGGCTTTCGATAAGGTCCCGCATAAGAGATTGACATGCAAAGTTAAAGCACATGGGATTGGGGGTAAGGTACTGACTTGGATAGAGAACTGGTTGGCAGACAGGAAGCAAAGAGTTGGAATAAACGGGTCTTTTTCTGATTGGCAGGCAGTGACTAGTGGGGTACTGCAGGGATCGGTGCTAGGACCCCAGCTATTCACAGTGGCCCAGAAATTCGGGTCCCAACGGGTGAGTACGCACGGGGTACTCACACGTAGGCCCAACGAAAGTGCCGGTTTCGTGCATGCACTGTGCATGCGTGGGAAACCGGCACTTCCGTTCCCCTGAAAGAAGGGGTTCAGAGGTCGAACGCGTGCGCCGAAGAAGCAGCGTGTGCACATCGAACTTACGTTTTTTTTGCAGGTTTCTCCAGGAGGGTAAGTCTCCAGAAGTTAGACATGTAAAAAGCAGTCGCAAGGCCTGCTTTTAACAAGGTAAGTGGTGAATTAATTAAAATGAAAACATTTTTTCCACAGGTTTATTATTTTTAAATACTTTAAAGGAAGGTAAGTTTATTTTTAGCCCCGTTAGAAAACGTAATTAATTTTTTCAAAAATTTAAATTGTTTAAAATAGTTATTTCATGTTTATTTATAGTTTATTTTAAAAATGTGATGTTTTTTAAAAAATTTATTTGAGGTTTTAGTGATGTTTTGGGGTTTATAGTATTTATAGGTTTGACAGCCCTTCCTGTCAAACTTATGACTGAAGCATTCCCTGCTCCCATTGGCTCTCCACGGCCCACGTGATCCCCAGTGGACACATCGAACTAACTGCGCCCCTGGGATACACAAGCACTGCGCGCCGGCAGTTGGAGGAGGCCCAGGATCGGAATCCCACGCGGGCCCACAGCACAACGGCCGGCGCACTAGGTAAGTGCAGGTCGGGAAGCCCCCAACCCGAATTTCTGGGCCAATATATATTAATGATCTAGACGAGGGAACTAGATGTAATATCTCCAAGTTTGCAGACGACACAAAGCTGGGTGGGCGTGTGTGCTGTGAGGAGGATGCAGAGAAACTCCAGGATGATTTGGACAGGTTGGGTGATTGGGCGACATGGCAGATGCAGTATAATGTGGATAAATGTGAGGTTATCCACTTTGGTGGCAAAAACAGGAAGGCAGATTATCTGAATGGCAATAGATTGGGAGAAGGGGAAGTGCAAAGAGACCTGGGTGTCCTTGTGCACCAGTCGCTGAAGGTAAGCATGCAGGTGCAGCAGGCGGTTAAGAAGGCAAATGGTATGTTGGCCTTCATAGCGAGAGGATTCGAGTACAGGAGCAAAGATGTCTTGCTGCAGTTGTACAGGGCCTTGGTGAGACCACACCTTGCATATTGTGTGCAGTTTTGGTTGCCTTATCTGAGGAAGGATCTTCTTGCCATGGAGGGAGTGCTGCGAAGATTCACCAAACTGATACCTGGGATGGCAGGAATGACGTATGAGGAGATTGGGTCGATTGGGCTTATATTCGCTGGAGTTTAGAAGAATGAGAGGGGATCTCATTGAAACTTATATAATTCTAACAGGGCTAGACAGACAAGATGCAGGAAGGATGTTCCCGATGGCGGGGGAGTCCAAACCAGGGGTCACAGTCTAAGGATAAGGGGTAAGCCATTTAGGACAGAGATGAGAAGGAATTTCTTCACCCAGAGAGTGGTGAACCTGTGGAATTCTCTACCACAGAAGGCAGTAGAGGCCAATTCATTAAATATATTCAAGAAGGAGTTAGATATATTTCTTAAGGCTAAAGGGATCAAGGGATATGGGGAGAAGGCAGGGACAGGGTACTGAATTTGGATGATCAGCCATGATTGCATTGAATGGCGGAGCAGGCTCGAGGGGCCGAATGGCCTACTCCTGCTCCTATCTTCTGTGTTTCTATGACACGGGCTTGATGGGCCAAATGGCCTCCTTCTGTGCTGTAACCATTCTATGATTCTAAATGCATCTCAAAGTGAAAGTTTAACACTACACCCCTCCCCTTTCATCATCCAACCAACTGGGGTGATCTGTGACACACTGATTTCACTTCTCTCATGGTGCTATCTTTACCTTGGTGGACCGGTTCCATTGACTGGTCAGAAAGCAAGGAGTCACAAGCAACAAATCTGTGGAGAATAAAATTGCATTTAACCCCTTAACAATAACCTGCTGCAGTTTGGTTTAAAGAAGGATCAGTACAGCTTTGATATATTAAGGCTCCTCGAGTTAAGTTGTGATTCCCAGGCCTGGTTAGTTCCTTGTGGAGGTGGCGGTGTAACGGTGTGAGATTTCATGGTATCTTGACAATTAAACACTGAGGTTGGTTGTTTCTGAGTGATAGACTTGGCACTTTCCTGGGATCCTTAGTCCAAGGAAATGTGTTAATCCTGATGTGAGCTTTTCCAGTACACTTCCAGACTGTGGAATTTACTGGAAGGATGATTTGGAACAGATTCCTGGGTCATGCAATATCCTCCGATCTACAGTCATTCAAGTGTTTAATTTCAACCCACTTTTTGAAACTGTTCGAAACTTTCAGAACAAACTTGCCAATTCCATTGAAGTACAAGTACAGACAGGCCTGTTTTTTTCACTCACAAAAGGTAGTATCAGATCATCCCACTGTGGCGAGCAGAATGTTTGGGGCTGGTGAGAGGAGGGAGGTGCCGTTCTGTAGCCAGTGATCCTGTCTGCAGTGTTGCGTCATTGTCTAGTGAATGTTACACTCTTGGCTGATCTGGCATGTGGTTCTTTGGCTGCTGATGGGTGAGGACCAGGAACTCGCTGCCGACGGAAGTGGTGGAAGCGGGAGTGTTTTCAAGGGGAGACGGGGTAGACACTTGAGGGAAATAAACTTGCAGGGCTACGGGGATAGAGCGGGGCAATGGGACTGACTGGATTGCTCTACAGAGAGCTGGCACGGGCCGAATGGCCTCCTTCTGTGCCGTTATGACTCGATGACTCATTGTATTTTCAATATGGTATCTGTGAGCTTCACGGACGCTTAGACAAGATGTTTAAGGCACGAACCCTTTATCCGAAGGTGGTGTAAAGCTGCTATTTACATGGTGGTCACCAATGGCTGCCCTTTCTAAATCCCTCTGTCCTTGCAAACTACCGCCCCCTCTCCAACCTCCCTTTCCTCTCCAAAGTCCTTGAACGTGTTGTCGCCTCCCAAATCTGTGCCCTTCTTTCCCGCAACTCCATGTTTGAATCCCTCCAATCTGGTTTCCGCCCTGCCACAGTACTGAAACGGCTCTCATCAAAGTCACAAATGGCATCCTTTGTGATTGTGACAAAGGTAAACTATCCCTCCTCGTCCTTCTTGACCTGTCTGCAGCCTTTGACACGGTTGACCACTCCATCCTTCTCCAACACCTCTCCACCATTGTCCAGCTGGGTGAGACTGCACTCGCCTGGTTCCATTCTTATCTATCCAGTTGTGGCAAGAGAATCACCTGCAACGGCTTCTCTTCCCGCTCCCGCATTGTTACCTCTGGTGTCCCCCAAGGATGTATCCTTGGCCCCCTCCTATTTCTCATCTACATGCTGCCCCTTGGCGACATCATCCAAAAACACATCAGTTTCCACGTAAGAACATAAGAATTAGGAGCAGGAGTAGGCCAATCGGCCCCTCGAGCCTGCTCCGCCATACAATAAGATCATGGCTGATCTGATCCTAACCTCAAATATACTATCACTCTCCATCCCACCCGAACCCATGTGATCTCCCGGGAGAGGCGAAAAACCAGATTTAAAAAAATCCAATGGCCAATTTGGGAGAAAAAATCTGGGAAATTCCTCTCCGACCCATCTAGGCAATCGAAACTCATCCAGGAGATCACTCTGTCCCTATATTTTCTACAGTACTTACCTTCTGTAAAGGCGATCTCCACCCCAGCCAGGAACAGCAATAAAACCATCTCCTGAAATCTAACAGAATTAGAACACAGTAGGAGCAGAACCAGGCTACACGGCCCCTGGACCCGCTCCACTACCCACAGGGCCATGACCATTCCGAACCTAGACTCATGTCCAAATTCCTGCCCGCTCCCCGTAACCCTTAATTCCCTTTACTTCTAGGAAACTATCTATTTCTGTTTAAAATTTATTTAATGATGTAGCTTCCACAGCTTTCTGGGGCAGCAAATTCCACAAACCTACCACCCTCTGAGTGAAGAAGCTTCTCCGCATCTCAGTTTTGAAGGAGCAGCCCCTTATTCTAAGATTATGCCCCCTAGTTCTAGTTTCACCCATCATTGGGAACATCCTCACCGCATCCACTCGATCAAGCCCCTTCACAATCTTATATGTTTCAATAAGATCGCCACTCACTCTTCTGAACTCCAATGAGTAGAGTCCCAATCTACTCAACCTCTCCTCATATGTCCATCCCCGGGATTAACCGAGTGAACCTTCTTTGTACTGACTCGAGCGCAAGTATGTCTTTTCTTCAGTATGGACACCAAAACTGTATGCAGTATTCCAGGTGCGGTCTCACCAATATCTTGTACAACTGCAGCAATACCTCACTGTTTTTATATTCTATCCCCCTAACAATAAAAGCCAACATTCCATTGGCCTTCTTGATCACTTGCTACACTTGCATACTAACTTTTTGAGTTTCGTGCACCAGGACCCCCAGATCCCTTTGTACTTCAGTACTTTCCAGTTTCTTGCCATTAAGGTAATAACTTGCTCTACGATTTTTCCTGCCAAAGTGCATAACCTCACACTTTCCAGTATTGTATTCCATCTGCCAAATCTCTGCCCACTTACTTAGCCTGTCGATGTCCCCTTGCAGGTTTTTTATGTCCTCCTCACTCACTACTTTCCCTCCCATCTTAGTATCATCTGCAAACTTTGATGTGTTACACTCGGTCCCCTCCTCCAAATCGTTAATATAGATTGTAGAGTTGGGGACCCAGCACTGACCCCTGCAGAACACCACTAGTTACTGATTGCCAGTCTGAGAATGAACCATTTATCCCAACTCTCTGCTTTCTGTTAGATAGCCAATCCTCCACCCACGCCAGAATATTACCCCCAATCCCGTGATTTTTTATCTTGAGCAATAATCTTCTGTGTGGCACCTTATCAAATGCCTTTTTGAAGTCTAAAAACACTACGTCCATTGGTTCCCCTTTATCCACAGTTCTTACTATCAAACTCATGAATGAAGTTTCCCCTCCCCTGATTGGCTGCCCAGTGCTTACCTGATCCCAGCCGGCACATCGCACTAACTACGCCGCTGGATCAGGCAAGCACAGCGCGCCGACAGCTGAGCCGGGCCAGTGACAGGAAATCCAAGCAGGCCCAGGCTTTAGCTGTCGGCGCGCCGGATAAGTGCACATCAGGGGGCTTGCACGCGCGGCAAGCCCCCGAACCTAATTTCTGGGCCATTCTTCGTATCCTCTACCGTAAAGACTGATACAAAATATTTGTTCAGCGTTTTTGCCATCTCCATGTTTCCCACCATTAATTTCCCGGTCTCATCCTCTAAGGGACCAACATTTACTTTAGCCACCCTTTTTCTTTATATATAACTATAGAAACTTTTGCTATCTGTTTTTATATTTTTTGCTAATTTACTTTCATAATCTATCTTCCCTTTCTTAATCAATCTTTTAGTTGTTTTTTGCTGTCTTTTAAAGACTTCCCAATCTTCTATCCTCCCACTAGATTTGGCTACCTTATATGCCCTTGTTTTTAGTCGGATACTATCCTTAATTACTTTACTTAGCCACGGATAGCTATCTTTTCTTTTACACCCTTTTTTCCTCAGTGGAATATATATTTTTTGGAAGTTGTAAAATAACTCCTTATATGTACACCACTGATCATGTACCGTCTTACCCTTTAATCTATTTTCCAAGTCCACTCTAATCAATTCCACTCTCATAACTTCATCGTCTCCTTTATTCAAGCTCAGCACGCTTGTTTGAGATCCAACCCTCACCCTCTAATTGAATATGGAATTCAACCATGTTATGGTCACTCATTCCAAGGTTGCTTGCCCCCTGGTCAAGAAACCCATCCCTAATACACTCAATGAACTCATCCTCAAGGCTGCCCTGCCCAATTTGATTTGTCCAGTTAATATGATAGTTAAAATCCCCCATAATTATAGCTGTTCCCTTATTACAAGCCTCAACTATTTCCTGATTAATACTCCGTCCAACAGAGTTGCAAATGTTCGGAGGCCTATAGACTACGCCCATTAGTGTTTTTTTCCCCCTTACTATTCCTTATCTCCACCCAAACTGTTTCACTATCCTGCTCCTTTGACCCAATATCATTTCTCTGTATTATAGTGATTCCTTCCTTTATTAACATAGCCACCCCACCTCCCCTCCCTTCCTGCCTGTCCTTCCTGATTGGGAATTAAACATACCAGGTTATTTAACAGTCATGGTCACCCTGCAGCCATGTTTCTGTAATGGCCACAAGATCATACCCATATGTAGTTATTTGTGCCATTAACTAGGGCAGCACGGTGGCATAGTGGTTAGCACTGTTGCCTCACAGCACCAGGGACCCGGGTTCGAATCCAGCCTCGGGTGACTGTCTGTGTGGAGTTTGCACATTCTCCCCATGTTTGTGTGGGTTTTCTCCGGGTGCTCCGGTTTCCTCCCACAATCCAAAGATGTGCGGGTTAGGTTGATTGGCTATGATAAATTGACCCTTAGTGTTAGGGGTTACGGGGATCGGGTGGGATATGTGTCGGTGCAGGCTCGATGGGCCGAAATGGCCTCTATCTGCACTGTGGGGTTTCTGTGATTTCTGTTTCTGTGATTTTGTTACGAATGCTACGTGCATTCAGATAAAGAACTTTCAAATATGTTTTGTGACACTTATTTCCTGTTTTTTCCCCTTTTACTACTTTACCTTTTACTCCATACCTTCTGTCCCTTCCTGACACGTTCTGTTTTTTAATTTCCCCACTGCTACCTATGTCTATGACCTTCTCTGTTGTCATTTTTATTATTTGCTCTCTAGAAACCTCCCCCCGGCACTAATTAGTTTAAAGCCCTCTCTACAGCCCTAGTTATATGATTCGCCAGGACTCTAGTCCCAAGCACTGGACATGTACGCTGATGACACCCAGCTCTACCTCACTACCTCTTCTCTCGACCCCTCCATTGTCTCTGATTTGTCGCGCTGCTTGTCCGACACCCAGTACTGGATGAGCAGAAATTAAATATTGGGAAGACCGAAGCCATTGTCTTCAGTCCCCGCCACAAACTCCGTTCCCTAGCCACCGATTCCATCCCTCTCTGGCAACTGTCTAATGCTGAACCAGACTGTTTGAAACTTTGGCATCCTATTTGACCCTGTGCTGAGCTTCTGACCCCATATCCTCTCCACCTGATCTATTTCCACCTCCATATCATCGCCTGTCTCTGCCCCTGCCTCAGCCCATCCGCTGCTGAAACCCTCATCCATGCCTTTGTACCTCTAGACTTGACTATTCCAACACAGTCCTGGCTGGTCTCCCACATTCCACCCTCCTTAGACTTGAGGTCATCCAAAACTCGGCTGCCTGTGTCCTAACTCGCACCAAGTCCCGTTCACCCATCACCCCTGTGCTCACTGACCTACATTGGTTCCCAGTTAAGCAACGCCTCAATTTTAAAATGTTCATCCTCGTTTTCAAATCCCTCTGTGGCCTCGCCCCTCCCTATCGCTGTAATCTCCTTCAGCCCAACACACCCCACGATATCTGCGCTCCTCTAATTCTGCCCTCTTTAGCATTCCTGATTATAATCGCTCAACCATCGGTGGCCGTGCCTTCAGCTGCCTGGGCCCTAAGCTCTGGAATTCCCTCCTTAAACCTCTCCGCCTCTCTCTCTTCCTGAAAACCTACCTCTGACCAAGCTTTTGGTCACCTGTCCCAATATCTCCGGATGTGGCTCGGTGTTAAATTTGTGTCTGATTACGCCCTGTGAAGCACCTTGGGCCGTTTTCCTACATTAAAGGCGCTATATAAATGCAAGTTGTTGTTGGCAAGCTGCAGATGATTTGGAAATGAGTTTGATGTCAGTGCCAGTCTTTTTAAATGTTTGTGATTAAATTAATTGAAAGATCAACCTTTTTTCATCCCGTTAAAAGCTGCCATTGTGGCGACACGCCACCATTGGACATAATCCACTCACGGCGGCACGGACAGTTTACGCAGGCGCACTGCCGGCAGCAGCCGCCCCCAGCCGGGGGCCCTTTCCTCCGGCAACTTGTTTCCCACAAGGACAGGCTGCCGGGAGCACTTCCTGTCTGGGGAGTATTTAAGTGGTTGCACGGGCTTTTCAAGCTCTCTCTTTGCCATGATGTAGATTAAAGCAGTTGTGTTTCACCAACTCTGGTCTCGACTCCCACGTTTGCCGCGATATCTCAACACCATTCTGGTATTGAACAAGGCTTGGTCCAAACAGAGACTGCCATTAAGTTACAAAATAGTAGTGCAGGAGCGGAGGTTCCTAGCTGAAGAATTGAGATCGACGCAGAGAATCAAAAACAATAAAATTTAATGAACAAACGAAGTTAAACAGTAAACTGCTGGATACAATGCAAATAGGTCTGGTCTGGTTGAAAGCCTCTCTAGAACTGCTAGAGGGTTCCGAGCACTGACATCATCACGTTCTTCCCGCCATTGGGGGAAATCCCGTGACGGGCGGCATGATGTCATCATGCGGAGTAAAGGAAAGAAGCCATAGTACAGTTAACAGATACATTAAAGGTGCAGCCCCCGGTTGCACTACATTGCTGTTAAAGGAATTATAAACAATTGTCCTGAATCCCCTGGTGGCTCCGCCACAGTAGACACATTGCAGGAAAAACAGAACTAGTACAAACAATTCCCATTGTTCCCGTCGCTGGCTGGGGGTCAAGGCTGAGAACATGTGTGGACAGTGATACCGGGAGCTCAGCCATTCCACAGCCATCCGAAGGTGTGAATCCAGTCTGAGGGGAAATCTGGGGAGCAGAAACCATATTTACCAAAGATGTGCGGGTTAGGTTGATTGGCTATGATAAATTGACCCTTAGTGTTAGGGGGATTAAATACGTGGGGTTATAGGGATCGGGTGGGATATGTGTCGGTGCAGGCTCGATGGGCCGAAATGGCCTCTATCTGCACTGTGGGGTTTCTGTGATACCTCGGTGCTTGTTACTTGATACGTAATGATTATAACATGAACGAGGTTCCATGGCATAAAATCACAGCACTGGCTGCTGTTCGCCAGTCTCCCACAAAGCGGCTGAACCAGAACCTGTGTTGTCTCCAACGTACCTCGCTCTCATCTTACAGGAGAGGCACAAACCTGATCGTTTCAGCCAAAGATCCAGTTACTTATCAAAGAAAGAAACCTCGATTGCTGGTTCTAGTTTTGTTTTCAAGTACTGGGTGGTGTTGTTGTGCTACTGTATATTATTTCATGTCTGAACAAACCTGTCTAATCGTTTTAGTCTGTATCAATTGGCCAATGTGTTATTTTACTCCTTTGGAACCTGAGGGTTTCGGCTGTTCAACTCTGAATATGAGTTGGGAGAAAGTGCAAACTGCAACAGACCCTGCTCCATCACAGATCAAGAGGCTGATGAACAGGTAAACTGAAGCATTTGAAACTTAAGAAGTGAAACATTCGGAGAAGAGGTTACAATGAAGGTGGCGGAAGGAATATATAAAACTGACAATGGTCAGCAGGGCACAATAAGTGTTTTCAATGCTTAGTGTTGATGTTCAGGGTCAATATTACAGTAATACAGGTCCTCCTAACAGGTGAGAACTTGTATTACTGGAATGTTAGCACTTGTAAAAACAGAATGTGGTCTACCCAAGAAGACAAATGCTGGCATGTCCAGGGATAGGGATAGGGGCTGATTCTGACATTTTTTTTTAATTACTATATTCAGTAGTTTATTATATACATTCTTAATACATTGCATATTAGTTCTAACAAGCTTATTTCTAAAAGAAAGCTGGAAGTGTTTGAAGTACATACACGAGTGCTTCAGCGAGTCACATTCCCGTCATTCTCCCAACAGAGCACGGTTTTCTCTATAAACAATGTTTCAACCTCCTCCACAGCTAAAAGTTCATTCAGTGAGCTCACACAGCAGTCATGCTCTCTCAGCATCTCCGGGTATGCAGCAGACACATGCTCAATCCGTACAGGACTGGGGTGAGGAACTTCAGATCTTGTTGCCCAACAGATCGGATTCTGCCCAGAGCTTCTTTTCCTCTGTGAAGGAAGAAGCCTCCATTTAACCAGTTGAATTCCCTGCAATCCTCAAGCAAGATTCAAAATTGGAAGAACTTTTTCGCACAGAATAGTGTAGATGTGGAACAGACTCCCAACAAAAGCGGATATTGCTGTGCTGATGAACTTTTTCTCTCTATTTGGGCATGGGCGATGCTGGCAAGGCCACATTTATTGCCCGTCTGAGTTGCCCTGAGGTGGTGGTGGCCTCTTTGGATCTGTTGCCATCCTGGTTTTGATGCTGCTCCCATGAGGATGTTAGGGAAGGAATTGCAGGACTTTGACCCAGTGACAATGAAGGAATGGCGATATATGCCAAAGTCAAGGTGCTGTGTGTCTTGGAGGTACTTGGTGAAGGTGTTCCCATGGTATTGATGGGAGAGGTTGCAGGGAGGGAGGTGCTGGCACAGTGTGTTGATGACGGAGGGGGTGGATACTGAGCACAGTGCAGGGGTCTCGCTGATCCAGGAAAGCCCAATAACCCTGGCTGCATATGGCAGAAAGAATCACCTCATAACTGACCAACAGGAAATACATTCAGAATGAGGCATCAGCAGTGAAATGCTCCAACTTAGCTAAACCAAAAAGATCAGCAGAGTCTTCTGTCATCATTAAATTAGGATGAGGACTTTGTACAGAACTTCCAATTAAGATTAGGCAAGAGTGTGTGAACAGGACCACTGAAAATATTCAACTATTGTTTTTTAATTCGTTTATGGGATGTGGGCGTCGCTGGCAAGGCCAGCATTTATTGCCCATCCCTAGTTGCCCTTGAGCAGGTGGTGGTGAGCCACTTTCTTGAACTGCTGCAGTCCGTGTGGTGAAGGTGTTCCCACAATGCTGTCAGGGAGGGAGTACCAGGATTTTGACCCAGCGACGATGAAGGATCGGCCGATAATGTCCAAGTCAGGATGGTGTGCGACTTGGAGGGGAGCTTGCAGGTGGTGGTGTTCCCATGCACCTGCTGCCCTTGTCCTTCTAGGTGGAAGAGGTCGTGGGTTTGTGAGGTGCTGCCAAAGAAGCCTTGGTGAGTTGCTGCAGTGCATCTTGTAGATGGTGCACACTGCAGCCACGGTGCGCCGGTGGTGGAGGGAGTGAATGTTTAAGGTGGTGGATGGGGTGTCAATCAAGCGGGCTGCTTTGTCCTGGATGGTGTTGAGCTTCTTGAATGTTGTTGGAGCTGCACTCATCCAGGCAAGTGGAGAGTATTCCATCACACTCCTGACTTGTGCCTTGTAGATGGTGGAAAGGCTTTGGGGAGTCGGGAGGTGAGTCACTTGCCACAGAATACCCAGCCTCTGACCTGCTTTTGTTACCACTGTATTTATGTGGCTGGTCCAGTTAGATTTCTGGTTAATGGTGACCCCCCAGTATGTTGATGGTGGGGGATTCGGCGATGGTAATGCCATTGAATGTCAAGGGGAGGTGGTTAGACTATCGTTTGTTGGAGATAGTCATTGCCTGGCACTTCAGTGGCGCGAATGTTACCTGCCACTTATCAGCCCAAGCCTGAACATCGTCCAGGTCTTGTTGCATGCGGGCATGGACTGCTTCATTATCTGAGGAGTTGTGAATGGCACTGAACATCAGCGAACATCGCCATTTCTGACCTTATGTTGGAGGGAAGGTCATTGATGAAGCAGCTGAAGATGGTTGGGCCTAGGACACTGCCCTGAGGAACTCCTGCAGCGATATCCTGGGGCTGTGATGATTGACCTTCAATCACCACAACCATCTTCCTTTGTGCTAGGTATGACTTCAGCCAGTGGAGAGTTCCCCCCCCCCCGCCGCCGATTCCCATTGATTTCAGGTTTACTAGGGCTCCTTCATGCCACACTTGGTCAAATGCTGCCTTGATGTCAAGGGCAGTCACCCTCACCTCACCTCTGGAATTCAGCTCCTTTGTCCATGTTTGGACCAAGGTTATAATGAGTTAGGGAGCCGAGTGGTCCTGGTGGAACCCAAACTGGGCATCAGTGAGCAGGTTATTGGTGAGTAAGTAATTTATATAGCGCCTTTAATGTAGTGGAACGTCCCAAGGTACTTCACAAGAGCGTTATCAGATGAAAATTGACACATTAGGAACAAAAAACAGAAAATGCTGGAGATACTCAGCAGGCCAGGCAGCATCTGTGCAGAGAGAAAGAGAGTCAACATTTCAGGTCGATGACCCTTCGTCAGAAGAGAAATGAGGAAAATCTTGGTCAGAGAGGTCGGTTTTCCGGAGCGTTTTAAAAAGAGGAGAGGTGGAGAGGTTTAGGGGGGAGTTCCAGAGCTTAGGTAGAGACGGCTGAGGGCACGGCCACCAATGGGGGGGGGAGATGGACAAGAGTTCAGAATTGGAGGAACGCAGAGACCTTTGATGATTGTGTGGCTGCAGGAGGTTACAGAGATAGAGAGGGGCGAGGCCACAGAGGGATTTGAAAACAAGGATGAGAATTTTAAGAGGTGTTGCCGGACCTGGAGCCAATGTAGGTCAGCGAGCACAGGAGTGATGGGTGAATGGGACTTGGTGCGAGTTACGACACGGGCAGCTGAGTATATGGAGGCTGCAAGGTGGGAGGGCGACCAGGAGAGCATTGGAATAGTCGCATCTGGAAGTAACAAAGGCATGGTTCAGGGTTTCAGCAGATGAGCTGAGGCAGGGGCGGAGACGGGCGATGTTAGAGGTGGAAATAGGCGGTCTTGGTGATGGTGAGAGAGAGAAAGAAATGAAAGTAGAAAAAGCTGTAAATAGATTGGTCACTCAGCATCTGAAACTTGTCTGTCAGCTGCTGATTGACCCACTGTGTGATCCCTGGCCCCGAGCTCCACTAGTCACTAGTCCAGTGGAGAAGCGTAGTCTTGATGGCAGAGAGGTCTGGGAATTTGGAAGCTAGGTTTAAGTGAAGAGCCAGTGCTCACTGATGAAAACAAAGAACAGGCATGGTCGGGGGATGGGCAGTGGGCTCAGGTAACATTAAACTTGCAGCTTGAACTTGCAGTTAGGGATAAAATGCACCCACTATTAGAGCCAGGGGAACTTAAACAGCAGGAGAGGAGACTGGGGAGAAAAGAGCAAAGGATGGCCAAGGAGTTCCCTAGAGAGCTGCCAGGAGCCATGAGATTGCGACGCGAATTTATGAACTAATTTCTCTTATCTGGAAGAAGGAGAGCATGCTGGGGATCTCAGAGATGCTGTAATTGTGACCATCTTCAAGAAAGGTGACAAGTCTGATTGCGGTAATTACAGAGGCGTTTCCCTGCTGTCTGCCACAGGGAAAGTCATCGCAAGAATCCTCCTCAATCGCCTTCTCCCAGTGGCTGAAGAGCTCTTCCCAGAGTTGCAATGCGGATTCCACCCACTAAGGGGCACAATGGACATGAACTTCACCGCGCACCAATTACAAGAGAAATGCAGCGAACAGCTGTACAAGGCCTTCTTTGACCTCACAAAGACCTTCAACACTGTCAACCGTGAGGGATTATGGAGTGTCCTCCTCAAATTCGACTGCCCTCAAAAGTTTGGCACCATCCTCTGCCTGCTTCACGACGACATGCAAGTCATGATCCTGACCAACGGTTCCACCACAGACCCAATTAACGTACAGACTGGGGTCAAGCAAGGCTGTGTCATCGCACCAACGCTCTTCTCGATCTTCCTTGCTGCAATGCTCCATCTCACCCTCAGTAAGCTCCCCGCTGGAGTGGAGCTAAATTACAGAACAAACAGGAAACTGTTCAGCCTCCGTCGCCTTCAGCCCAGATCCAAGGTCGTCCCATCCTCTGTCATCAAATTACAGTATGCAGACGACGCTTGCATCTGCGCACACATGGAGGTCGAACTCCAAACCATCGCTAACACCTTCACCGAAGCGTACGAGAGCATGGGCCTTACACTAAACATCCGTAAGACAAAGGTCCTCTCCCAACCTGCCCCCGCCACACAGCACTGCCCCCCGATTATCAAAATCCACGACAAGGCCTTGGACAACGTGGACCACTTTCCATACCTCGGGAGCCTACTGTCAACAAGGGCAGACGTCGATGACGAAGTCCAACACCGCCTTCAGTGTGCCAGTGCAGCCTTCGGTCGCCTGAGGAAGAGTGTGTTTGAAGACCAGGACCTCAAACCCGGCACCAAGCTCATGGTCTACAGAGCAGTAGTAATACCCATCCTCCTGTATGCCTCAGAGACATGGACCATGTACAGCAGGCACCTCAAAGCACTGGAGAGGTACCACCAATGCTGCCTCCGCAAGATCCTGCAAATCCATTGGCAGGATAGGCACATCGTCAGTTTTCTTGCTCAGGCCAACATCCCCAGCATCGAAGCTTTGACCACGCTCAATCAGCTCCGATGGACGGGTCACATTGTCCGCATGCCCGATACGAGACTCCCAAAACAAACGCTCTACTCGGAGCTCCGGCACGGCAAGAGAGCCCCAGGTGGGCAGAGGAAACACTTCAAGGACACCCTCAAAGCCTCCTTGAAAAAGTGTAACATCCCCACTGACTCCTGGGAATCACTGGCCCAAGACCGCACAAAGTGGAGGAGAAGCATCCGGGAAGGCGCCGAACGCCTCAAGTCTCTTCGCCGGGAGCGAGCGCAGGCAGCGCACGCCAACCCAATCACCCCACCCACCCGCCCCTTCAACCACCGTCTGCCCCACCTGTGACAGAGACTGTAGGTCCAGCACTGGACTCATCAGTCACCTGAGAACTCATTTTTAATGTGGAAGCAAGTCATCCTCGGTTCCGAGGGACTGCCTAAGAAAAGAAGAGCCACTCTGCATTTTCAATTTTTTTTATATAACCCACCTGATCCAGTCAGAATGGGGCTGGGCCGGTGCAGCTGGGGTAGAAATGTGAACCGCAACCAGAATCACAAAAGAATCAGAGGCAGCGACTGGACTGAAAAATCTGAATAGCAGCAAGTGCCATACAGTATTCTATAAAGGAATCATATGTGTAAAAGGCAGCAGGGCAGAGTGATCGTAATTATTATTACAGTTGAAGTTTTGAAGTCACCTGGATACAGTGCAGCCAGATTATAATGCATTAATTCACTAGGTTTCAAAGAAAGACTTGCATTTCTGTAGCACCTTTCCTGACCTCAGGACATCCCAAAGCGCTTCACAGCCACCGAAGTACTTTTTGAAGTGTGGTCACTGTTGTAATGTAGGAAACGCGGCAGCCAATTTGTGCACAGCAAGCTCCCACAAACAGAAATGTGATAATGAGCAGGTAATCAATGTTTTTATAGTGATGTTGATTGAGGGATAAATGTTGGCCAGAGCACCGGGGACAACTCCCCTGCTCTCCTTCAAAATAGTGCCATGGGACAGTTTTTGGAATTTTCTACCCCAGAGAGCCGTGGAGACTGTGTCAGTGAATATATTCAGGGCGGAGATAGACAGATATTTGAACTACAGGGGAGTCAAGGGTTATGGGGAGTGGAGTTGAGGCCAAGATCAGATCAGCCATGATCTCATTGAATGGCAGAGCAGGCTCGAGGGGCCGAATGGTTGACTCCTGCTCCTATTTCTTATGTTCTTATGTTCGTAATTCACCTGAAAGCAGACGGGGCCTCAGTTTAACATCTCATCCAAAAGACGGCACCTCCGACAGTGCAGCACTCCAGACACTCATAGCCAGACAGATCAGTCATGGCGCTGGGAACCAAAGTCTCCACATTGCAGTCATCCACATATACTGCCCACTGCTCTTTCACTCTCTCCACTCCCTGTGATACTGGCATGATGCATAATTAATGCATCATAAGCACGTTTTGCAATTGTTACAATGCGCAAGAATTTACTTTGGCCAGCGGAAAAACTAAGACTTGCCCTTGCCCATTTAATTTCTATGACCTTTTGTGCTGGAACTTGCTGTAAGTTCGAGATTCAAACAGTGTGGCGCCCTCTTACAGGGCATCTGGGACCCGTGTGAATGGGGCAAGTAACTGGGTGTCTCCTTAACCAATCAGGTTGAAGTATTGTTAAATTACCAGCGCAGAGTCTGAACCAGGAAGTGTCAGTTAGAACGGGGAGTTCAATGTCAAATCAGGAGCAGAAAGAGAAATAAAGAGAAGGAAAAAAGATTTGATTAAGAGAGGGATAAGAGACAGAAAGAAAAAGTTTTAAAAATTAACATTTAAAAACAAAATCTCCAACAACTATTAAAATCTGAAGGAATGAGACTCTTGTAAAAGTTAATTTTCAGTGCCAGAGAGGTTGTTTGGAATTTTTTTTAACTTATCACACCGTTAAAAAGGTACTTAGACTGGAATGGACAAGCCCTAACTTTCTGTGTCAAGTTTAGTCCATCCAAGTACAGGACCTTCACACCATGGGCAGACAGACAGCGAGATGCCTTTTTCGCGCAGTTTACGGCGGAGCGGTGCATCTCAGGCTGCAATTTTCACGTTGAAGTCCGATTTGCGCATAAATAACGGTGAAAACCGTTAGCCTCACCGTTGCTGCTACAGTAAATTCTGTGTTCTGATATCATAAGGAAGCCTTAAAGCGTGAACCCCCTTATGGTCTCAGCTACTGTGAAACACCCAGCCAGCCCATGGGTGTTGCTCCCCTTGCCTACTTGAGACTCTGCCCAGTTAACAAGACCGAGTGTGGCTGGTACTTTTAAAATTGATATTTCGCACTTTGTAATGTGGTGCAAACAGCTAAAGTTTTCATTGAAATTGTAACTGGACTGTAATCACAGCCTGTGGTTAGGTGACTAATGGGATAAGTCTGTCATCTTTAATTGTACGCAATCCATCTCCAGTTACAATTTAAGCTGAAAATCAGGTACAATTGCTGAAGTGCCCAGGAAATTTCCAGATGATTGCCGTGTGTCCTTATTTCACTAAGTGGTGATTTCATTTCAGAAAGTGAAACTGCTTTTGCTTCCCCGTTAATGCAGAGACTTGTATCTTTCACTGTCTACAAAATATGCAAATAATCTTTATAGAAATTAACTTGAAGAATCAGACTAAAAGTTTCCCTGATTAACGTACGCAATGGACAACACAAAGCATCCCTTCCCGGAATGTGACTCTGAAAGAAAGGGGAGGTCTCTGGAATGTTACACACCGCTGAGGGTTGTGTGTCCGGCGACATCTTGACAAGTCACAAGGCTTTCTTGATAACGGTGCAATGGAATGGAACAGATGAGAGCTGGAAGCCAGATACAGCACAACCAATCTGATGGTCCTTCTTCAGCACCAGTTAAATGTCCTCCCAACCATCCTGAAGAAGTTCCTGTTGTGTTCTCTGAAATAACGGCAGAGTTGCCGCAGGACTGCTCCATCGACTGCAGGGTGCGGCCGGCCTTTGGATTCATCGAGGCATCTCTCGCGCCCCGCTGTGTACAGGCAGTAGAAACCTTTGGTCTGGTTGAAGTAGAAGTTGGAAGGTTTGATGCGAGGAGGGAGCTGGAGAAACCTCTCTACTTTCTGCAGCTCCGACAGTGGATCTTTGATCAGAATATCTCCATCCACAATGTGGATTTGGTGCAGTGGGAAAAGTCTCAGCCAGGTCACCATGTGGACATCATACAGGCTGCGCTGGACAGCCTTGTACTTGGCGTTCAGTTTTCCATTCTGCACTAGAATTTCTTCCACAGGCCCGTACGGCTTCTGGCGCTCCTTTCTGTTGTACAGCACTTGGGTGTAGTCCGATATAACGCGTTCTGCGGGATCTCGGAGGATAAGCAGGAGCCTGATGGACCTGCTCATGTCATGAATTCTCTCAGGGGCCTTCAACGAGGTGAAGTAACCAGGAGTTTTCTCGACAGTGATTTGGCCGGGCAAAGACACTGGCATCTGCTCACAGTACCAATCAAAGCCCTTCTGGTAATTCTCATCCCAGTCGAAGAAATGGACCTCTGCCTTGGCCACCGCAATACCAGGGTGGATGTTCAGCATCTCCAAGAGAGCTCGAGTCCCCCCTTTCCGAACTCCAATGATAATAGTCTGTGGAACCTGTAACAAGAAGTTATTTACGCGTTAGTAAAGTTAGAGCACTTAACGCATCTTACAATTCATTTACGAGGATGGTGGGTCCCCCAGATCACCAAGTCTCCTGACCAGGGTCTCTGGACTGGGACTGAAGCAGTGCAGTGAGGAGGTCTGTCTGCAACAGTGAGATTCGCAGATCTCAATAATTCAGCAAATGTAGCTGGATTCCAGTTATAAAACGAGATGGAATAATCAACCATACTCTCTTACTTAAGCCAAATGGCACAGCCTCGTTAACAGCCTTCGGGAAAGTTTGCAAATCCAGGGACTCATTCTAAACGGCATCGCTTGCATTTTGATGGTAACAATGTACAATAAGCTAGAGAGGAACAAAGCTGCACCTTCCTGGACTGAGCCCCCCCCCCCCTCTGAGAGCCACGGCATTGCCTTCAAGCTTAAACAACAGAGCACTCGTTCTTCACACACCCACTCAGCCAGCTAAATCACAACCGCAGATTCACGGCGACAGAGTCATAACGTCAGCCTCACAATCAACGTGCTCAGTTCTGGTCTCCATATTACAAAAAGGATATGGAGGCACTGGAGAAGGTGCAAAAAAGATTTACAAGGGTGATACCAGAACTGAGAGGTTATAACTTTCAGGAAAGGCTGAACAGGCTGGGGCTCTTTTCTCTAGAAAAGAGAAGGCTGAGGGGTGACCTCGGTGGTCTTTCAAATCATGAAGGAGTTTGATAGGGTAGAGAAGATGTTTCCACTTGTGGGGCAGTCCAGAACTAGGGGTCAAAAATATAAGATAGTCACCAATAAATCCAATAGGTAGTTCAGCAGAAACTCTTTACCCAGAGAGTGGTGAGAGTGTAGGACTCGCTATCACAGGGAGTGGTTGAGGCGAATAGTATAGATGCATTTAAGGGGAAGCTAGATAAGCACACGAGGGAGAAAGGAATAGGAGGAGATGCTGATGGGGTGAGATGAAGTAGGGCGGGAGGAGGCTCGTGTGGAGCAGAAACATTGGCAGGACCAGTTGGGCCGCATGGCCTGTAAATTCTATGTAATTCTATCTAACAATCATGTCCTGGGTTAGTCAGCATTTAAACTGGACTAAAGCACTCCGAGAAATGGTCATGAGTTACATACCTTGCAAGTGGCATTAGCGCCCAAGAAGGAGAACAGGTTCTTTTTCTGAGCTGGCAGCTCCGCATGGCGAGGCTGGTCCGAGGAAGCCGAGCCCTTTGGCTGGCCATTTGAAAGGCGCACAGATAGCTCCAGCGGGAGCAGCAGCGCCCCAAAGATTAACCACGACATCAGGAGGAGCCTGCAGGCATCAACACTTCACCAGGACACGGCACCACAGGAGACCACGGTGTTACTGCCTGAAAACCCCGACAACTCCTGCTGGAGGAACGCCCACCTGTTCAAAACCAAAAATAATGTATCAGCACCTCATCTTCCGATTAGGCACTTTACAGCCTTCCGGACTCAATATCAAGTTCAGCAATTTCAGATCATAACCTCGGCCCCCATTACATTTTTATATATTTTTTATCCACACCTTTGTTTTGGCCCTTCCCCCTTTTGCTCTCTCCCACATGGCAGCTGTCTCCCATTCTGCCAGCGCATTTCACACCTAATCTAGAGCCGTCTTTTGTCTCTTTATTAGTCCTATCACCATCTCATCTCGTTTTGAATACCTCTTAATGTCTCTTCACTTCTCTTTTGTTCTCTCCCAGCCTGGCCTCTTAATCTATTTCATTTCCTGTGCTTTTTCAGTCTTGACAAAGGGTTTGACCTGAAACGTTGACTCTATTTTCTCTCCACGGATGTTGCCTGGCCTGCTGAGTTTTTCCAGCATTTTCTGTTGTTATCAGGATTATTGCCCTGTCTAGCTTCCAACTAGCGGAGAGCTCCTGGAACCAGACACTTGAGAGCAAACCAAATTATGGAGCTGGAACACTTAATGGTGAATCAGGACATGTTCACAATGGGCCTTATCTTTGCAGATTTTGTACCCAAGATTAAATCAGCGTTAACATTTTCTGAGACACAGTGGCAAAGATCAAAGACTGTCAGGTGAGAAATGAGCCTTGTGCAGCCAACGCTCCACAAAAGTTACCCAACTTAACTGAACTTTCCAGCAACCCTTTGATCTTGGATCTAAAGCGGGAGAGCGGACACGGTTCCTTTTAGCAGTTTCAACACATTCCAAACTCCCACGTTCACAGCAGCTTTTTGCAACTGCAACACACAGTTCCAGCTTTTCACAGCCTGCGAGCTTCTCATCCGTTCTGCTGCTGTGGGCCGCGGGCCATTAAATGGAGTAGTACTTGTCAAATACTCATTACGGCAATGTCCCTCTGGGAGCAAGACCGCTATCAGGCCCAGGGCGTCACAGCTCACAGACTCCTCTCCGTCTGTAGCTGGTGGGAGCAAGGCACTCCTCGCTCTCCTTCCTCCCTTCCTGCAGCTTGTAGCTCACCTTTATAGAGAGGCAGACTGCCCATATAATATCCCCCTGCCTTCTCCCACATTACATCCTGAGCGCTTTACTGGAGAGTTGGATGGTCTGTGCAATGTTTCTATATCTGGATGGAGTGCATGATTCTCTCCTAGTTCAGAGATTAGATTGCAGCTTTTTAACATTATAGTTTTGAACTCTCTTTTCCAGCCTTGTTTTTCTACCTGAATGGTGACTTTTTAAATAACTTATTGAATCCATGCAACTAATTCGCTCTCCTGAGCGCTCACTGAGCTTATCCAGATGAAAGATAAGATCCCAGGTAGGATTTCTGGTCGGTGCTGGGTTTGTTTATTGCAGGAGGTGTGGTTAATTGGCCTGGGTTCGGGAGGGAGAGCGCCTGGGTGCTGTGCAGCGAACCCTGCCAGAATGTCCAGGCGTGTGGATGTTGGATTGAGATCGGATGTGATGCCCCCATGATTGAATAGCCAGTCAACACTCACTGTCTAAACTCACACAACTTCTGCATCTGCAACTGTACCCCAATAAGGAATGAATGCCTTCATGAGGGAAGACAAAATTTAGGCACGGTGATTAAAAATGAAGACAACGATCAGATGCCAGGGTACATATTAAGTTTGGTCCCCATAATTGTAATGTCATTCCCCTACCTCGTGTTCAGGAAGGAAGGATGTGCAGGGTATCCCAAAGCGCTTTATAGCCAATGAAGTACTTTACAAGTGTAGGGAAACACAGTGACCAAACTGTACTCAGGTTACACAAACAGCAATGAAATAATTGAAGAAAGAAGGTCTTGCATTTCTATAGCGCCTTTCACAACCGCCGGACATCTCAAAGTGCTTTACAGCCAATGAGGTATAGTCACTGTTGTAATGTAGGAAATGCGGCAGTCAATTTGCGCACAGCAAGGTCCCGCAAACAGCAATGTAATAATGACCAGATCATCTGTTTTTTGTTATGTTGATTGAGGGATAAATACTGGCCAGGACACTGGGGAGAACTCCCCTGCTCTTCTTCGAAATAGTGCCATGGGATCTTTTACCTCCACCTGAGCGCGCAGACGGGGCCTTGGTTTAACGTCTCATCTGAAAGACGGCACCTCCGACAGTGCAGCACTCCCTCAGCACTGCACTGGAGTGTCAGCCTAGCTTTATGTGCTCAAGTCTCTGGAGAATTGAACCCACAACCTTCTGACTCAGAGGCAAGGGAGCTACCCACTTTTTTTTTTTTTTTATATACTTTATTGAACATTAAGAACATTTACAACATCATGATCATTTCATTGTATCATACAAATCAATTCCGCCATTTTAACATCAAAACCTGAAGTTTAATTTGTCACCTGTAACATATATTAATCGATAGTATTTTACAATCAATTTTTAAAAGTACAATCTTTAAATTCCTTTCTGAATAAAACATCCACAGAGCCTTATAATGGTCTTTTAGCTTATATTTAAAATACTCTTTTAGATTGATTCTCCTCCCCTTAAAAAACAGGGCATTCCTTCTTTGCACAATCATGAATCTAGCCAAACTGAACATTAAATTAATTGCCGCTCCGCTAGACTCGGGCAGACTCTCCTGCAATCCCCATCTCAAAATTGAGTCCCACGGGATTCCCATTCTCGCTCTTCGGTCCCCACCCAGCAAAAAAACTTCACACAACTGTCAAACATAGTACTTAAAATCATTTAACTGCGGACATAACACCAGTAAATGGGACAGAGTCGCATCCCGTGTCCCACACACTGGGCAAGTTGCCCCCTCCACTCGCCCAATCTTGCACAAGACCGTCATGGTAAAAATCCGTTTATGAGCCAATTTGAAGTCCAGTTCAATCCACTCTGGACATTTAAAATTCGCCCACACTCCTTTCAAAATCCTGTTGAAGTCCAGCTGTGGGTATATACTCTGCCAAAACTCCTGACCAGCAGGTGTCTTGAATCTCCATTCTCTGAATACCTCATAGAAATCTCGAGTATTACAGTTGTCAAATTGGACCAACTCTCCCCCTTTCTCCAGCAGAAAGCTTGGAAAAGCAGGACACATTTTACTTCCTTTGGAGATTTCCGCATTTATTTCATCCATCCAATCCTATGGCATTGCCCTCACAATCTTCTCATACACGATCCCTATTGCTTTTTCCTCTACCTCCTGATCCTCCTCCCACACCATGTCCCTCACTATCGCTTCCAGCAACCAACCTGGAATTACCTCATATAATACATCTTTCACAGATATAATCCCAGCTTTTATAAAAGCTTGATTAACTAAAACCTCTCCTTCGATGTTGACCCACCTGTTCAAAAATAAGGGCTGTTCTAAAAATTCCTCAGCCCCCTTGGGCATTAACTGCACACTTTTTAAAAATTGGGCCCAAGTCTCTACAACCCCCTTATAAAACCTAGGGAAAAGTTTAATCGATTTCAAAAACATATTATTGTATTCCATATACAGTATCCCCTGCTCTCCTATCCCACTTCGTTTAAAAAAATGCTCAAAACTCTTCCAAAAACTTGTATTTGACTTCTGAAGAAATCCCTTCACCCATTTGATTCTAAAGGATTTTTTCTTCAAATCAATATCTGGGAAATTGAGTCCTCCCTGATTTCTCCATCCATTGATGGTATTGTAAGCCACCAAGGCTGGTTTCCCTTCCCATAAAAACCTCACACAAGCCTCTCGGATGGACTTTTCCGCCCACTCAGGAATATCCTCCACCGTCAATAAGTACCATAGCTTAGATAGCAGGAGAGCAAACACCACTGTCTCTCTTCCTTGCACTTTCAACCACCTTCTTTCCCATCTTCCCAAAATCTTTTTAATTTTCATAACCTTCGGTTCCCAATTTAATCGATCCACTTCATCCCTGTCTTTCTTGCACCCCATATGCACCCCCAGAACTTCCAAAACCTCCACCACCTTAAAGGGACTTTCCCCCAACCATTCCCTCATACCCCTTCCTGTAACCAGGCATTGGGACTTACTATAATTCACGCTGGCTCCTGAAGCTCTACAATATTCCTCCACTACCTCCATAGCTTTCCTCACTGACTCCCCATTTCTCAATGTTAAGGTTGTGTCATCTGCATATTGGTGTATCACAGACACCAGCCCGGAACTGGGAACCACAATCCCAGCTATACCTTGTTTCTTTCGCATCATGTACACATTGGTAGCAGAACCATTAGGTTACAACAATGGGGACAGGGGACAACCCTGTCTCGCTGATCTCTGTTTCGGAAAATACTTGGATAAAAAACCATTACATTTAGCACAGCTAAATATGTTTGAATAAAAATCCGTATCCACTCAATGAAATTTTCCCCAAAATCAAATGCTTCCAAAACCTTCAATAAAAACTCATGAGAGACCCATAAGTCTCTCAAATTTAAATTTGCCATCATTTTTACAATCATCCCTCTGGAGTTATCATCCTTAAAGGTCATCTGGGCTGAAATATCCATCCGAGATAAAAATACATTAAAATCCCCCACTATACAAGGATTTTCCACCTCTGCCACTTCAGTGAATAACCCCCAAAAAAACTCGCGACGCTTGCAATGGTCGTTTGGTGCATAGATATTAAAGAGATCGCAATTAAATCCCTCCATTTTTACCCTTAGCCGTAAAAATCTCCCCTCAGTGTTCTTGTCCACCAAGGCAACGTTCTCTTTTATGGACAGATTCACCAAAACAGCCACCCCTCTACGGTTATTGTTGCACAACTTGCAAACACCTCTCCCTTCCAAACATTCTGAACTCTTTCTAGGATATCCTCATCCCAAAAGGTTTCTTGCAGACACAATGGGCTCGATTTTCAATGGTCCGTGGAGGCGGGCTTGGAGAAGTGTGGGGGGTTTAAAAATCGCAAAAACTGGCATGCGGGACCGCCCCCCCCCCCCCGCCTGGTTCCCGACTCCGAGCAATTTAAACTCAGTCGTGTCTGATGGTCCCGACTCCGTCCTGCATCCAACAGGTGGGACTGGTCCTTAAGGCCCTTAACAACCACTAAATGGCCTCTATAATCCTATTTTGAAAGGCCCTTGCGAATGTAACCCTTTTCCCATGTGAAACACGCCTGGTGGGAATCACGAATGTGAAACCTGGCGGGAGCACTATTGGATTGCTGACTATCAACTGCAAGTCAACCATTAAAGAGGAGATTTGATCAGCCATCATTTGCAGGTGGCAGGACTTGTTGTCTCAGGCCTGGGGCAACTTTTAGAAGGCTTAACCACACCTGTGGAAGGTTGGAGCCTGACACCCATCCCCAGTGTGACCTCCTGGGAAACCCCTCTCGCCACCTTCACTGAGCGCTTCCTCAACTGAGGCATATACCAGAAGCATGGGAGCCATTTATTTCCTTCCCATCTGGGCATTAGAGGAGCTCGAGCACCAGCCGCGGCACCAGCAGAACCAGGAACAACAGCAGCACCAGCAACAGCAGCAGCGCCAGGCTGCTGCTCACCCACTTGAGGCTGCACAGGCCAGAAGGGGCCAGCGCCTGGAAGCCCGTCGGTGCAGGAGATACCCCCCAAACAAGTCTACAGACACAGGGTCAGCTATCTCAACATGTCTGAGCAGCAGTGCCAAAGGCGGCTCCGACTTTCGCGAGAGGTAGTGACTGACATCTGCGCAATGCTACAGCAAGACCTGCAGCCCAGAGGACCAGGTGGACAAGCATTACCTGTGGCCCTCAAAGTCACCACCGCACTCAACTTTTTTGCCTCAGGCTCATTCCAGGGATCAGCAGCAGACATCAGCGACATCTCCCAGGCGGCCGCACACACTTGCATAACGCAGGTAACCGATGCCCTCTTGGACATCGTGCAGAATCACATCCATTTCACCAAGGATCGAGCAAGTGTCACGGTGCGTGCGGTTGGGTTCGACAATCTGGCAGGCTTTCCAAGGGTGCAGGGCGTCGTTGACTGCACACATGTAGCCCTTAAGGCACCCCATTGCAATCCAGGTATTTTTGTCAACCGCAAGGGCTTCCACTCCCTTAACGTTCAGCTGGTGTGTGACTTCAAGTAGGACATTTTGCATGTTTGTGCCAAGTATCCTGGCAGTTGCCATGACTCCTTCATACTGCGCCAGTCTAGTGTGCCTCCGCTCTTCAGTCCGCCAGACCAACTTAACGGATGGCTACTTGGAGACAAAGGCCCTGAAGACGTGGCTAATGACGCCGTTGAGGAGACCAGCCAACGAAGCTGAGGAGTGCTACAACTCCAGCCACATTTCCACCAGATCCATTATCGAGCAAACCATCGGTTTGCTGAAGATGCGCTTCAGATGCCTGGATAGATCAGGTGGAGCCCTACAGTACTCAACAGCCAGGGTCTCCAGAATCGTCATGGTTTGCTGTGCACTCCACAACATGGCACAGCGTCGTGGCTTGCAGATTCCTGAGGACCAAGTGGCTCCTCACATACCCTCCTCAGATGAGGAGGAGGAGGAGTGCGAAAACGAACATCCTGCAGAGGCCCATCAACCAGCGGCAGCATTACATGAGGACATTGCTGCCCGGATGCAAGGAATGCACACATCCTGGCCAGATTTGCTTAGCCTAGTCAGTCAAACACTTTTGCCTCGCAGCTTCTTACCACAGCATTGACAATGGCCAAGAACCAGAGGATTCCTAGCACTCTGACCACCATACTGACAATTGCAAGTATTCTTAAGGCCTCAATGTAGAAGGCCCAATAGTGAAATGACAGACGCCACAACTGCAACATTTGCCATCAGAATTTTTATGTACAATTACGAAGTGATGGCATTTTTACAGTAAACACAAAATTGCACCCAAGTGACTACCAAGTGCAGAATTTTCCTCTTACGCGTGCTCCTACATGGTGCCTCCCCTGTGGCTTCAGCAGATGTGGAGGCCCCTTGCTCACTTTGCTGCTGCTCCTGTCTCGACACCTTTGGCGGGTGTCCTCTGGGGTTGCAAGCCTGTGAGGGCTCGTCAACAGTCTGCTGCTCCTGCGGCTGTGCAGGGGTTGAGACGCCGATCTCACTTGGGTGTGGACTCCGGCAGGGCTCTGACCGAGGGCTCTGCAGTGGCATGGAAGTGTGAGCGCTTGGAGAGGAGCCCCCACTTCCTTGAGGTCTGCCACCAACCTCCCTCTCATGGGTCCGGTCCCCCTCAGCACCTGCAAGTGGCTGGAGAGCACCTTGCTACACATCATGGGGGCCATGGGGACCTGTATCTGCAATGGCAGTCCTACTCAGAAGGACTTCCATGAAGATCTGATTTCTCTGTTCAATAGATGCCCATCGCTCCTCAAGAGATGTCATTCTATTCTGAACAATGACCATGTTTTCCATACCCTGGCGACTAAGCTCCTCCATGGCCGTAGCCATCCTCTCCTCTACCATAGCCAGCCTTACCACAGAGGTAGCCATCCTTTCTGTGGTGATGCGTTCATGTGCCAATGACTCCACAAAGGCTCTGGTCATGTTCGCTCTGGACTCCTCCATTCGCTCCACACTCGCAGCGACCCTAGAGACAAAACCTGCCAGAGACTCCTGCGTCTGTGCCTGGAGTTCCATCACCGCTGATCTCATGGATGGACCCAGAGGCAGAGGGTCGACATGCTGCTGAGCCGAGCTGGCAGAGTCCTCGCCCTCCGACATCTGCTGATGCTCACTTGTGAGCTGTGATACACCAGATGACAATACTACTCTATCGCCCGAAGGTCCCACCGAGGTGCGAGTGTCTGCGCTGGTGCTGGGTGCGCTGAATTCTGCTGACGCTGCGCCCTCAGAGGTTGCAGCTTCATCTGAGGAGTCTGGCTGCTCAGCCTCTTCTTCCTGGCTAGGGGGGACAGATGCTTGTGATGGTCCTGTGGGGGAGTAAAGGAAAGAGTCAGAGATGTGATGCCAAGGCTACATGCACATTGCTTTTTGCAGATGCTCATAAGTCCATCTGTTAGAGCTTCACAATCATCAGCGACTCATGCAATGTCAAAGAGAGAGATGGGAAACTTTTCTGTCACCAGCTTGCTGTGTTGCACCCTTCTGTCCATCCCCCACTTGCGCATCCTCCTCGATTCCCACTATTTCCAGTACCGCCTCCTCCCAGGGGGTGAGGTGGGCTACTGACGGTGGCCCTCCTCCTGTCCTCGCTCGCTCTCTTTTGTTGTGAGCTCTCTTTTCCTGCAATGAGGGAGACAAGTGGAGGTTGAGTGAGAATAAAGGAGTGAGTGTAGAGATTGCATAGCATAGATACTTAGGAGACAAAGATGGAGTGAGGTTGCAAGACCAAGGGCCCTCCCTATGTGTTGTCAGTTGTGTTCAAAGCATCACAGTGATAGGGAATGTGAGGGCTGCATGGTTGAATAGTTATGTGAATGTGACCATAAAGAGAAAGGGAATGGGTAAGGGTGCATGGATGTCAGTGTCAAGTGGGATGTGGAGGAAGAGATTGCTAAAGCTGAATGCTGGTGAGGAAAGGCAATGGGGATCAGATTGAGGGTGATGGGAAATTCATACTCACTTTTCCAGTGCGCTGAAGGTCATGAAATCTTTTCCGGCACTGAATCCACGTTCTTCGTGTGACTCCCAAGGAGTTGACCTCCTCAGCCACCTGCATCCACACTGCCTTAGTCTGCTTGGGAGGCCTCTTCCTCCCTGAGGAAGGGAAGAGCACCTCCCTGTTGGCCCTAGCCCCATCCACCAATGCCTGCAGGGCCACCTCGTCGAAACGAGGAGCTGATCTGGGCCTCCCGCTTGTCATCCTTGTTGAAGGTCCCTCTCGCACCAAACGGAGAAAGCTTGACAGCCTGCAGAAGAAGCAAGGCTTGCTGCAGAAATGATGACATCATCGGAGGCGACTTTCAGTCATGAAAAACCCATTTGCCAAGGGTTCCCACACGTTGGAAATCAATTGGCCAATTAAGTTAAAATTGCATCAATCTCCCACATCCATTTAGATTCGGGTGGATAACATGAAATGCGGATAACACGACACCATCCCGCACCCGAGTTAAAATCTAGCCCCACAAGTCCGTGCCTTTAAAACCCTGCAACAACTGTTGCAATTTCTTCTCACCCCTCAGTCCGTTCACATTAATCGAGACCAATGTAATCATGGCTCCGAAGAAGGGAAGTATGCCCGATAATCTCCCCATCATTTAATCTCTGGCCCTTCCCTCCTCTCATGCTCCTTCCCAACTTTTCGGCCAGCTGTTGCTTTTTCCTGCAGCCTCCGACTCTTTTTCACCTCCTGTTTGAAACTTCCCTGCTGTTTCAGCCTCTTCCTTGCATTAAGTTTGGGCCCAGGAGCTGCCCTTTCTCCCTCGTTCTGCCCCTCACTAACCTTTCCCTTTCCACATGATGCCACCCCACCCCCCACTTCCATGTCTCTGTCCCCCTCTAATTCCTCACACTCAAGCTCTTCTGTAACCCCCTGTGCCGGCTCCCTGTCAGATACATAATCCTGCTCCTCGTCAGATACTTCATCTCCCATAGAGAGTCTTCCTGCTATCGCGGTTTCTCCAACAGTGCCGCTCCCTTCGACCTCATCTCCACCTCTGACACTTGCTCCCTGATCCTTCTCTCTCTGGGACAATGGCGCACCTATATTGCTCCCTTCTGGCGTCTTTGTCTCACCGCTCCCGTCCTGCTGCCCCTTTAAGGCTCCTGCCTCTTGCACCCTCTCCATGTCTTGCCTCCTCCTGCTCACCGAGATGTCCAACTCCCCATCTTTCTTTGGAGTACTTACATTTACCACGCACCCCACTCCCACCTCCTCTCCCCCCGTGGACACCAGATTCTTTAGGGAGAGCTGAACCGTATTAAGGCTCAAGTCTGCACTCAACCCTTGCTGCCCTCTGCTGTCTTTGTTCTTTTCCACCGTACTTGGTGTGTTTTCCACCATCTCCATCCTGTTCTCTGCTCTGTAATTTTCTGCCTCTTCCTGTGCTCTTTTCTCCTTCAATTGACCAGCTGTGTCCTCCGACTGCTCCGCTCCTCCGGCCATTCCACTCACACCTCCTGCTCCTTCTCCCATCTCCTCGTCACTCATAGAGCTTCCTTCTGCCTCACACAACGGGTGGGGCCTTTGTGACACACCCCACAGCTCTCCGCCTTGCAGCTCCGAGCGATGTGTCCAGACTCACTGCAATTATAATACAAGTCTGGACAGTTTCTTACAAAATGGTCGTGTCCAAGACATTAATAATAAACCTTCACTTGGTTATCATGCAGTACTCGGAAGTACTGCACTCCTTCCATTGTCTCAAATTTCATGCTGTACCGTAATGAATTCACCCCCTCTGGGAATCGCACCTTTACATAACGGGTTCCATCTGCTACCCGTGTTCCTGGATAGTATCTCCTCTTTATTGCTGAGCAAATTTTAATGTCCCACGACTCCAACTTTTTGATTAGCACCTCGTCCTCAATATAAACGGGCAAGTTTAAGAATGAGACCACCACCTCTTCCGAATATAGCAGAAAGACCAACAAGAACTTATCGCCAACTTTCAAACTGAGTAAAAGTCTTTCCACTTCCTCTCGGCCACTGACCGTCACCTCGAACCCAACATTCGGCTTTGGTCGGCAGGCAAAGCAGCTTCCCTCGCCACAGTCCTCATGAACCGCTTGGATAATATCCCAAGCTCGTATCTCCTTATCCTCACACTGAACCACCACCGTGTTTTCTTTTCCAAACCTCCTGGGGTCTCGGCCCAAATCTTTGGGCCTTTTTCTTTCCCTTCCAACCACAGTTTCTCCCCTAATTAAATTAATCTTGGGAACACTGTCCTCTGAGGGGCCCGGTGCTCCGGACCCCTCAGCAGCCATCTGGCTGTTGTTTATGGGCCAAAAAGGCCCTAAAACCTGAAAAAAAACCACCACCAACTTTTTACAAACTCACTCCAACTCCCTGCAGTAATCAGGCAACCAGTAACACCTGCTCACTCCTAGCCCCTCCCACCTAGAGAGTGCTGCCCACTGAGCCACGGCTGACACAAATGACCAGTTAATCTGTTAGTGTTGGTTGAGGGATAAATATTGTCTGGGGAAATCTCCCCTGCTCTTCTTTGAATAGTGGCCATGGGATCTTTTATGTCCACCTGAGCAGACGGGGCTCTCTCAGTTTAACATCTCATCCAAAGGATTGCACCTCTGACAGTGCAGCACTCCCTCTACACTGCACTGCTCTCTCAGGTGGATGTAAAAGATCCCATGGCACTATTTCGAAGAGCAGGGGAGTTATCTCAGGTGTCCTGGGGCCAATATTTATCCCTCAACCAACATCACAAACAGATTACCTGGTCATTATCACATTGCTGTTTGTAGGATCTTGCTGTGCGCAAATTGACTGCCGCGTTTCCTACATTACAACAGTGACTACACTTCAAAAAAGTACTTCATTGGCTGTAAAGCGCTTTGGGACGTCCAGTGGCCGTGAAAGGCGCTATAGAAATGCAAGACTTTCTTTCATTCTTCAGTGAAAGACTTGCTTGCTGTCTATCACACATTACCCTAGCAGGAGTCAACACCTTCAGAAGGGGTGGAGAAAAAAGTGGGTGGAAAATTGGCAACTTTTCTGAACACGTTTAACTCTAAATTGTAACGGAGTACATTAACCCTGCTGATAGAGGTCATGGAGAAAGCACAGTGTAGAAGTGGGGGCCTGTAGAAGAGGCACTTTCTTTAAATTAGAAACTCCTGCTGAATAGATTCTGGAACATTCCTTCCTCAATTCAGTTTCATTGATATTTTTCCCTCTTCATCTCTCCTTTACCAATCAGGTATACGGTAGAATCAGATGACCAGTCTCCAGGCAGGGCCAGGTCTATAGCCAATCCTATTCATATTTAGAAAAAGACATTTCCCAGCATCATTTCTAGAAGAGGGGTTTGTTATGGAATAATGAATGGACAGAGCTGTGAAACTATACAATTCTTCATTTTCAAAAGACACGTCTTTGGGTGAGTCAGAAATATCAACTAGTAGTTAGGAAAAGTTTTGATTTGCCCACCAATAAAATGCCCCTGATATAAAGGAATGGGTGTGGAAATGGCAGGAAATAGATGATTGTAAATGTTATCATTGATCAATCATTAAAGACACTGATATCAGGTGAGGTGTAAACGCACTTTGTGTACATGCTTACACAGCTATGTGCAGAGTGACAAAACTGTGAGGAAAAGGTTACAAAACCTGTTCTAAGAAACATATTTCAGTGAGAAGTGAGGGCTAATCTATTTGAATGTGAAAGTGGTTGGATTACATAGAATTAACAGTACAGAAACAGACCATTCAGCCTAACAGGTCCATGCTGGTGTTTATGTTCCACACGAGTCTCCTCCCACCCTTCTTCATCTCACCCCATCAGCACACTCTTCCATTCCTTTCTCCCTCATGTGCTGATCCAGCTCTCCCGTAAATGCATCTATTCAAAATCATGATGTGTTTGGAATAGAGTAAATAAGGAGAAGCTGGGAGAAGGGTCGATGATGTCATCGTGTTGAATGCACCAGGGATTTGGGAAAGATTCATTGTGCTTGATTAAAGGATTTTAATAGCGCGCGCCATATCCTTATTGCACGGCTCCTTAATTAAATCTCCTGATAATTGCACTGTCTCAGCAGACGCACCGAAATGCGTCAGGATTCACGAGAAGATCGTCTCGAGAGACTCAAATGTGTCATTTAAAAAGTAAAGTAGCAGCGCCTGGTGCTTAAGCAGCCTGAATACAACGAGCAAATAATGCACGGGGGAGAGGACTGTGCTCATTCCACTGAATATCGGCACATGCAGAGATTGCACAGTTAGATATACCACGGGTGGGTAACCCTGTAAGTCACAGGGTAACAGTCCCACTCACAGTTCCAAATCTCCAAAGCTAACCCTTTGCTATCCTCGGGCTGTGCTGGGGCTGTATGGGAAAGATGTTTGACCATTTGACAGTTAGTGGTGGAGAGCACTGCAAGGGAATGGAATCGTTTTCGTTTTACACCATAAAAATCTCGTAACTGAAAGGGGCGGTATGAACGAAAGTTGGCTTAGTGTGTGTCCACCGTGGCTCAGTGGGTAGCACTCTGGAGTCAGAAGGTTGCGGGTTCAAGTCCCACTCCAGATACTTGTATCTGGGCTAACACTCTAGTGCGGTGCTGAGGGAGTGCTGCACTGTCGAAGGTGCCGTCTTTTGGATGAGATGTTAAATTGAGGGCCTGTCTGCTCTCTCAGGTGGACGTAAAAGATCCTGTGGCGCTATTGGAAGAAGAGCAGGGGAGTTATCCTCGTGTCCTGGCCAATATTTATCCCTCAATCAACATCACTAAAACAGATTAACATTGCTGTTTGTGGGAGCTTGCTGTGCGCAAATTGGCTGCCGTGTTTCCTACATTGCAACAATGACTACACTTCAAAAAGTACTTCATTGGCTGTAAAGTGCTTTGGGACGTCATGAAAGACATTATATAAATGCAAGTCTTTTTTAAGTGACTGCGTATTGTGGTAGTGACAGAAATAACCAGGAAGGTATAGCAGGTGCCATTAGCTGCTGGGCTCATTTGGTAAAGGGAGTGACTAACTCAGCCTTACAGACGGAGGAAGGGCCAGTCAGTCACCAGTCTGTGCGCTGTTCGCTGAGCTTAGTCAGAGCAGCAGTAAAGGGGCTACCAAGTCTCCGGCCTCTGATTGCTGTTCGGTGATTGCTTGTTGGAAGTGCGCAGGTATGGACATTGGCTGATGACAGTATTGGGTTGGTTGCAATACTCCCCAAATCCTGCCAACACTCACTATCAAGGCTTGTGCATCGATAATGATCACCTTTGGCCACTGCAGTAATAGAGAAACAGAAAAACATAGAAGATAGGAGCAGGAGTAGGCCATTCGGCCCCTCGAGCCTGCTCCGCCATTCAATGAGATCATGGCTGATCATCCAAATTTAGTACCCTGTCCATGCTTTCTCCCCATATCCCTTGATCCTTTTAGCCTTAACAAATATATCTAACTCCTTCTTGAATATATTTAATGAATTGGCCTCAACTGCCTTCTGTGGTAGAGAATTCCACAGATTTACCACTCTCTGGGTGAAGAAATTCCTCTTCATCTCTGTCCTAAATGGCTTACCCCTTATCCTTAGACTGTGACCCCTGGTTCTGGATTCCCCGCCATCAGGAACATCCTTCCTGCATCTAGTCTGTCTAGTCCTGTTAGAATTTTATAAGTTTCAATGAGATCCCCTCTCATTCTTCTAAACTCCAGCAAATATAAGCCCGATCGATCCAATCTCTCCTCATACGTCATTCCTGCTATCCCAGGTATCAGTCTGGTGAATCTTCGCTGCACTCCCTCCATGGCAAGAACATCCTTCCTCAGATAAGGTGACCAAAACTGCACACAATACTCAAGGTGTGGTCTCACCTAGGCCCTGTACAACTGCAGCAAGACATCCTTGCTCCTGTACTCGAATCCTCTCGCTATGAAGGCCAACATACCATTTGCCTTCTTAACCACCTGCTGCACCTGCATGCTTACCTTCAGCGACTGGTGCACAAGGACACCCAGGTCTCGTTGCACTTCCCCTTCTTGTAGTGTATGTAACCGTCTACCTTTAAGGGAACTATTGAATGTAACCGTTCACCTTTAAGAGAACTACTTTAGGTGTGGCACTATTTGTTTGGCTTCTGCATACTGTAATACCGATAGTGACCACACCAGTATATAAGTGTTGTGGCAGGATTGCTGGGGCAGATTCGCCCGGACCTTCGAATAGTAAAGACCTGTTTGTTTGTTACTTCTGAAGTCTGTGTATTTATTAACTGCACAACCCACAGACTTTACAGTGGCGACGAGTCCGATCGTACCCTGCGGCAAGACTACCAAAGCAACGAAGAGCGTCGAAGAGAGGCAACCGCCCTCGTCGTGCTGCTGAAAGAAAACACGAGGCTGCAGCAGGAGAGAGGTGGAAGACTTTAGCAACAGGCACCGACTACCCTTCTACCACGGTGCGGAGTGAGCCGATCAGCAGGAAACAAGGCGGCCGTGGAGACTGTGAGTAGGGGAAGGGGTAGAGAATATCCGGAGGATAAGGGCTGTGCACTCGACCACGGTCGAGGGGGAACGGAGCCGGTCAGAAGTCGGGTCCAACGGCGTCGGGTGACAGTTGGACCTCGATCGGCGGGAAAACCGGGCAGCGACCGCAGCCACGAAGCGCTGAGACTGTGAGTAGGCGCGGGAAGAGAAACCCAGCCGCAGCCGGGGAGGGAAACACCGGTCTGCGAGAGGGCTGGGAGGCGAACAGGAACCGTGCGGGTGGGAGAGGGAGAGACAGAGCCGAGCAAGGGGAGAGAGACTGTGCGAGAGCCAGTCCAGCGGCTGAACTGTTCTCCACCAACGGGGTACCCAGGGCCGGTAGCACCGAACGTGCGGGAGAGCGACAGAGCCAGGTACGGAGAGAGAGACTGCGCGAGAGCCAGTCCAGCGGCTGAACTGTCCTCCGTTAACGGGGTGTACCCAGCGCCGGTAGAGCCGTGCGGGCGGGAGGAAAAGACAGAGCCGAGTAAGGGGAGCTGTGCGAAAGCCAGCCAGCGGCTGAACCTGTCCGCTGTGGGGGAAGCGTACCCCTTCCACCGGGAAGAAACGCGGGAAGCCGCCATTAGGCGGCGAAGACGCCAGAAGCGGGAAACCGCCATTGAAGTGGGCGGGGCAAGAAAGGAAGAGCGGGAAACCGCCATTTTCGCGGGAAAACCGCCATCTTAACTGACATACCGCCATTGAAGTGGGCGGGGAGAGAAGGAAAGAGCGGGAAACCGCCGATTTTGCAGGAAAACCGCCATCTTAGAAATAAACAAATAAATAAGAATACTTAAAGAAATACTGGTGCTGCTCCCAAGGGAAGAAAGATGCCTAAGCGAGGGAATATTAACGACTTTAATTCTGAAATAGAAGACTGGGCCACGTACGTGGAATGCATAGAGATCTATTGCGAAGCCAACAAAATAGAGGAAGACGACAAGGCGATAACATTGCTAAACTCGATGGGGGGCAAAAACATACGGGCTCTTGAAGCATCTAATAGCACCAAATAAACCAGCGGATCAGACCTTCGAAGAGATTGTGGCTGTGCTGAAGGACCACTTGAACCCCACACCGTTGATGCTGGCTGAACGATTCAAATTCTACGCAAGAACGCAGAGGAAAGACGAAAGCAATGCGGAATACTTGGTCGAACTGCGTAGGCTAGCGAAATACTGCCAGTTCGGAGGGAATCTGACAGAAGCGCTGCGGGACAAGTTCGTATGCGGATTGTCCAAAGAAGGGACGCAGAAGCGACTACTGGAAGAGAACGACCTCACTCTGGACAGGGCTGTCCTTATAGCTGCATCGCACGAAGCCGCAGCGAAAGGAACGGCGGAAATGCAACTAAAGGCGGCGGCACTCGGGGTGGACCAAATTACTTCAAGCACAACAAAATGCTACCGTTGTGGGAAGACAACGCATGACCAGAATCAATGCTGGTTTAAGAACCAAGAGTGTAGGAAATGTGGCAAACTGGGTCACATCGCGAAGGTATGCCGGTCCGGGAAAAAGACCAACAATCAAAGGAAGCCACCACAAGAAAAGTACAACAAGGTACACAAGGTGGCTGAGAAGAGTTCAGACGAACAGAATTCAGACTCAGACCCAAACAACCAGGAGCTGGGTAGTCTGAGAATCCACAATGTGGGTAAAGAAACGGATCTACAGACCATCTGGGTCATACTAAAAATAGCTGGAGTCCAAGTAAGAATGGAGCTGGACACTGGATCAGCTCTATCAGTCATCAACCGAAGGGACTACCACCGGCTATTCTCTCACATACCTTTAAGAAATACCAAGTTCGTATTACAGACATACACGGGGCATAACGTATACCCCGTGGGGAAAATAAGAGTCAAGGTGAGAGATAGGGGTAAAGAACACCCAAGAATGAACTTGTACGTATTACCTGAGGGAGGACCACCACTTCTAGGACGGGAGTGGATTAAGAAAATAGACATGGAATGGCATTACCTAAAAGCCATAATGAGGGAGGACTCGGTGCAAGCTATTAGCTCAGATTCTGAAATGGATGATGATAAGACCAAGTCGAATATGGAAGACAAGGCTAAAAGGGACTTGTCGACGATGGGGAAGAAAACGAAGACATGCAGAAGGACTTATGGTACCAAGAAGAATAAAGCTGCAGAGCAGAACTCCAGGTTGACAGAGAATTCTGAGCCTGTTCAAGCAAAGGATTCATCCACGACGGAAGAACACCGAGCTCGGACGCAAACTTATGTCAAAGTACGACAACAATTAGAACAGTTGAGTGACCGTCTCGTACAAGAGATGAAAAATATGGAAAAGTTCTGGGACACCAAATGGGAGAACCTGGAAAGACAACAGAGACAGCTAGCTCAAGCAGAGACCGACCATAGAGCCATCGTGGTCAAATACCAATCACATTCCCCTGATGCTGTTCAGGAACTAGAATATTTACAGAACGAACCAAAGGAAGAGGAATCTTCAGGAAGCCAGGATTTTATTCCAGTTCTTCTCTACGACTCCTTACAAGCAGAGTGTGAGAAGTTGAAAGAACAGTATGAACAGGCCCAGGCTACAATTCTGGAGGGGGCTAACTCGGCAGCCTCCGAAAAGCTAGTTTCAGTAGAAGCATATGAACAACTAAAGGTTGAACATGAGCAAGAAGTCCAAAGGCTGCAGGAAATTCTTGATGAGCTCAAGGCCAAGACAGACTCATCGGTAGAAGTTCCATCCATAGATGAGAAATTAGAGGTGAAAAACATGGCAGAGCATGGAAGACAGTATGTCCAAGAACTCATAAAAACATTGAAGGACACCCAAGACAAATATGAGGCGGCAATGACCGAGGTTCAACAACTTGAAGAACAGATTCAACTGGGAATCCTTTCAGTGGAAGAAAAAGAAACTGTAAGAAACTCAGAGACTGTAAGAATGGTCCCTGAACATGAACTAGAGAGCATCAGGGCGCAACTTTTCCGAGCGCTGAAAGCCAAAGTTCAAGAGGAACGTAAGGTGGAAGTATTGGAGAAAGAGGTGGATGAAATGGAGAAGACTCTGATCCACCGTGTTCCCAGGGAAGAGTTAACGGTCGGCCAACTCCTTCATATGCTGAAGGACAAGACTCTGCAAGGGGAACAATCTGAACACGAGCTTCAATCTTCAGGGGGAACGAGTTCGGAGCTCTCAAAAGTCACGGAGATAGCTGAGGTGGCAACACAAATTTTACAAGGATGCCAAAAGTACGTTGAATCACGTCAAGGTGAACAGAAGAATGTGGAAACCGTTACTTCAGTAGAAGGTTTAAATAGCCTGATAACGCAATTCCCGATGGAAGGGAAGGTATTGAACTCACAAATGAGGTCCGTCGTGAAGGAATGGCAGATAACCCAGGAAGAGCGGGATGAATATGAATGCACGAAGAAGGCTTTTCAAGAAAGATGTCTAGGGAAGGAACCACTGTCAGCTAACGTCCAGACGGGTGAGGAGGAAGAAGGCGGCTCTCTCGCTGGCCTAACTCAGGGCGAACCCGAATATTACCATGACCTGTTGAGTGACACTGAATATTACGAGGATGTGGTCTGCCCAGCTTGTGATGAAAACTCCCAAAGTGCTGAAATCCGGATGAAGCACTTAAGGTCTAAGGAACATAGAGAGTTGGTGGCGCTACAGCTGGCAGCCGAGAAAGGAGCTCCGAGAGTTTCAAAAAGGCAGAAAAGAAAAAGAAGCAGAAGATAATAACTGTCTAAAATATTAGCACTTCTACCATCCCAGGCGGGACATTACGAAAGGAGCTAAATTAGTTGAAAAACTGGAAAATGTCAAGACAGCCAGTTGGTTGTAAAAGTCCGCATTGCTGGTTCAACAGGACGAAAGTTCAAGCTGTTACGTCAAGAAAAAGGCTATGGAGGAGTCACGCTAGCCAGGTGAACCGGCTACACCAAAGAAATGTTGTTCGGAACGAGTCAAGATCAGAGACTGAATCTATGAACTGTTTCCGCAGAGACTGAATCTGTAAATTGTTTTATAGGAAGTTGAAGATATGTATGTTTAACGGGGACTCTAAGTAATAAGCTAAAAAGGGAGGATTGTAGTGTATGTACCCGTCTCCCTTTAAGGGAACTATTGAATGTAACCGTTCACCTTTAAGAGAACTACTTTAGGTGTGGCACTATTTGTTTGGCTTCTGTATACTGTAATACCGATAGTGACCACACCAGTATATAAGTGTTGTGGCAGGATTGCTGGGGCAGATTCGCCCGGACCTTCGAATAGTAAAGACCTGTTTGTTTGTTACTTCTGAAGTCTGTGTATTTATTAACTGCACAACCCACAGACTTTACACTTCTCCCAATCTATTGCCATTCAGATAATAATCTGCCTTCCTGTTTTTGCCACCAAAGTGGATAACCTCGCATTTATCCACATTATACTGCATCTGCCATACATCTGCCCAATCACCCAACCTGTCCAAATCATACTGGAGTTTCTCAGCATCCTCCTCACAGCACACACGCCCACCCAGCTTTGTGTCGTCTGCAAACTTGGAGATGTTACACCTAGTTCCCTTGTCTAGATCATTAATATATATTGTGAATAGCTGGGGTCCTAGCACCAATCCTTGCAGTACCCCACTAGTCACTGCCTGCCACTCGGACAAAGACCCGTTTATTCCAACTCTTTGCTTCCTGTCTGCCAACCAGTTCTCTATCCAAGTCAGTACCTTACCCCCAATCCCATGTGCTTTAACTTTACACGCTAATCTCTTGTGCGGGACCTTATCGAAAACCTTCTGAAAGTCCAAATACACCACATCCACTGGTTCTCCCTTATCTATTCTACCAGTTACATCCTCAAAAAATTCCAGTAGATTAGTCAAGCACGATTTACCTTTTGTAAATCCATGTTGACTTTGTCTGATGCTGTCACTGTTTTCTAAGTGCTCTGCTATTACATCTTTTATAATGGACTCTAGCATTTTCCCCACTACCGATGTCAGGCTTACATCTATTTCTACTCTGACTAGCACTTGGCACTGGTAGCAATCCTGAGATTACTACCTTTGAGGTCCTATTTTTAAAATTTACCTCCTAACTCCCTATATTCAGCTTTTAGGACCTCATCCCGGTTTTTACCTATATCGTTGGTACCTATGTGCACCACGACAACTGGCTGTTCACCCTCCCCCTCCAGAATGCCCTGCAGCCGCTCCGAGACATCCTTGACCCTTGCACCAGGGAGGCAACATACCACCCTGGAGTCTCGTTTGCAGCCGCAGAAATGCCTATCTATTCCCCTTACAATAGAATCCCCTATCACTATAGCTCTCCTGCTCTTTTTCCTCCTGTCCTGTGCAGCAGAACCACCCACGGTGCCAGGAAGTTGGCTGCTGCTGCCTTCCCCCGATAAGCCATCTCCCTCAACAATATCCAAATTGGTATATCTGTTTGAGAGGGGGGATGGCCACAGGAGACCTCTGCACTACCTGCCTGCGCCTACTACTCTGCCTGGCGGTCACCCATTCCCTTCCTGCCTGTGCAGCCTTTACCTGCGGTGTGACCAGCTGATTAAACGTGATATCCACGACGTCCTCAGCATCGCGAATGCTCCAGTATGTATATATTTGCAGCTCCAGCGCCGCAATGCGGTCTGCCAGTAGATGCAGCTGGATACACTTCCCGCACACATGGTCGTCAGGGACACAGGATTTCCCACATAGTGCAGGAGGAGCATGCCATGGGGCTGAGCTGTGCTATCATGAATTACACTTCAATTAATTTAAATTAAATCAAATCAATACCACCAATTACACTACAATTAAATGATATACTCAAGGGCCCTTGGTTACTAGCACTCCCCGCTACACAACAGAGACCTTAGAAACTATAACCACAAAAATTAAGACCTTCTAAACTTTATAAACTATTAACCTTAACTGTCAAACTATAGAGTAGTATAAATACTCACCTGGCCGTACTCACCCAATCAGCTGCTTCCTCTTGCCCGTGTCACTTTTTGAATCGTGGCGTGGCTCTGGAATGCCGCCACTGGTCTGCGAGATTGACTGGCTTTTGAGAAAAAGCCCGCAAAAATGAGTTTAAAAACTCACTAGTCTCCTGCTGCTTCAGACACCGGCCTCTTCCTACTGGGTGAAAAGTTAGGAAAAACAAAGGCGAAGCAAGGGAGCTCCTCCTTCCACTCCTCACCTAACTCTGACTCACCCAACTCACAGCACTCTGTTCAAACCGCACTCAGTGCAAAATCTGAATGATTGGTGCTCGTGCCCAGCCAGAATCAGCACCTTCAGGAAGGGAGGGGAGAAAGCTGGTGCAGGGAAAGAACAGCATGATGGGGGAGAGTTAAGGCCAGTATGAGGCAAATGCTTCATCTGATATCAATGTGGTTTTAATGGTAGGTCTGTTACTATGAAAAGAAAAGAAAGACTTCCATTTATATAGCACCTTTCACGACCACCGGACATCTCAAAGCGCTTTACAGCCGATGAAGTACATAAGAACATAAGAAGTAGGAGCAGGAGTAGGCCATACGGCCCCTCGGGCCTGCTCCGCCATTCAATAGGATCATGGCTGATCCAAATCTAGACTCACGTCCACTTCCCTGCCCTCTCCCCGTAACCCCTAATTCCCTTATCTGCTAGGAAACTGTCAATCTCCATTTTAAATTTATTTAATGTTGCAACTTCCGCAGCTCTCTGGGGTAGCAAATTCCCTAGATTTACTACCCTCTGAGTGAAGAAGTTTCTCCTCATCTCAGTTTTGAAAGCACAGCCCCTTATTCTTAGATTATGCCCCCTAGTTCTAATCTCACCCATCAGTGGAAACATCCTCCCGCATCCACCCGATCAAGCCCCCTCACAATCTTATATGTTTCGATAAGATCGCCTCTCATTCTTCTGAACTCCAATGAGTAGAGGCCCAACCTACTCAACCTTTCCTCATACGTCAAACCCCTCATCTCTGGAATCAACCGAGTGAACCTTCTCTGAACCGCCTCGAGAGCAAGTATATCTTTTCTTAAATATGGAAACCAAAACTGCACGCAGTATTCCAGGTGTGGCCTCACCAATACCCTGTATAACTGCAGCAAGATTTCCCTGTTTTTATACTCCACCCCCCTTGCAATAAAAGCCAAGATTCCATTGGCCTTCCTGATCACCTGCTGCACCTGCATACTAACTTTTTGTGTTTCATGCACCAGATCCCTTTGTACTGTAGCCCACTCACTTAGCCTGTCTATGTCCTTTTGCAGGTTTTTTATGTCCTCCTCACTCACTGCTTTCCCTCCCATCTTTGTATCGTTGGCAAACTTGGATATGTTGCACTCGGTCCCTTCCTCCAAATCATTAATATAGATTGTAAAGATTTGGGGTCCCAGCACTGACCCCTGCGGAACACCACTAGTTACTGATTGCCAGCCAGAGAACGAACCATTTATCCCAACTCTTTGTTTTCTGTTAGATAGCCAATCTTCCACCCATGCCAGTATATTACCCCCAATCCCGTGATTTCTTATCTTGATCAGTAATCTTTTGTGTGGAACCTTGTCAAATGCCTTTTGGAAGTCGAAATACACTACATCCACTGGTTCCCCTTTATCCACCCTGTATGTTACATCCTCAAAGAATTCGAGCAAATTTGTCAAACATGACTTCCCCTTCATAAAGCCATGCTGACTTTTTGGAGTGTAGTCACTGTTGTAATGTGGGAAACGCGGCAGCCAATTTGCGCACAGCAAGCTCCCACAAACATGACCAGATAATCTGTTTCTTAGTGATGTTGGCCGAAGGATAAATGTTGGCCAGGACACTGGGGAGAACTCCTTCGAAATAATGCCATGGGATCTTTTACGTCCATGTGAGAGAGCAGACGGGGCCTCAGTTTAAAGTCTCATCCGAAAGACGGCACCTCCGACAGTGCAGCATTCCCTCAGCACTGCACTGGAGTGTCAGCCTAGTTTTATGTGCTCAAGTCCCTGGAGTGAGACTTTACCCCACAACCTTCTGACTCAGAGGCGAGGGTGCTGCCCACTGAGCCACAGCTGACACCTAATTGAGTGCTAATTGTTGCCTAATTACAACTTGCTGATTAATGGAACTTTTCGTATTATACAAACTGTTATCCCATTTGGTGCATCTGATGCTGCAGTGGGCCTCTCTCCCTTGTCCAAACGACCATTTGTCATACATGAGTTTAGACATGAGAGGGCAGCACGAGCCTGACTCTGACCTCACCCAGTGCCCCATCCAGCAGGGGCTACTGGATAGCAATGAGAATCATAGGGCTGAATATCCTGTGGTGGTAGCGGGCGCGATTGGTGGCGGGTCGGGTGGGAATGTTGTTTTTTTTTTTGACAGCGGGTCAGGAACCCACTGTCAACTCGCTCCCACGCGCCTTTCACACAGACGCGTCTGTCATTGTGGAGCTGACCCGGCCTGCAGCGGCGGGGGACCTAGTTGAAATCATTATGAGGTACTTTACAGGCACTTAAGTGCCTTCTCCCCCACCTCCCCCACCCCGCACATTTTAAATTTCCCTGCATGGCCGCAGGATTCACGCAGCTAGGGAACCACGTCTGTCAACCTGAGGCGGGAGTTCAGTGGCCATTGCTCCAGCTGATTACTTGACAGCGTGGAAAACAAACCAAAATAAAAACATGATCTCATTGAATGGCGGAGCAGGCACGAAGGGCCGAATGGCCTACTCCTGCTCCTATCTTCTATGTATCTATGTATGCTGATTACATCAGCTAACAGATTGATGGAGATTCTGTTCTACTTGAAAAGCTACTGGTAAATGTTAATTCAGAAATTCCTGAAGGGATGTAAATGGTGATGGAAATACATTTTTCACCGGCCATTCTCAGCTGTTGCCTTCCAATTGAACAGTAATTTGCAGTGAATTGATCTGCACTATAAAAAATGACATATGCTATTTAAATACATTTTTGTGTTGTTTCTGGTCAGGTTTTTCCTCACAGTATACTGTGATTGTCCACTTACACGTTAAATCAAGTCATCAACGATACCAATTTTATTCTCATCACGCATTCCACTGGTTTAAGTTGCTTTCAGTCTCTGAATATAACTAATTTAATTTTTCAGTCTGAGACTTGAGTGAATTTCTGCAGAGGTTCTCTCACTTGTCCATTGTTAACTTCAATGGAAGAGCTGCAGAAATCCCAGAAACACATTGTAAGCACTACTTACATTGTTTGTCAGGGATTCCGCAGCTCCTCCGCTGAACTTGCATGAGATTATAAATCCACCCCTTTATGATTACATTTAAAATCTGCTTAATTTTATGTATTACCTATACATATACATCTTTTATTTGTACCAGTTACTGATACAAAAGTCTATAGATTTGTGACTAAAACTTCCCAATTAATGTACTTTTTAAATTATGATCTTGAACGTATTTGTAGGTGGAGTCATATTATTTAATGATATTATTTAAATATTTCTTTGTTATTCATATATAACTTTTACTATATTATTGTACAGTAAAGACTCAACACCCACTATGTTAGATTAAATTTAAAACTTAATGTGGTCAGGGTCCCTTTAAGGATCCCGGCTTATAACACGTCATGAATGACATCACCAGACCCGCTGCATCTCATTGGGCCGGGTAACTGGCTGGGCGGGCTTAATAGGCCCCATTAAGGTAAGTTCATTTTCTTTGGCGTGATGGAGCCAGCAGCGGGGTCACGACCCGCCATGGGCACCGGCCGCACTGGACCCACCTAGGTAGGGAAAATTCCGGCCATAGAATCCTAAAATAGTACAGCACAGAAGGAGGCCATTCACCCATCGAGTCTGCACCAGCCCTTTCGAAGAGCAATCTGGTTAGCACCACTCTCCCGCTTACTTCCTCATATCCCTGCACATTTTTCTCCTCCAAGTATTTATCCTATTCCCTTTTGAAGGCTACTATTGAATCTGTATCCACCACCCTATCAGGCAGCGCATTCCAAATCCTAACCACTCGTTGTGTAAAGAAGTTTTTCCTCATGTCGCCTCTGGTTCTTTTGCCAATCACCTTAAATCTGTGCCCTCTCATTATCGAGCCTTCAGCCATTGGAAACAGTTTCTCTTTATTTACTCGATCTAAACCCCTCATGATTTTGAACACCTCTTTCAAATCTCCTCTTAGCCTTCTCTACTCTAAGGAGAACAACCTCCAGTCTATCCACGTAACTGTAACCCCGCATCAAATCAAATCAAATCAAATCAAATCAAATCTTATTGTCATTGTAAGTGCACAAGTGCAGTACAACGAAATGTAGGCTTGCGGCTCCCGAGAGTGTACAATTTGGATTAGGACACTTAAACATTTCAACATACATATATATTAGCATAAATATGACCATAATAAAGTGCATCGGCAGATGTGCAGGCTTTAGTGTTTATTTGTGGAGTTCAGTAGGATGACAGCCCTGGGAAAGAAGCTGTTCCTAAATCTGGTCGTACGGGTGCGAATGCATCTGTAGCGTCTTCCAGATGGTAGGAGGGCGAACAGACTGTGGCTGGGGTGGGTAGGGTCTTTGATGATGGACCGTGCCCTCCGTAGGCAGCGTTTCTGATATATATGTTCTATGGTCGGTAGCCGGGTGCCGGTAATGCGTTGGGCAGTTTTGACTACCCGCTGCAGGGCTTTCCGGTCATGGGAGCTACAGCTGCCGTACCATACCGTGATACAGTTTGTCAGGATGCTCTCTATAGTGCAGCGGTAGAAGTTAGAGAGGATCGGGGGTGACAGATTACATCCCTTCAGCCTCAAGAAATATAGGCGCTGCTGGGCCTTCTTCACCAGAGAGGAGGTGTTGAGGGACCAGGAGAGGTCTTCCATGATGTGGACTCCGAGGAACTTAAAGCTGGCCACCCTTTCCACCTCCGCCCCATTGATGTGGATGGGGGTGTGACTTCCGCCTTTGGACTTCCTGAAGTCCACGATTATTTCCTTTGTTTTCTTGGTGTTAAGGGCCAGGTTGTTGTCGGCGCACCACTTCACGAGATGCTGGACCTCCTCCCTGTAGGCTGACTCATCGTTGTTGGTGATCTGGCCTACTACCGTGGTGTCATCTGCAAACTTGATGATGGTGTTGGAACCATTAACAGCCACACAGTCGTGGGTGAAGAGGGAGTAGAGGAGGGGGCTCAGCACACATCCTTGTGGGGCCACCGTGTTCAGGGTCGGGGGGGGGGGGGGAGGGGAGGTGTGGTTACCTAATTTGACAGACTGGGGTCTGTTTGTTAGGAAGTCCAGGGTCCAGTTGCAGAGGGGAGTGTTCAGGCCAAGAGTTTGGAGTTTGGTGGCCGGCTTGTTGGGGACGAGTGTTGAATGCTGAGCTGTAGTCTATAAACAACATTCTGATGTAGGTCTCCTTACCATCTAGGTGATTCAGTGCCGAGTGTAGAGCAGTTGTGATTGCATCCTCCGTTGATCTGTTTGCCCGATAGGCAAACTGGTGTTGGTCAAGGGAGGCAGGAACACTGGCTTTGATGTGGGCTAAGACCAGTCTCTCGAAACACTTCATTATGATGGGTGTGAGTGCGACAGGTCGATAGTCGTTCAGACACGTCACAGGAATGATGGTGGCGGTCTTGAAGCATGTAGGGACTACTGCCTGGGCCAATGACTAGAATAATTTTAGTAAATAGGGAATGGTAGTGTATTGGTAATGTCACTGGCTAGTAATCCAGAGGCCTGGACTAATGATCCAAAGACGTGAGTTCAAATCCCACCACAGCAGCTGGGGAATTTGAATTCAGTTAATTAAATAAATCTGGAATAAAAAGCTAATATCAGTAATGGTAACCATGAAACTATCGGATTGTCGAAAAACCCATCTGGTTCACTAATGTCCTTTAGGGAAGGAAATCTGCTGTCCTTACCCGGTCTGGCCTATATGTGACTCCAGACCCACAGCAATGTGGTTGACTCTTAACTGCCCTCTGAAATGGCCCAGCGAGACACTCAGTTGTAACAAACCGCTACGAAACAAAATAATAAGAATGAAACCGGACGGACCACCCGGCATCGACCTCAGCACCGGCTACGGACACGACAACAGCAAACCCAGCCCAGTCAACCCTGCAAAGTCCTCCTCACCAACATCTGGGGACTTGTGCCAAAATTGGGGGAGCTGTCCCACAGACTAGTCAAGCAACAGCCTGACATAGTCATACTCACAGAATCATACCTTTCAGCCAATGCCCCGAACTCCTCCATCAACATCCCTGGGTATGTCCTGTCCCACCGGCAGGACAGACCCACCAGGGGTGGTGGCACAGTGGTATACAGTCAGGAAGGAGTGGCCCTGGGAGTCCTCAACATTGACTCCGGACCCCATGAAGTCTCATGGCTTCAGGTCAAGCATGAGCAAGGAAACCTCCTGCTGATTACCACCTACCGCCCTCCCTCAGCTGATGAATCAGTGCTCCTCCATGTTGAACACCACTTGGAAGAAGCACTGAGAGTAGCAAGGGCACAGAATGTACTCTGGGTGGGGGACTTCAATATCCATCACAAAGAGTGGCTCGGTAGAACCACTACTGGCCGAGTCCTGAAGGACATAGCTGCCAGTCTGGGCCTGCGATAGGTGGTGAGAGAACCAATGCGATGGAAAAACCTACTTGACCTCGTCCTCTCCAATCTACCTATCACAGATGCATCTGTCCATGACAGTATTGGTAGCAGTGACCACCACACAGTCACTGTAGAGACAAAGTCCCATCTTCACACTGAGAACACCCTCCATCGTGTTGTGTGGCACTACCACCGTGCTAAATGGGATAGTTTCAGAACAGATCTAGCAGCTCAAAACTGGGCATCCATGAGGCACTGTGGGGCAGCAGAATTGTATTCCACCACAATCTGTAACCTCATGGCCCAGCATATCCCTCACTCTACCATTACCATCAAGCCAGGGCACCAACCGTGGTTCAATAGGGAGTGTAGAAAAGCATGTCAGGAGCAGCACCAGGCATAGCTAAAAATGAGGTGCCAACCTGGGGAAGCTGCAACACAGGACTACATGCATGCTAAAAAGCAGAAGCAGCATGCTATAGACAGGGCTAAGCGATCCCACAATCAACCGATCAGATCAAAGCTCTGCAGTCCTGTCACATCCAGTCGTGAATGGTGGTGGACCATTAAACAACTAACGGGCGGAGGAGGCTTCATAAATATCCCCATCCTCAATGATGGTGGAGCCCAGCACGAGTGCAAAAGACAAGGCATTTGCATTTGCAACCATCTTCAGCCAGAAGTGCCGAGTAGATGATCCATATCGGCCTCCTCCCGAGGTCTCCACCATCACAGAAGCCAGTCTTCAGCCAATTCGATTCACTGCACGTGATATCAAGAAACGGCTGAGCGCACTGCTTACAGCAAAGATTGTGGGCCCTGACAATATCCCGGTTATCGTGCTGAAGACAATGTGGAAAACTGCTCAGGTATTAGCGGGCTTAAAAGTGGATAAATCCCCCGGCCCAGACGAGATGTATCCCAGGCTGCTGTGTGAGGCAAGGGAGGAGATTGCAGGGGCTCTGACACAAATTTTCAGAACCTCTCTGGCCACAGGGGAGGTTGCAGAGGACTGGAGGACAGCTAATGTAGTACCATTGTTCAAGGAGAGTAGGGATAAACCAGGGAATGACAAGCCAGTGAGCCGAACATCAGTGGTAGGGAAATTATTGGAAAAAATTCTGAGGGACAGAATTAGTCTCCACTTGGAGAGACAAGGATTAATCAAGGATAGTCAGTATGGCTTTGTCAGGGGGAGATCATGTCTAACCAATTTGATTGAATTTTGAGAGGGGGTGACTAGGTGTGTGGATGAGGGTAGTGCAGTTGATGTAGCCCACATGGACTTCAGTAAGGCTTTTGACAAAGTCCCACATGGGAGACTGGTCAAGAAGGTAAGAGCCCATGGGATCCAGGGCAATTTGGCACATTGGATCCAAAATTGGCTTAGTGGCAGGAGGCAGAGGGTGATGGTCGAAGGTTGTTTTTGTGACTGGAAGCCTGTGTCCAGTGGTGTACCGCAGAGATCAGTGCTGGGTCCTTTGCTGTTTGTAGTGTACATTAATGATTTAGATATGAATGTAGGAGGTATGATCAGTAAGTTCGCAAATGACACGAAAATTGGTGGAGTGGTAAATAGCGAGGAGGGAAGCCTCAGGCTACAGGATGATATAGACGGGTTGGTCAGATGGGCAGAACAGTGGCAAATGGAATTTAACCCTGAAAAGTGTGAGGTGATGCATTTTGGGAGGACTAACAAGGCAAGGGAATACACAATGAATGGTAGGACCCTAGGAAGGACAGAGGAACCTTGGTGTGCATGTACATAGATCCCTGAAGGCAGCAGGACAGGTAGATAAGGTGGTTAAAAAGGCATATGGGATACTTGCCTTCATTAGCCGAGGCATAGAATATAAGAGCAGGGAGGTTATGATGGAGCTGTACAAAACGCTAGTTAGGCCACAGCTGGAATACTGTGTGCAGTTCTGGTCACCACACTATAGGAAGGATGTGATTGCATTGGAGAGGGTACAGAGGAGATTCACCAGGATGTTACCTGGGCTGGAGCGCTTCAGCTATGAAGAGAGACTGGACAGGCTGGGGTTGTTTTCCTTAGAGCAGGGAAGGCCGAGGGGGGACCTGATTGAGGTGTGCAAAATTATGAAGGGCATAGATAGGGTAGATAGAAAGGAACTTTTCCCCTTAGTAGAGGGGTCAATAACCAGGGGGCATAGTTTCAAAGTAAGGGGCAGGAGGTTTACAGGGAATTTGAGGAAAAACTTTTTCACCCAGAGGGTGGTTGGAATCTGGAACTCACTGCCTGAAAGGGTGGTAGAGGCAGGAACCCTCAACATTCAAGAAGCATTTAGATGAGCTCTTGAAACGCCATAGCCTACACGGCTACGGACCAAGTGCTGGAAAATGGGATTAGAATAGACAGGGCTTGATGGCCGGTGCAGACACGATGGGCCGAAGGTCCATCTATGAGGTATGTTCTGTCCACAAGAAGCAGGACAAATCCAATCTGATCAGTTACCGCCCCATCAGTCTACTCTCAATCATCAGCAAAGTATTGGAAGATGTCATTGACAGTGCTATCAAGCGGCACTTACTCACCAATAACCTGCTCACTGATGCCCAGTTTGGGTTCTGCCAAGACTACTTGGTTCCCGACCTCATTACAGCCTTGGTGAAAACATGCACAAAGGAGCTGAATTCCAGAGGTGAGGGGAGAGTGACTGCCCTTGACATCAAGGCAGCATTTGACCGAGTGTGGCATCAAGGAGCCCTAGTAAAACTGAAGTCAATGAGAATCAGGGGGAAAACTCTCCACTGGCTGGAGTCATACCTAGTACAAAGGAAGATGGTTGTGGTGATTGAAGTTCAATCATCACAGCCCCAGGACATCGCTGCAGGAGTTCCTCAGGGCAGTGTCCTAGGCCCAACCATCTTCAGCTGCTTCATCAATGACCTTCCCTCCATTATAAGGTCAGAAATGGCGATGTTCGCTGATGACTGCACAGTGTTCAGCACCATTCACAACTCCTCAGATAATGAAGCAGTCCATGCCCACATGCAGCAAGACCTGGATGACATTCAGGCTTGGGCTGATAAGTGGCCGGTAACATTCGCGCCACAGAAGTGCCAGGCAATGACTATCTTCAACAAGCGAGAGTCTAACCACCGCCCCTTGACATTCAACGGCATTACCATCGCCGAATCCCCCACCATCAACATCCTGGGGGTCACCATTGACCAGAAACTTAGCTGGACCAGCCACATAAATACTGTGGCAACAAGAGCAGGTCAGAGGCTGGGTATTCTGTGGCGAATGTCTCACCTCCTGACTTCTCAAAGCCTTTCTACCATCTACAAGGCACAAGTAAGGAGTGTGATGGAATACTCTCCACTTGCCTGGATTAGTGCAGGTCCCGGTGGAGAGAAATCTAGAATGCTGAAGAGAAAAGACAAGGAAGCAGTGCAGGAAAGTGATTGGGGTAAGGATAACCAGATTGTGTCAGGAAGAGACAGAGCGTACAAACAAAGGAGCGCACCAACAAATAGGGTCCGAGTAAGAAAAAATGGTAAGACAAATAGGGCCACAGTACAAAAGTCAAGATGTCTTAAAAATGTTAAAAAGACAAATCTAAAGGCACTGTATCTGAATGCACGAAGCATTCGTAATAAGGTAGACGAATTAACAGCGCAAATAGATGTAAACGGATACGATATAATTGTGAATACGGAGACATGGCTGCAGGGTGACCAAGGCTGGGAGCTGAATATCCAAGGATATTCGATATTTAGGAAGGACAGGCAAAAAGGAAAAGGAGGTGGGGAGGTGCTGCTCATAAAGGATGAAATCAGAGCAATAGTGAGAAAGGATATTGGCTCAGAAAATCAAGATGTAGAATCAGTCTGGGTGGAGCTAAGAAGCACCAAAAGCCAAAAAACATTGGTGGGAGTTGTCTATAGGCCTCCAAACAGTAGTGGTAATGTAGGGGATGGCATCAAACAGGAAATTAGAGATGCATATAACAAGGGTACTACAGTAATCATGGGTGACTTTAATCTACATATAGATAGGCCAAACCAAATTAGCAATAATACTGTGGAGGATGAATTCCTGGAGTGTGTACGAGATGGTTTTTCAGGCCAGTATGTTGAGGAGCCAACTAGGGAACAGGCTATCCTAGATTGGGTATTGTGCATGAGAAGGGGTTAATTAATAATCTTGTTGTGCGGGGTTGTTTAGGGAAGAGTGACCATAACATGATAGAATTCTTCATTAGCATACAAGGCTACGGACCAAATGCTGGAAAATGGGATTAGATTAGATAGGGCTTGATGGCCGGCGCGAACGCGATGGGCCTCTTTCAGTGCTGTATAACTCTATGTGTAGAAGTCCAATCCGAAACTAGAGTCCTAAATTTAAACAAAGGGAACTATGAAGGTATGAGGAGTGAGTTGGCTGTGATAGATTGGGGAGCTTCATTAAAAGGCATGATGGTGGATAGACAATGGCTAACATTTAAGGAACGAATGCACGAATTGCAACAGTTATACATTCCTTTCTGGTGCAAAAACACAAAAGGAAAAGCGGTCCAACCATGGCTAACAAAAGAAATTAAGGATAGTATTAGATCCAAAGAGGAGTCATATAAAGTTGGCAGAAAAAGTAGCAAGCCTGAGGATTGGGAGCAGTTTAAGAGTACAGCAAAAAATGACCAATAGATTGATTAAGAAGGGAAAAATAAAGTATGAGAGTAAACTTGCAAGGAAAATAAAAGCGGATTGTAAAAGCTTCTACAAGTGTGTAAAAAGAAAAAGATTAATGAAGACAAATGTAGGTCCCTTACAGTCAGAAACGGGAGAATTTATAATGGGGAACAAGGAAATGGCTGAGCAATTAAACAAATACTTTAGTTCTGTCTGCACGGAAGATGACACAAATAACTTCCCAGAAATGCTAGGGAACCAAGGGTCTAGTGAGAAGGAGGAATTAAAGGAAATTAGTATTAGTAAAAGAATAGTACTGGAGAAATTAATGGGACTGAAAGCCGATAAATCCCCAAGGCTTGAGAATCCGCATCCCAGAGTACTAACAGAGGTAGCCATGGAAATAGTGGATGCATTGGTTGTCACCTTTCAAAATTCTATAGATTATGGAACAGTTCCTGCAGATTGGAGGGGGGCAAATGTAACCCCACTATTTATAAAGGGAGGGAGAGAGAAAACAGGGAACTACAGACCTGTTACCCTAACATCAGTAGTAGGGAAAATGCTAGAGTCTATTATAAAGGATGTGATAACAGGCCACTTAAAAAATATCCACGGGATTAGACAAAGTCAACGTGGATTTATGAAAGGGTCAAACCTACTGGAGTTTTTTGAGGATATAACTGGTAGAATAGATAAGGGAGAACCAGTGGATGTGGTGTATTTGTATTTTCAGAAGGCCTTTGATAAAGTCCCACATAAGAGGTTAGTGTGCAAAATTAAAGCACATGGGATTGGGGGTAATATACTGGCATGGATTGAAAATTGGTTAACAGACAGGAAACAGAGAGTAGGAATAAATGGGCCTTTTTCAGGGTGGCAGGCGGTGACTAGTGGGGTACCGCAGGGATCAGTGCTTGGGCCCCAGCTATTCACAATATGTAATATTTCCAAGTCTGCTGATGACACGAAACTAGGTGGGATTGTGAGTTGTGAGGAGGATGCAAAGAGGCTTCAAGGCGATTTAGACAAGTTGAGTGAGTGGCCAAATACATGGCAGATGCAGTATAACGTGGATAAATGTGAAGTTATCCACTTCGGTAGGAAAAACAGAAAGGCAGAGTATTATTTAAATGGTGATAGATTGGGAAATGTTGATGTACAGAGGGACCTGGGTGTCCTTGTACACCAGTCACTGAAAGCAAACATGCAGGTGCAGCAAGCAGTTAGGAAGGCAAATGGTATGTTGGCCTTCATTGCAAGAGGATTTGAGTACAGGAGCAAGGATGTCTTACTACAGTTATACAGGGCCTTGGTGAGACCACACCTGGAGTAGTGTGTGCAGTTTTGGTCTCCTTACCCAAGAAAGGATATACTTGCCATAGAGGGAGTGCAGCGAAGGTTCACCAGACTGATTCCTGGGATGGCAGGACTGTCATATGAGGAGAGATTAGGTCGACTAGGCCTGTATTCACTAGAGTTTAGAAGAATGAGAGGGGATCTCATTGAAACGTATAAAATTCTGACAGGGCTAGACAGACTGGATGCAGGGAGGATGTTTCCCCTGGCTGGGGGGTCTAGAATGAGGGGTCACAGTCTCAGGATACGGGGTAGGACGTTTAGGACTGAGATGTGGAGAAATTTCTTTACTCAGAGGGCGGTGAACCTGTGGAATTCTCTACCACAGAAGGCTGTGGAGGCCAAGTCACTGAATATATTTAAGAAGGAGATAGATAGATTTCTAGACACAAAAGGCATCAAGGGGTATGGGGGAGAGAGCGGGAATATGGTATTGAGATAGGGGATCAGCCATGATCATAGTGAATGGTGGAGCAGGCTTGAAGGTCCGAATAGCCTACTCCTGCTCCTATTTTTCTATGTTTCTAAGTTTCCAACAACACTCAAGAAGTTCAACACCATCCAAGACAAAGCAGCCAGCTTGATTGGCACCCCATCTACCACCTTAAACATTCAACCTCCACCACCGGCGTACCGTGGCTGCAGTGTGTACCATCTACAAGATGCACTGCAGCAACTCGCCAAGGCTTCTTCGACAGCACCTCCCAAACCCGCGACCTCTTCCACCTAGACGGACAAGGGCAGCAGGCTCATGGGAACACCACCACCTCCAAGTTCCCCTCCAAGTCACACACCATCCTGACTTGGAAGTATATCGCCGATCCTTCATCGTCGCTGGGTCAGAATCCTGGAACTCCCTACCTAACAGCACTGTGGGAGTACCTTCACCACACGGGCTGCAGCGGTTCAAGGCGGCAGCTCACCACCACCTTCTCAAGGGCAACTAGGGATGGGCAATAAATGCTGGCCTTGCAGGGACGCCCACATCCCATACACAAATTTAAAAAAAATCTCTTCTGTACCCTCTCCAAAGCCTTCATGTCCTACCTAAGGTGCGGTGCCCAGAATTGGACACAATACTCCAGCTGGGGCCAAACCAGTGTTTTACAGGTTTAGCATAACTTCTTGGCTTTTGTACTGTATGCTTCTAGTCATAAAGCCCAGGATCCCATATACTTCGGGAGGACATAGATAGACTGGTAAAATGGGCAGACAAATGGGAGATGAAATTTAATGCAGAGAAGTGTGAAGTTGTAGGAATGTCTAGTTCCTATCCAAAAGACTGAGGTCCACTCAGGCGATCAAATAAACGAGGTTTAATGAAAAGTAACAGAGTTTAATGGATAACTACAGGAGAACATCGAATATAGGTCTAGTCAGTTCGGAGGCTCCACGAGGACTGCTAGGGCGGTCCCGTGGCTGACGTCATCATGTTTTTCCCACCGGTGGTGGATCACGTGATGAACGGCGTGACGTCATCGCGTTTACCCGCGCTATTAAAGTGATCGCGCTCTGTACATGTAAACAGTGAAAACAAAGATACAGACTCAGGCTGTAGCCAACATATTATTAAAAGGGAATTATATACAATTGATTGGAGTCCCTTAGTGGCTCCGCCACATGCGCCCCCCCCAGAATTGTCTTTAATAGCAAAAGTAAAATGGTGAGGAGGCCTGACAAGCCTGTCAGATCGACTTCTGTAGCCTTAAAGTGGAAGGTGATGGACGGCGGGCGAGCTGGCGGGTGGTTGCGTTTGATCTGGCACGGCAACTGTGGGCGGTCGGCCACGTTTCGGCGGTTGTGCGATCTCGACCGGTCCAAGTGAGCCGGCTTCAACCGGTCAACCGAAATGTGGTCCGGTATACCTCCGACGTCGACCGAAAAAGATTTGTCTCCCAGCTCTATCACACAGAAAGGACCAGTGTAATGGGGTTTGAGCGGGTCCCGATGAGCGTCGTGGCGGATAAACACATAGTCGGCGTTCTTCAGCTCAGCTGGGACGTGGGAGCTCTGCAAGCCGTGATGCGACGTAGGCACTGGAGTGAAACTTCTGGCTGCCTCCTGGTGGCTGATGAGCTGCTGGGACGTGGACCATGGCTCTGTTGGAGACGGAAGGAAATCCCCTGGTACACGTAGCGGCTGGCCATATACGAGCTCCGCCGAGGACGATTGAAGATCTTCTTTAGGTGCCGTACGAAGACCCAAAAGGACCCATGGAAGCCTGTCCACCCAGCCCGCGCCTTGAAGGCTGGCTCGCAGTGCGGCTTTGAGCGACCTGTGGAATTGTTCACACAGGCCGTTCGCCTGTGGATGGTAGGCAGCGGTGTGATGTAGCTTGACGCCGAGCCCGAGCCACAGCATTCCAGAGCTCCGAAGAAAACTGCGGCCCACGATCGGACGAGATGTCCGCCGGTACCCCGAAGCGGGCGACCCAAGAGGAGATGAATGCCCTGGCGACGTCTGCGGAAGTGGTGGAAGACAGAGGAACCGCCTCCAGCCATCGAGTGGTGCGGTCCACCATTGTAAGAAGATGAGTAAACCCGTGCGAAGGCGGAAGTGGCCCCACCAGGTCCACATGCACATGATCAAACCTACGTTCCGGAACGGCGAAAGTGGCCAATGGAGCCTTAACATGATGCTGCACCTTGGCCTTTTGGCAGACCACGCAGGTGTTGGCCCAGTCGCGAACATCCATGTGCATGCCCCGTCACACGAATTTGGACGACATCAACCATTGCGAGGCCTTCATGCCAGGGTGCGACAACCCGTGTATGGCGTCAAAAACTTTTCGGCGCCAGGCGACCGGGACGATAGGGCGAGGATCTCCTACGGAGATGTCGCAGAGTAGCGTAGTACCCGCAGCATGGAATTTGACGTCGGCCGCTTGGAGGCTAGAGGGGTTGGTTCTGTAAGATTGGACCTCCGGGTCCGAGGCTTCATCCGCAGCCATGAGGGCATAGTCGATGCCGAGCTGGACCGCATGAACGATTGCGCGGGAGAGGCAATCCGCCACCAGGTTATCTTTACCGGACACATGCCGAATATCAGTGGTGAATTCGGAGATAAACGTCAACTGACGTTGTTGCCGAGCTGGCCACGGTTCGGCGGTCTTGGCCATAGCGAACGTTAGTGGCTTATGGTCCACAAAAGCCGTGAACGGATGTCCCTCTAGCAAGAACCGGAAATGGCGGATGGCCAGAAAAAGGGCCAGCAACTCCTGGTCGAACGTGCTGTACTTTCGTTCGTTTTGCCGTAGTTGACGGCTGAAAAACGCCAGTGGTTGCCACGTCCCATGCACCCACTGTTCCTGCACTGCGCCGATGGTGTAGTTTGAAGCGTCAGTGGTAAGGGTGATGGTGGCACCTGGCAGCGGGTGTGCCAGCATGGTTGCATTGGCTAAAGCGCCTTTTGTGTCGACGAACGCCCGGTCCATGTCGACCGTCCAGCTGATCGGATCCTTGCCGGACTTGCCCTTGAGGGCCTCGTACAGGGGCTGCATGAGCAGAGCTGCATTAGGGACGAACCGGTGATAAAAATTTACCATCCAGAGGAACTCCTGCAGGGCCTTGACGGACTGCGGGCGCGGGAATGAAGTAACTGCCTCCACCTTTGTTTGCAGGGGAATTGCGCTGTGTGATGTGATGCGATGGCCTAAAAAATCAATCTGCTGCAGGCCGAACTGGCACTTGGCCGGGTTGATGATCAAGCCGTGTTGACTGAAGCATCTAAAGAGGGTGCGCAAATGGCAGATGTGCTCCTCTTTATTAGGGCTGGCGATGAGGATGTCATTGAGGTAGACGAATAGAAACTTGAGGTCCCGAAGCACGGAGTCCATCAAGCGCTGGAAAGCCTGTGCAGCGTTCTTCAATCCAAACGACATCCGTAGAAATTCAAACAGGCCGAATGGGGTGATGACTGCAGTTTTCGGGACGTCTTGCGGGTGTACGGGGACCTGGTGGTAGCCACGGACAAGGTCGACTTTTGAAAAAATGGTATTTCCCGCCAAATGTGCAGAGAAATCCTGAATATGAGGGATCAGGTACCGATCAGGAGTAGTGGCGTCGTTCAGGCGTCGGTAGTCGCCGCAAGGCCGCCAGGTTTCGGAACAATGTGGAGAGGTGAAGACCAGGGACTATTCGACTGGCGAATAATCCCTAGCCGCTCCATCGTGTCGAACTCCGCTTTCGCAGCCGCGAGCTTGCCAGGTTCGAGGCGCCGGGCCCGTGCATAGACTGGGGAGCCAGTAATGGTGATGTGATGTTCGACACCATGTTTCGTGGCCGTGGAAGAGAAAGTGGGTCCGGTCAGGTCTGGGAAATCTCCGAGGAGGCGAGTGAAGTCATCCGGAGGTGGGGACGCGCAGGAGACAGTGCGCGCCACGGTGTTACCGCGGTAGCACGGGATGGAGTGAAAAGTGGCCGCATTGATCAACCGGCGGTGTCATACATCCACCAGGAGGCTGTTGGCGCACAAAAAATCCGCCCTGAGGATGGCTTGAGAGACTTTGGCCGTGATGAAATCCCAGTAAAACCGCTGGCCGCCGAAGCACACCTGGACCCGCCGGCTTCCGAAGGTCCGAATGGCCCCGCCATTAGTCACCTGGAGGGAGAGGCTGTGCCCCCCAACTTGTAGATCAAGATTTGACGTGGGTAGGATGCTACACTGCGCCCCGGTGTCGCAAAGGAAACGTCGACCAGATAGGGAGTTGTTGATGAAGAGGAGTTTTCCTGAATTACCGATTGCCATCACAGCCGCGGGGCGCTCGTTATAACCGGTCCTCTTTCAACAGGGTGGCTGCTGTTTTTTTTTTTTTTTTTTTTTTTTTTTTTTTTTTTTTTTGAGCGAAAAGCTGCAGGGAGGGCGGCAGCATCTTGCTTTCATGCCAAAACGGGCGTGGTAGAAGCACAACCCCGCAGGTTGAGGGGCTGGAGCAGCATCTGTGGGGGATGGGCGCCTCGTGGCAGCGCAGTACTGCTGTGTCACCGCGAAGATCTTGTCCGCATCGGCAGCCAGCTCTGCGCAGTTGGTGACTTCCGACCTGGCTAGGGCAGCCTGAACTTGCTCCGGTAGCTGGCTGAGGAACAGCTCCCTGAAGAGGAAGCATTCCGGTTCGGAGCCCAGGAACGTGAGCATTTGGCTCATGAGCTCGGACGGCTTGGAGTCCCCGAGGCCGGGCATATTGAGCAGCCAGCAGGCGCGCTCCGACTTCGTGAGCCCGAAGACCTGTAACAATCGCACCTTTATCGTATCATACTTGCGATCTTCTGGTGGATTACCAAGCAGGCTGACGATCCGTGAGGCTGTGGCGCTGTCGAGGGCGGAGACCACATGATAGTAACGGGTCTGATCTGCAACGATGTTCCTGATTACGAACTGGGCTTCAGCCTGGATGAACCACGTGGCTGGCTGTTGCTCCCAGAACTGTGGTATCACAGAATCACAGAAACCCCACAGTGCAGATAGAGGCCATTTCAGCCCATCGAGCCTGCACCGACACATATCCCACCCGATCCCCGTAACCCCTACACCAACACATATCCCACCCTATCCCTGTAACCCCACGTATTTAATCCCCCTAACACTAAGGGTCAATTTATCATAGCCAATCAACCTAACCCGCACATCTTTGGACTGTGGGAGGAAACCGGAGCACCCGGAGAAAACCCACGCAAACACGGGGAGAATGTGCAAACTCCACACAGACTGAGGCCGGATTCGAACCTGGGTCTCTGGTGCTGTGAGGCAACAGTGCTAACCACTATGCCACCGTAGCTTTAAAGCAACGGCGTTCGATTCCATGTTCAGTAACTTCTGCGAAAACCGTTCACAAAAGTCGGAGTCACCAATGTAGGAATGTCTAGTTCCAAGCCAAAAGACTGAGGTCCACTCAGGCGATCAAATAAACGAGGTTTAATGAAAAGTAACAGAGTTTAACAGATAACTACAGGAGAACATCGAATATAGGTCTAGTCAGTTCGGAGGCTCCACGAGGACTGCTAGGGCGGTCCCGTGGCTGACGTCATGACGTTTTTCCCGCTGGTGGGGGATCACGTGATGAACGGCGTGACGTCATCGCGTTTACCCGCGCTATTAAAGTGATCGCGCTCTGTACATGTAAACAGTGAAAACAAAGATACAGACTCAGGCTGTAGCCAACATATTATTAAAGGGAGTTATATACAATTGATTGGAGTCCCTTAGTGGCTCTGCCACAAAGTGATAGATTTTGGTAGGAAGATTGAGGAGAGACCATACACACTAAATGGTACAATTTTAAAGAGGGTGCAGGAACAGAGTGACCTGGGGGTGTAATTACACAAATCCTTGAAGGTGGCAGGACAGGTTGAGAAGTATATGGGATCCTTGACTTTATTAATAGAGTACAAAAGCAAGGAAATTGTGCTGAACCGTGCAGGTTTTAGACATCGCCTGGGCCTGAGCCTGACCGCAAGCCTGTTACAAAGCCCATCTGCTTTTATGACTAACACATCTGTAATTCCCTCACCTATTTCTTTTAATACCCTGAAGTAGAAACCTACAGGTCCTAGAAATTGGGCCATCTTAAGTCCCATTATTTTCTCGGTTACAATTTCTTTACTCCTCTCCTTGACTTTTTGATTACTCCCCAATACTACTTGAGCTAACAACAGAAAATGCTGGAAAAACTCAGCAGGCCAGGCAATGTCTGTGGAGAGAGAAACAGAGTTAACGTTTCAGGTCGAAGACCCTTCGTCAGGACTGAGAAAAAAGCAGGAAATGAAACAGATTAAAAAGCAAGTTTGGGGGCTGGGAAATGGGGCAGGGGATGAAAGAACAAAAGGGAAGGTCTGTGGGGGGTGAAGAGACATTAAGAGATATTCAAGGCGAGACGAGATGGTAATAGGACAGGTAAAGAAACAAAGGATGGCTCTAGATGAAGTGTGAAATGCGCTGGCAGAGTGAGAGACAGCTGCCATGTGGGAGAGAGAAAAAAAAGGAAAAGGCACAAACCAAAAGTGTGGATAAAAAATATTAAAATGATAGGGGCCGAGGTTATGACCTGAAATTGTTGAACTCGATATCGAGTCCGGAAGACTGTAAAGTGCCTAATTGGAAGACGAGGTGCTGTTCCTTGAGCTTACGCTGAACTTCTGTGGAACAATGCAAGAGGCCGCGGACGGTGAGGTCCGAGTGGGAATGGAGCGGTGAATTAAAATGACAGGCGACAGGTGTTCCTCTTGAGCTGTTCTGCTTCTCCCAATCTATGTGCAAACTTATCTCCCATTATAACCACATTGTTTTTGGTATACACAATATCACACACCATCCTGACTTGGAAATCTATCGCTGATCCTTCATCGTCACTGGGTCAAAATCCTGGATCTCCCTCCCTAACAGCACTGTGGGAGTAGCTTTACCACATGGACTGAAGCGGTTCAAGAAGGCGGCCCACCACCACCTTCTCAAGGGCAATTAGGGATGGGCAATAAATGCTGGCCTTGCCAGCGATGCCCACATCCTGAGAATGAATTTTTTAAAAATACGCTTCCCTCATCTCTGTATTTATACATCCCGCTCCCACTCCAACCACTGCCGTCTGGAGGTCTGTAGATTGTTCCTACCAGAGTCTTGCAACCTTTGCTGTTCCTTAATTCTACTCCTCTGTCTCCACTGCCTGATCGCCCTTACTGAAATCCTTTCTTTCTAATGATGATGTAGTTGTGTTTATTAATATTGTTTCCCCCCCAATGTCCCTACCCTTCCTAAAGATTCTGGAGCCTGGAATACTGAGCTCCCAATCATGCCCAGAGCTGTCACTTACACAAGGCGACACTTCCCTGGGTGCAAAGTCTGGATGGTAAAGGAATTGCCAAAAGATGACAAAAGCCTTAGATATGAAATGAGTGCTTTGGAAGTCAACTTTCTGCTCTTCAAAACCATTGAATGATGAAGGGATGTGAGAAATCACACAAACTGTACAACAAGTGAAAAAAATCATTGCATCTACTTTTAAAAGCAAAATGTGATCTTTCCAGTTAACATAAATGTAGGGTTGATGAAAAGTTTCTTTAAGTTGAAGTGTTGGCAATCAGTCTGTGATCTACTGTGTGTAAGAGCATTGCATTATTTCCAACAGGTCTTGAATTCTGTCCGGAGACAGCAGCGATCACCTTGGGGAAAAGTTACTCTCTTCCCACAATTGCTTTACACCTTGTGCTACTTGGGAATGCACAAAGCTGGAGACAAGTCTGTACAAACTTTTCCCATGGGTGCAGGAAAGTGGATCCATCCGTAAAATTATCTTCGTTGTTCACCAAAATAAAAGCTGAAATCAAAACAGAAAATGCTGGAGATACTCAGCAGGTCAGGCAGCCTCTGTGGAGAGAGAAACAGAAATAAAAGCTGCTCTTTGTTGGTGTCTTACTCTGGGTGGGGTGGGAATGGCAATCTCGTGGACTGGTCGAGCAGGCAAGGTCTACGTGTCCATGACTACCACGTTGCCATCTCTCTGAACGAGCTCTCCACTAAGTCCCATTCGCGTCCTTCTTCCACAATTTAATTTTTCTAACTTTATCCTATTCCCTGAATTTACTGACCGATAGACCAGTGGAAAGAGTTTTTTTTATTAATCGTCATCTTTTCCTGATTCACCTTATCGAAACCTGTCGTAATTTTGAACAGCACTTTGTTCGAATGAAAAGATGCCCTTGATCTCTTCTCTTTGGTCATAATTAAAGCCTCTCATCCCTGGTGTCATCTTGGTGAATCTCTCCTGCACCAGCCATCAAAAAGTAAAGTTCTCAAAACTGGACACTAACTAGATGTGGAAATGGTTTTTGACCAGTGTTGCTACAAGGTGCTCTGAGAAACCTTCTCCCAGCTCCCTGCAGTCTTACCCTGTAGTAACCAAAGGTGCAATGTAATTTTATTCTTTACTTAATTTTAGAGCAACCTTTTTATTCCCAAATGATCAAAATTTTATGTTTAACTTACTAGGCTCTCAAAACTTAAAATCGGTGACGGGGAATGTGGTAGCACCCCATGGAATAGCATTCACAAGATGCAATATGGAATGGATACCACAACACTTGCTGTTCATTGCTAATAATGTGTTAACCTGTCCTAGCTGCCACAATGTGACCTTCACATCAGCCATCCATGAGGAATAGGGTGAAGTTCACTTCCATCTGGTTTAGAAACATAGAAGGTAGGAGCAGGAGTAGGCCATTCGGCCCCTCGAACCTGCTCCACCATTTAATATGAGATCATGGCTGATCATCCAACTTCAGTACCCTGTCCCTGCCTTCTCTCCATACCCCTTGATCCCTTTAGCCTTAAGAAATATATCCAACTCCTTCTTGAATATATTTAATGAATTGGCCTCTACTGCCTTCTGTGGTAGAGAATTCCACAGGTTCACCACTCTCTGGGTGAAGAAATTCCTCCTCATCTCTGTCCTAAATGGCTTACCCCTTATCCTTAGACTGTGACCCCTGGTTCTGGACTCCCCGACCATCGGGAACATCCTTCCAGCATCGAGTACAAGCCCAATCGACCCAATCTCTCCTCATACGTCATTCCTGCCATCCCAGGTATCAGCCTGGTGAATCTTCGCAAACCCTAAAAGTGAAAGGACCTATTGTAACTCACATCACCCTCAGTCCTCTCGGGCCATCAAATTAAGCACATTCCACCCAAAATGTGCCAATCCTCAAACCGACTTGGAACAAATCCATTCGGATTTCTAGTCGTGACAGATATCATTGGCTACTGAAACATGCAATCTTTTCTCATCGATCCCAACTGGGGCTCAGTTTATGAATTTCACTGGTTTCCATTGAACTTGTCTATGGGGCTGGTTAGAGCAGGGTAGTTCCAGTTGGATGACAAACAAGACCAGTTCATTCATCTAAACTTTTAATCCGATTCTTGCTGACAAATTACCAGTGATGTCTCCGCTGTCGTGAGGCCACTGCCTGGGATTCGGCGCTTTTGTCAGTTTTGCATTTTTAAGGAACATGACAAGACAACATAAAGCAGACCTTTAATTTACTGCTGCTTTGACAAAAGAGCGCTTCATCGATTGCCTTAATTAGCTCTTGAATATGGCTGGGCCAATGTTTGTAGAACATCAATAACTGTGAGGTTAAAGAAGTCTGGGAGTCAACTGACAATAGTTCAAATCGAGCAATGGCAGTTTATTAATGTCACTGGAACTCTGAGATTCTGAATTAACCTTAAACTTATTGCTGGACAATTGTTCATTAACCCGAGTGCTGCACAAACAGTGCAGTTAAGGTCCAAAGATGGCACCGGAGCCAAACATTTACAGGTCTGTACTCCAGCAATCTGAATCTGCTCTAGCAGACTTCTAGGAAAAGTTCACTGCATCAAAATGGCAAGGAAAAGAGGCAGGGAGTTCAATCAAACTTTGTGTTAAAACCCTCAAGATTAATACAGAAGAAATAAAAGACATTTCCAAGACTCCGAAAGGAAAGTACTGACAGTGACAGTTGCGATCTAATCCATAGAACCACAAAAGTTTACAGCACAGAAGAGCTCTTTGTGCCGGCTCTTTACTAGAGCAATCCAGAATGATCCCCATGACCCCTCTCACGCCCCATAGCTCTGGATCTTTGCTTTAAACATTTACCCATTTTTACCTTAGAACAAGCTTCAACCCCACTCTGTGGCAAAGCATTCAACACACTATCAACCCTCTGGGTGAAGAAATCTCTCCTAACCTCTGTCATCATTCTCAATGACTCCCCAAACAAAGGAAATAATCTTTCCCTAATCAATCTTCTCAAAACCATTTATAATTTTTAAAAACTCTATTAAATCTCGTCTTAGCCTTCCCTGCTTGAGTATCTCAAATCTCTTGTAATGACTACGGTTTCTATCCTGGTGAAATGGTGTTCTCTATGGCTTTAATATCCTCTATAATCGGGTGCCCAAACACCACACAGCACTGGAACTCTGGTCTAATCACTGACTTGTACAAACTTATCATAACCGTGCACGCTATTGCCCTGTTCATAAAGCTCAAATCGTTTTTTGTGGCTTTATCTGTGCTCAAACATTTAAGAGATTATTTATTTTCACTCCTTGTGAATCTGCCAAAATGCATCACCTCACATTTCTCTCTGTTAAATTGCATTTACCACCTGTCTGCCCAATTTGTTAACCTGTCTTACTTTTAAAGTGTAAAAATTCTCATCCTTGATTTCAGCACGGTGGCATAGTGGTTAGCACTGTTGCCTCACCGAGCCAGGGACCCGGGTTCGAATCCGGCCTCGGGTGACGGTCTGTGTGGAGTTTGCACATTCTCCCCGTGTTTGCGTGGGTTTTCTCCGGGGGCTCCGGTTTCCTCCCACAGTCCAAAGATGTGCGGGTTAGGTTGATTGGCTATGATAAATTGACCGTTAGGGGGATAGGGTGGGATATGTGTTGGTGTAGGGGTTACAGGGATCGGGTAGGATATGTGTCGGTGCAGGCTCGATGGGCCGAAATGGCCTCTATCTGCACTGTGGGGTTTCTGTGATTCTGTGAAATCCCTCCATGGCCTCACCTCTCTGTGACCTCTTCCATCCCCACAACCCTCCGAGATTTCTGCGCTCCTCCAATTCTGGCGAATTTCCGATTCTAATCACCCACTGTAGTGTCCGAGTAGCAATAATACACGGACTGCAGGAGAACAATAATAACAGGTATTTACTGAACAGAGGGTACGTTAAAACTGAAACTACAGAAGCCTGCTATGGCTTTATATACAGGTGTGGTCACTGCCGGTACTACAGTATAAAGTCAGTTCTCTCTTAAAAGGTACATACACAACACCCACCATTAGTGGCTGTGCCTTCTGATTCCTCGGCCCTAAGCTCTGGAATTCCCTGCCTAAACCTCTCCGCCTCGCTGCCTCTCTTTCCTCCTTTAAGACGCTCCTTAAAACCTACCTCTTTGACCAAGCTTTTGGTCACCTGCCCTAATTTCTTATGTGGCTCGGTGTCAAATTTTGTTTGAAAACACTCCTGTGAAGCGCCTTGGGACATTTTACTACATTAAAGGTGCTATACAAATACAAATTGTTGTTGTGTGAGTTACTATTTGTAAAGTTGTTTCTATGTGTGTGAGTTCCTCTTTTCTGTAATGTTCAGAGATAGGGAGGGGCAAGGACATGGCCATTTGAAAACAAGGATAAGAATTTTTTAATCCAGGTGTTGCCGGATCGGGAGCCAATGTAGGTCAGCGAGCACAGGGGGGTGATGGGTGAACGGGACTTGGTGTGTGTTAGGACACGGGCAGTGAGCACAGGAGGTGATGGGTGAACGGGACTGGGTGTGAGTTAGGAGACGGGGCAGTGAGCACAGGAGGTGATGGGTGAACGGGACTGGGTGTGTGTTAGGACACGGGGCAGTGAGCACAGGGGGTGATGGGTGAACGGGACTGGGTGTGAGTTAGGACACGGGGCAGCCGAGTTTTGGATGAGCTCAAGTTTATGGAGGCTGGAATGGGTGGCCAGCCAGTCGGGTGTTAGAATAGTCTTGGAGAGGTGACCAAGGCATGGATGAGGGTTTCAACAGCGGATGAGCTGAGTTGGGCGATGTTTCGGAGGTGGAAATAGGCGGTCTTGGTGATGGAGAGGATGTGGTCGGAAGCTCAACTCAGGGTCAAAGGTATATAAGAAAGAAAGAACTGTAATTCACACATACAGAAGAACTTTACGGAAAAGAGTAACCAGTCAGGGGAGGGGAGGGGCGAGTTAACATGGAGGGCCACTGTAGTGTGGCATCAGACTCGACATGTAAATGATTTCACACACACACAAAAGGCTAATAATTTGATGCTAATATCAGTAATCATGATGTGGAGTGAGCCTCTGGACTTCAGAGGAGCTGGGAATGAGAAATTGAAATTGTTTTCAATGTGGGGAGGGCCGCAGCCAATTTATTTAGTGTTATGTTAGCAAAGCTGTTGGGAAGAGCTCACTGCTGCTTTGAACATGCACCAGGAAGGCCAGAACCCTCACTGTGCTCGCCGCAGGCCTGATTCTGTTCAAATAAATGAAGTAATCAGCTTACTTTTGTTTTAATGCGACAGTACAATCTTTGCAAATAGCGTTTCAAACATTGGCTAACCAGGCTCGAACGTTGCTCGTTAGCCAGCTCAAAGACCTCCTGCCAGATGTATTTATTTGATGCTAGTGAGGGATATTTAAAGTTAGCAGCAACCACAAGGAATTAATAACAAGGAAAGGCTCCGCCAATGGCACAGCTGGCTATGCCATTGAGTAACTGAGCGAGCCTGACCAGTCAGGTCCCAGGCTCTATGCTGAAGTATCTGATCTTAGCCAGGCTGATATAGAGTGACTACAATCAGCTTCAGCATCCCTGGACTACACAGAGGTAAACTACACATCGCTGGCAATCAACACCTGCTGGAAATACCTCCAGCCCTACAACTCCTCCGAGAACTCTGCGTTCCTCCAATGCTGGCCTCTTCTGCATCCCTGCTTTCCTTCACCCACCATCGTTGACCGTGCCTTCAGCTGTCTCGGTCCTAAGCTTTGGAATTCGCTCCCATAACCTCGCTTTCCTCCTTAAAACCCACCTCTTTGACCAAGCTTTTGTTCACCTGTCCCATCATGTGGCTTGGTGGCAAAGTTACGCCCCTGTTAAGCATCTTGGGACCTTTTACTATGAGGTGAGGTACAGGGATGGGAGAGATGGTGCGAGTAGAATCATATCTCAGCAAGGAGTCAAGTCTTCAGTAGAGGACAGAAAGTGTTAATACAGAATCTTTCAGCATGCCCAATATCCCAAAGTTCTTCAGAGTCTATGAATGCACTTTCAAAGTGCAGCATCACTGTTGTGATGTAGGCAAACACCCCTGCCAAACCGTGCACGGCAAGATCCCACAAATAGCGAATGGGCTGTTGCATGGGCCCGAATTCCTACGGTTGCTCAGAACCGCTCAGTCACTTACAAGTAATTCGAACCATTTACAAATGAAAAGAGAGGGCCCAAAGCGTGGTCGGCATTCCTGTCTGAAGGGCATTTTTAGAGAAGGATTATGATTCAGCCGATCTGAAGTTATTTTGCTGCAACCGAACTATCAAAGTTTATTTCTTTCAGTAACAGACTTTCAGAGTCCGTTCCATATGTTGACTTTAGGCTGGGTCTGAAATAATTCCCATCATCTCCCTTTTTATACTTCACACTTTTCATTCTGCCCCTGAGTTTAACCTGTCAGGTATTAATCTACAAAAGAGAAACTTCAAGAGGCATGTGTGTCAAATGTAATCCAAAATGATACTCATTAATTGTAATCTGTACATGAGCCTGGCACTTGTGAGATACACTGGCAAATCCGAGGAACACACCGCAGTTCCTGGTCCAAATATAGGTCAGGATTTTATGAGGAACCTATTCACACAATCCCATCAACCTGTTCATTACACTGTGCAGCTTTGACATTCAGCGGAGGCTGGCTTTAATCTTACTCTCTGGATAATGCGCATCGCTTCAAAGTTCAGAAGATTCCTCCAGTAATTTTTACAACCTTGCCCTTGATGTCCAGCGGAGCTCCGAAACCAGCCACTTTCACTGATATCACCAGGAGTCTCGATTCCAATCCCAGAAACATGTGCCTACACAAACATTGACAGAAACACCTCAACGCCCCAATGATTTCTCAGTTGAGCCAACACGGCCACAATTATCTACAGACTGGGATGTTTGTCTCTGTCACTTATGCGAATGCAGACCTTTGCGCTCGCACTTAGAATTTTCATTTTTCCAGCAATGTTTGTGTTAATAAGTCAGCATCATAGAATGCACTGAGCACCTTTGTCTATAATAGGATAAAACAAAAAAGTCACACTGAATTTTATAACCTCTATTCTTGTTATACACACAAATCCAGAGAAGGCCAAACAAGTGCATCTTTCTTTCCGTTACAATAATCTTGCACGTGAACACGAGACAATCCACTCCTTCACACGGTTTCTCCTGGGGGGTCTCACCCCGCTTTTCTTTCACCCCATTGTCCTTCACTTATGTGCAACCTGAGGGCCAGTATCGTGGGAGATGGTTGGCTGCTCTTGTGGTATGAGGTGGTCCTCCTCTCATGACAGCTTGGCCCTGGACAAGGAGCCGCTGCAGGCTGCATCTCTTGAGTATCTTGTCTGGACTGCCTGGTCTCGACTCCTACAAGCCACTTTGTTGGAGCTCTGACGGGACAGGCTTGTCATGCGCTGCTATCCTGAAAGACTGCAACTTCATCAGTTCAACTCCAGCCATTGCCATTCTGCTGGGCCCGGTAGATCAACTGGATGGTATCAGATTCCGAGAGACAGCAGACAGTATGCCGCCCGCACCCCCCGCCCCAACCTCACCATGTCTGAAAGCTGGAATGGAGGGTTATGTTCAACCTCCATCCAGGCCTGCAGTCTGTGTTTTCAAGGAGGTGTCGTCACGGACAGGTCCTGGGAACTATCGCAGATTCCAATGAAGCTGCCACATGGTATATTCATCCCTGCAACGAGGAAACAACTGCCCTGATGTAGCCGCCGACATCAGGACCGCAGACTCCGACATCAGGACCGCAGACTCCGACATCAGGACCGCAGACTCCGACATCAGGACCGCAGACTCCGACATCAGGACCGCAGACTCCGACATCAGGACCGCAGACTCCGACATCAGGACCGCAGACTCCGACATCAGGACCGCAGACTCCGACATCAGGACCGCAGACTCCGACATCAGGACCGCAGACTCCGACATCAGGACCGCAGACTCCGACATCAGGACCGCAGACTCCGACATCACATCTGTTGCACATCATGGGAGACTGACCTCAATGACCTCTAACATTATCAGGCAAGGACCCATGAGATCTGAGTCCATGACTCCCGAGGCAATGGCAGCCATCTCCGTTGGGTAGCTGAAATGTGCTTACCCGTTCCCTGCTCCCTCATACTTTGTTCAATCACTCGGTGCTATTTCCTTATTTACACAATCTACTTCTCCTCAGGTGAAAGTATCTGAACTGGTGTGTGGGAATGAGAAAGCAAGTGATGTGAGGGCATTATCAAGGGGGTTGGGGCAAAGGAACATGGGACAGGATCTTAATCCAGGGACTCTTGGGTATGCTGGTTCTCATCATCCTTATCATAATCTATGAACAAGCAATTACTTCCTACCTCACCAGCTTCCTCCAGTTCATTTGTTCCCCCTCATTGAGTACGCAGAACTAGAGGTCGAGGAGACAGTGACAGGCGAGGATTGTTGTGGTGGCATGTTGCTTTACAAGGATGACTGTGATGAATGATGAATGCCTAGGTCTGCACCCATTAAACTGCAGCCCGCACAATCCCACTGATCTTGCCAGCTCTAGGCAAGACCTGTGACTTCTAAACAGATCTACAGCCTGCTCCTCAAACTGGATCAGCTCACATTCATCTGGGATTTATTTTTCATTCTCAGGATGTGGACATTGCTGGCAAGGCCAGCATTTATTGCCCATCCCTAGTCACCCCCGAGAACCTGGTGGTGGACCACCTTCTTGAACTGCTGCAGTCAAGAGGTGGGCCACCATTTCCTCAGCGGTGGGCTGCCTTTTCTGGGCATTGTGTGCCTCTCTCTCCTGGAACAATATTAATAGCATCAAATGAAGGCTAGAATGTGAAGGATGTCTCCCAGCAGGTCATGTTGAGGGAAGATGCCAAAAAAAATAGGGAGCCACCATTAATGTACAATGTGAAGGTGGACATGTTTCAAGTAATAATAGTACATTGGTGCACAGAGAGAAAAGAGACTTGGACACTTATCTTACTTTGTCTGTCCTTGTCAGGTCATTCAGCTTTTTCTTGCACTGATCTGCTGTCCTGGGGTGAGGGAGGTGGTCGCAATGCCCCTGCCTCCTCTGTCCACATAGATTGTAAAACACTTCAGATACCCAGCAGTCCTTCGCTACATTTCACCTAGAAGGATTTGAATAATAATTCAACTTTATTGTCATTCTACAATGCACAAGTACATGAACAACGAAATGTGATCTTGAAAGCTCCCACGAGTCCAGTACAAATAACATTAACATTAAACGTAAATAGCACCGTCCTGGGAGAAGCAAAGCCGCTGCGTCTGTGCGTGCCACCATTCCATTTCCACCATTCCTCCTGTCCGACAATCTTCAGCCCAACGCCCGGGCCTGCTCACCAGCCGCCCCTCCCGGGGCTCCTTCCGTGACCTTCTCACCAACCGCCCCTCCTCGGGGCTCCTTCCGTGACCTTCTGCACCTGGTCTTCCCTGATGGTCACCCCTCCAGGTACTAACCAGGCCTGGCTCTGCTTAGCTTCCAAGCCTTGCCAGTGACCCTGTCCCTAGTCCCTGTTGAAATTTTGTGATCTGGCTTCATTCAGTGGGCTGCTTCCAACATTGGGTCACAGAAACATAGAAGATAGGAGTAGGCCATTCGGCCCCTTGAGCCTGCTCTGCCATTCAATGCGATCATGGCTGATCGTCCAAGTTCAGTACCCGGTCCCTGCTTTCTCCCCATACCCCTTGATCCCTTTAGCCTTAAGAAATATATCCAACTCCTTCTTGAATATATTTAATGAATTGGCCTCTACTGCCTTCTGTGGTAGAGAATTCCACAGGTTCACCACTCGCTGGGTGAAGAAATTCCTCCTCATTTCTGTCCTAAAAGGCCTACCCCTTATCCTTAGACTGTGACCCTGGTTCTGGATTCCCCGACCATCGAGAACATCCTCCCTGCATCTAGCCTGTCCAGTCCTGCCAGAATTTTATAAGTTTCAATTAGATCCCCTCTCATTCTTCTAAACTCCAGCGAGTACAAGCCCAATCGACCCAATCTCTGCTCATACGTTATTCCTGCCATCCCAGGTATCAGCCTGGTGAATCTTCTTTGAACTCCTTCCATGGCAAGAACATCCTTCCTCAGATAAGGCGATCAAAACTGCACACAATGCTCAAGATGTGGTCTCACCAAGGCCCTGTACAACTGCAGCAAGACATCCTTGTTCCTGTACTCAAACCCTCTTGCTACAAAGGCCAACATACCATTTGCCTTCTTAACCGCCTGCTGCACCTGCATGCTTACCTTCAGCGACTGGTGCACAAGGACACCCAGGTCTCGTTGCACTTCCCCTCCTCCCAATCTATTGCCAATCAGATAATAATCTGCCTTCCTGTTTTTGACACCAAAGTGGATAACCTCACATTTATCCACGTTATATTGCATCTGTCATGCTTCTGCCCAATCACCCAACCTGTACAAATCATCCTGTAGTTTCTCGGCATCCTCCTCACAGCACACACGCCCACCCAGCTTTGTGTCGTCTGCAAATTTGGAGATATTACATCTGGTTCCCTTGTCTAGATCATTAATATATATTGTGAATAGCTGGGGTCCAAGGACCGATCGCCGTGGTACCCCACTACTCACTGCCTGCCACTCTGAAAACGACCTGTTTATTCCAACTCTTTGCTTTCTGTCTGCCAACCAGTTCTCTATCCAAGTCAATACCTTGCCCACAATCTCATGTGCCTTAACTTTACACGCTAATCTCTCATGCGGGACCTTATCGAAAGCCTTTTGAAAGTCCAAATACACCACACCCACTGGTTCTCCCTTATCTATTTTACTAGTTACATCCTCAAAAAATTTCAGTAGATTAGTCAAGCATGATTTACCTTTTGTAAATCCATGTTGACTTTGTCCGATCCTGTCACTGTTTTCCAAGTGCTCTGCTATTACAACTTTTATAATGGACTCTAACATTTTCCCCACTACCGATGTCTGTAATTCCCCGTTTTCTCTCTACCACCTTTTTTGAATAGTGGGGTAAGTGGGAACACAAGCCAACATTCACTGCACTCTTGATAGCAGTTTGTTTCAGTGCTTACCTGCTGCTCCCCCAGTCTCGATCTCCATCTCAACTCGGATCTCCAGTAAATGCTGCATTTCAAAGGCTGCTTCTCAACTTTCCACCTCCCTCCTCCCCAGCATCCTACTCCCATGTTACAGGGTAGCCCCAATTGAGATTTGAATGAGCTGACTCTGTGTTTTACAACCCTGGAAAGCATCGATGGGTGGAAGTCTCGCCTTCAGGACTCCTCGCAGGATCAGACCCTGTAGATTTTCGGGTATGCGGTATGCCAAATGAAGCCTCACCAAGGAAATACAGATAGGCATACACAGTTACATCACCAAAACAGGCCCTTTGGCTCAACCAGTCCATGACGGCATTTACCCTCTACACGAGCAAACAATTCGAATCACATTTACCTACTCTGTTTCCATATCCCTTTATCTTCCTCCACCTCTCCAATCTAATCTTGAATAGAGTCATAGAGTAATACAGCACGGATAGAGGCCCTTCGGCCCATCGTGTCCGCGCCGGCCATCAAGCCCTGTCTAATCTAATCCCATATTCCAGCATTTGGCCCGTAGCCTTGTATGCTATGGCATTTCAAGTGCTCATCCAAATGCTTCTTAAATGTTGTGAGGGTTTCTGCCTCCACAACCCTTTCAGGCAGTGAGTTCCAGACTCCAACCACCCTCTGGGTGAAAAAGTTCTCTCTCAAATCCCCTCTAAACCTCCCGCCCTTTACCTTGAATCTATGCCCCCTAGTTATTGACCCCTCTACTAAGGGAAAAAGCTCCTCAGCATCCATCCTATCTATGCCCCTCATAATTTTGTACACCTCAATCATGTCCCCCCTCAGCCTCCTCTGCTCCAAGGAAAACAAACCCAATCTGCCCAGTCTCTCTTCATAGCTGAAGCGCTCCAGCCCTGGTAACATCCTGGTGAACCTCCTCTGCACCCTCTCTAACGCGATCACATCCTTCCTGTAGTGTGGCGACCAGGACTGCACACAGTATTCCAGCTGTGGCCTAACCAGTGTTTTATACAGCTCCATCATAACCTCCTTGCTCTTATATTCAATGCCTCGGCTAATGAAGGCAAGTATCCCATATGCCTTTTTTACCACCTTATCCACCTGTTCCGCCGCCTTCAGGGATCTGTGTACTTGCACACCCAGATCCCTCTGACCCTCCGTCTTGCCTAGGATCTTTCCATTCATTGTGTATTCCCTTGCCTTGTTAGTCCCCCCAAAGTGCATCACCTCGCACTTTTCTGGGTTAAATTCCATTTGCCACTGTTCTGCCCATCTGACCAACCCATCTATATCGTCCTGCAGACTGAGGCTACCCTCCTCGCTATTTACCACCCTACCAATTTTTGTATCATCCGCGAACTTACTGATCATACCTTTTACATTCATATCCAAGTCATTAATGTAGACCACAAACAGCAAGGGACCCAGCACCGATCCCTGTGGTACCCCACTGGCCACAGGCTTCCAGTCACAAAAACAACCTTCGACCATCACCCTCTGCCTTCTGCCACTAAGCCAGTTTTGTATCCAATGTGCCAAGGCACCCTGGATTCCATGGGCTCTTACCTTCTTGACCAGTCTCCTGTGCGGGACTTTATCGAAGGCCTTACTGAAATCCATGTATACCACATCCACTGCGTTACCCTCATCCACACACCTAGTCACCCCCTCAAAAAATTCAATCAAATTAGTCAGACATGATCTTCCCTTGACAAAGCCATGTTGACTATCCCTGATTAATCCTTGCCTCTCCAAGTGGAGACAAATTTTGTCCCTCAGGATTTTTTCCAATAATTTTCCTACCACTGATGTTAGGCTCACTGGCCTGTAGTTCCCCGGTTTTTCCCTACTACCCTTCTTGAATAATGGTACTACATTAGCGGTTCTCCAGTCCTCTGGCACATCCCCTGTGGCCAGAGAGGTCCTGAATATATGTGTTAGAGCCCCCGCAATCTCCTCCTTTGCCTCACACAGCAGCCTGGGATACATTTCATCCAGGCCTGGGGATTTATCCATTTTTAGGCCAGCTAAAACCGCCAATACCTCCTCCCTCTCGATGTTAATATGTTCGAGCATATCACAGTCCCCCCGCCCTATTTCTATGTCTACATCGTCCTTCTCCATAGTGAAAACAGATGCAAAAAATTCATTTAGAACCCCTCCTACATCTTCCGGCTCCACACACAGATTGCCACTTTTGTCCCTAATGGGCCCTATTTTTTCCCTAGTTATCCTCTTACCCTTAATATACTTATAAAACATCTTCGGATTTTCCTTTATTTTGCTCGCCAGTGTTATTTCATGGCCCCTCCTTGATCTCCTAATTTCTTTTTTAAGTATCCCCCTGCACTTTTTGTACTCCTCTAGGGCTTCCTCCGTCTTTAGCCTTTTGTATCTACCAAAAGCCCTCCTTTTTTTGCTAATCCATTCTCGTATATCCCCTGACATCCACGGTTCCCTGTGGTTTTTGGAACCACTCTTGACCTTTACGGGAACATGTTGCCATTGTATGATCTCAATCTCCCTTCTGAAAGCCTCCCATTGCTCCGATGCGGATTTTCCTACAAGTAGCTGATCCCAGTCCATTTTGGCCAGATCCTGCCTTATCCTATTAAAATCGGCCTTCCCCCAATTTAGAACCTTTATTTCCGGCCCATCCCTGTCCTTTTTCATGACCACCTTAAATCTTACCATATTATGGTCACTATCACCAAAGTGCTCACCTACTAGCACTTTTTCCACTTGGCCGGCCACATTCCCTAGAATTAGGTCCAGTACCGCCCCCTCTCTTGTAGGACTTTCTACATGCTGGCTCAAAAAGCTCTCCTGGATGCACTTTAAGAATTCTACACCCTCTGAGCCTTTCACACTCTGACTATCCCAGTTAATATTGGGGAAGTTGAAATCCCCCATTATTATTACCCTATTATTTGCACATTTCTCTGAGATTTGCCTACATATCTGTTCCTCTATCTCCCCCTGACTGTTTGGAGGCCTATAGTACACTCCCAGCAAAGTGCTTGCCCCCTTTTTGTTTTTAAGCTTTTAACATAATTTCTGCCACAACCTCTAACCCTGGGACTGAACTCCCCAGCCTCACAAATCTATATCTAAAGACATTTCTCCTGCCCTCTGTTCTAAAGCTCTTGAATCTTGTATCAATGGCCCCGCGTTTGAGACACTTCAATTACCCTCACCCATCCTTTCATAATTTTAGCTATAGTGACTAAATCACCTGTTTTGATTTTAAGATGCATCCCAGGACTTGGTAAACCGTGTGGGTAATAGCTTCATACTGGCTGGATACTATCAGTAAATGGTCAATAATCTCACCTAACCATGGCTTATCTCATCTCCACAACATCCAAGCCAATAGAACTATATTTTTCAATCTGCTGACAGGTTGTTCATCCTCTTCTTCAATGTAAGGGTACATTCAGTGACCTGCATGTCCAAAGGGTACCGCAATCCAAAGGACTGTGGATTTGAGATAGGGCTACAACACTGTTGCACCAATTCTCCTTTGAGCACAGCTGGGAGAGTGGGCTTTCTGAATTTACCCCGATAATGAAGAGGTAATTTGGCGATTTAGATTTTTTGGTGGTATCTTTGAAGGTGCGCTGCAAACCTTGTCGACACAACCAAATAGTTTAAGGCTACGAGGTTCTTTAGGCTTTATGACAGCAGGTTTAAGTGGTTTAGGAATGCTAGCAGAGGCCCAGAACTGAATCAAAGTCTTTGAAAACCCATCCAGCTATCTTTTCTGTGGAGGAACATGATAGGGATGTTATTCCCCAAATGAAATGACTCTAAATGTTTATCTTATGATGCCCTTGATCCCCTGAGCACCATCCCTGCTAGGACACAGACCCTGCCCAATCTCACCCATTCTGGCTGCCCCAGTACCTGCTATGAACTTCATTGTTACAACTTTTAAAGAAGTGCAGAATGAACGCCCCCACACAACAGAAAGAGTCCAGGTAAACCTGCACAAGCACGATGGGCCAAATGGCCTCCTTCTGTGCTGTGTGGTTCCATGAAATCGTAAACCTCAACATAATCGTGACAATTCGTCCACCTTAAACACTGATCTGTCGTTTGAGGCTTGAAAACAAAGAGCTCCAAAACTTCCAATTAATGAGTTCTGCCTACAATTCCCAAAGTCACTGATTTCCCCATCTACAAAAATAACTAACGACATCCTGCAGAACCTCCTGTGCTTTGGGATTTTTACACGGAACAGTCTCGAAAACATTTGGACCTGTTGGCTGAGCTTTTGATCTTTGAGTCTGGAATGTTTGTGATGCTGTAGACAGAACGCAGTTATGCAAACTTCAGAAAGCCATGAAATAACATTCCCCCGTGGACACTGGGATCTGTCAATTCTTCGACTGGAGCTTTTGCTGATCTGTCAATGTTCAAATCTCACTATCGTGCCAGCAGAGTTTAATTATTGTAGAATAATTCTTTGCTTAAGGCCCGATTGCAATTCCTGTCTGTCAGTGTATTTGTCAAACTGTATGTTGATGAATTGGCGAATTTTCCAACCCACGCCATCAAATTTCAAAATATCACGAATACCGCAACATACTTTGTAGCCTCAACTCACACACCGACAGCAGGCACCTTGATCATAGAATGACATAGCACAGAAGGAGGCCATTCAGCCCATCGTACCTGTGTCAGATGTCGGCTCATGTCACGTGGAGCCTTCGACAGCTCAGCGACAGCAGAAAGTTGAACCAACAGCAACCTGCATTTATATAGTGCCTTTAACGTAGTAAAACGTCCCAAGGTGCTTCACATGAGTATTAAAAGACAAAAAAATTGACACTGAGCCACATAAGGAGAAATCAGGACAGGTGACCAAACGCTTGGTCAGAGAGGTAGGTTTTAAAGAGCGTCTTAAAGGAGTAGAGAGATGTGGAGAATGTGGGAGGCCAGCCAGGAGTGCGTTGGAATAGTCAAGTCTAGAGGTAATGGCCCAGAAATTCGGGTCTCCACGGGTGAGTACGCGCTGGGTACTCACCCGTAAGCCCGATGGAAGTGCCGGTTTTGTGCATGCACTGCGCATGCGCGGGAAACCGGCACTTCCGTTCATCTGAACGAAGGGGTTCAGAGGTCGAATACGTGCGCAGGGGAGTCTGCGCGTGCACTTTGAACTTACTCTCACGGAAAAACCTGTAAAAAAAAAGTCTGCAGGATTTAGAAATTTAAAAAGCAGGTGCAAGGCCTGCTTTTTACAAGGTAAGTGGTCAATTAATTAAAATTAAAACATTTTTCCCCACAGGTTTATTATTTTTAAATACTTTAAAGCAAGGTAAGTTTATTTTTAGCCCCATTAGGAAATAAAACTATTTCTTTCAAAAATTTAAATTGTTTAAAATAGTTATTTAATGTAATTTATAGTTTATTTAAAAAATGTGATTTAAAAAAAAATTTATTTGACGATTTACTGCTATTTTGGGGCCGTAGTATTTATAAGTCTTGACAGCTCTTCCTGTCAAGACTTATGAATGGGCTTTTCCCTCCTCCGGTTGTCTGCCCATGGCCCACGTGATCCCAGGGGACGCATCGAACTAACTGCGCCCCTGGGATACGCAAGCACTGCGCGCCGGCAGCTGGGCCAGGCCCCAGATCGGAATTCCATGGGGCCCTACAGCTCAACTGCTGGCGCGCAAGGTAAGTGCACCCGTGGGAAGCCCCCGACCCGAATTTATGGGCCATTAAAGGCATGGATGAGGGTTTCAGCAGCTGATGAACTGAGGCAGGGGCTGAGACAGGCAATGTTATGGAGGTGGAAATAGGCAGTCTTACTTATGGCACGTTAAACTTCCAGACGCAGACACCTATTTTATTTAAAGTTAGATTGTCCTAAGTTTGTTCAGTAAATAAACAAAGTATTTCTTGTAGATTTCAGTAGGTATTTTAAAAGAATATACGTCCATTATGTAGAATTCATTTAGACCATTTCCCCATTATACAGATAGACCATTGCCCCATTATACAGAGGGACCATTTCCCGATTATACAGGTAGACCATTTCCCCATTATACAGACAGACCATTTCCCCATTATACAGAGGGACTATTTCCCCATTATACAGAGACCATTTCCCCATTATACAGATAGACCATTTCCCCATTATACAGATAGACCATTTCCCCATTATAGAGAGAGACCATTACACAGATGGACCATTTCCCCATTATACAGATGGACATTTTCCCCATTATACAGAGAGATCTTCTCCCCATTATACAGATGGACCTTTTCCCCATTATACAGATAGACCACTTCCCCATTAATACAGAGAGACCATTTCCCCATTATACAGATAGACCATTTCCCCATTATGCAGATAGACCATTTCCCCATTATGCAGATAGACCATTTCCCCATTATATAGATGGACCATTTCCCCATTATGCAGCTAGACCATTTCCCCATTATACAGAGACCATTTCCCCATTAATACAGAGAGACCATTTCCCCATTATACAGATAGACCATTTCCCCATTATGCAGATAGACCATTTCCCCATTATGCAGATAGACCATTTCCCCATTATGCAGCTAGACCATTTCCCCATTATACAGATGCACCAGTTCCCTATTATACAGATAGACCATTTCCCAATTATACAGCTAGAACATTTCCCCATTATACAGATAGAAAATTTCCCCATTATACAGAGAGTCAATTTCCCCATTATACAGAGGGACCATTTCCCCATTATACAGAGAGACATTTTCCCCATTATACAATGAGACCATTTTCCCATTATACAGATAGACCATTTCCCCATTATACAGATAGACCATTTCCCCATTATGCAGATAGACTATTTCCTTATTATACAGAAAGAGCATTTCCCCATTATACAGATGGACCATTTTCCCATTATACAGATAGAACATTTCCCCATTATACAGTCAATTTTCCCATTATGCAGATAGACCATTTCCCCATTACACAGAGAGACCATTTCCCTATTATACAGAGAGACCATTTCCCCATTATACAGGGAGACCATTTCCACATTATACAGATGGACCATTTCCCCATTATACAGATGGACCATTTCCCCATTATACAGAGGGACCATTTCCCCATTACACTCTGAAACTGTTTCCCCATCATACAGATAGGCCATTTCCCCATTATGCAGATAGACCATTTCCCCATTATACAGATAGGCCATTTCCCCATTATACAGTTAGAACATTTCCCCATTATACAGATGCTCCAATTCCCCATTATACAGATAGACCATTTCCCCATTATACAGAGAGTCAATTTCCGCATTATACAGATGGACCATTTCCCCATAATACAGGTAGACCATTTCCCCAATATACAGATAGACAATTTCCCCATTATACAGAGAGACAATTTCCCCATTATACAGATGGCACATTTCCACATTATACAGATGGACCATTTCCCCATTATACAGATGGACCATTTCCTCATTATACAGATAGAACATTTCCCCATTACACAAATAGACCATTTCCCCATTACACAGATAGACCATTTCCCTATTATACAGAGAGACAATTTCCCCATTATACAGATGGCACATTTCCACATTATACAGATGGACCATTTCCCCATTAGGGAGAGAGACCAATTCCCCATTATACAGAGAGACCATTTCCCCATTTTACAGAGAGACAGTTTCCCCATTATACAGATGGACCATTTCCACATTATACAGATGGACCATTTCCCCATTATACAGAGAGACCAATTCCCCATTATACAATGGACCTTTCCCCATTGTACTATGGATCTTTTCCCCATTATACAGAGGGACAATTTCCCCAATATAGAGAGAGACCATTCCCATTATACAGAGACCATTTCCCTATTATGCAGATAGACCATTTCCCCATTATACAGATGGAACATTTCCCCATTATACAGAGAGACCATTTCCCCATTATACAGAGAGACCATTTCCCCATTATACAGAGAGACCATTTCCCTAATATGCAGATAGCCCATTTCCCCATTATACAGATGGAACATTTCCCCATTATACAGATAGCCCATTACCCCATTATACAGGGAGACCATTTCACCATTATACTGATGCACCATTTCCCCATTATACAGAGAGACCGTGTCCCTATTATACACATAGGCCATTTCCCCTTTATACAGTTAGATCATTTCCCCATTATACAGCTGCACCATTAGCCCATTATACAGAGAGACCATGTCCCAATTATACAGATGAACATTTCCTAATTACACAGATACAACAGTTCCCCATTATACAAAGTGACCATTTCCCCATTATATAGATAGACCATTTTCCCATTATACAGATGGACCATTTCCCCATTATGCAGATAGACCATTTCTCCATTATGCAGATAGACCATTTCTCCATTATGCAGATAGACCATTTCCTCATTACACAGATAGAGCATTTCCACATTATACAGATGGACCATTTCCAGATTATAGATAAACCATTTCCCCATTACACAGATAGACCATTTCCCTATTATACACAATGATCATTTCCCCATTATACAGAGAGACCATTTCCCCACTATACAGATAGATAAATTCCCCATTATGCAGATAGACCAGTTCCCCATTATACAGATTGACCATTTCCCCATTATACAGATGGACCATTTCCCCATTATACAGATAGATAATTTCCCAATTATACAGATGGACCATTTCCCCATTATACAGATGGACCATTTCCCCATTATACAGAGAGACCATTAATCAATTTTACAGATAGACCATTACCCCATTATACAGAGAGACCATTTCCCCATTATACAGATGGACCATTACCCCATTATGCGGAGAGACCACTTCCCCATTATACTGATGGACCATTTCCCCATTATACAGAGGGACCATTTCCCCATTATACAGATAGGCCATTTCCCCATTATGCAGAGGGACCATTTCCCCAATATGCAGAGGGACCATGTCCCCAATATAGAGACCATTCCCCATTATACACTGAGACTGTTTCCCAATTATACACAGACCATTTCCCAATTATACAGATGGACCATTTCCCCATTATACAGATAGAGCATTTCCCTATTATGCAGATAGCCCATTTCCCCATTATACAGATGGACCATTTCCCCATTATACAGGGAGACCATTTCCCCATTATACTGATGTGCCATTTCCCCATTATACAGAGAGACCATTTCCACATTATACAGATAGACCCATTCCCTATTATACAGAAAGACCATTTCCCCATTATACAGGGTCAATTTCCCCATTATACAGATAGACCATTTCCCCATTATGCAGATAAACCATTTCTCCATTATACAGATAGACCCATTCCCTATTATACAGAAAGACCATTTCCCCATTATACACAGCGACCATTTCCCCATTATATAGATGGACCATTTCCCCATTATGCAGATAGACCATTTCCCCATTATACAGAAAGATCATTTCCCCATTATAGAGAGAGACCATTTCCCCATTATACAGAGAGACCATTTCCCTATTATACACAGCGAACATTTCCCCATTTTACAGATGGACCATTTCCCCATTATGCAGATAGACCATTTCCCTGTTATACAGATAGACCATTTCCCCATTACACAGATAGACCATTTCCCTATTATACAGAAAGATAATTTCCCCATTATACAGAGACCATTTCCCCATTATACAGATAGAGCATTTCCCTATTATGCAGATAGCCCATTTCCCCATTATACAGATGGACCATTTCCCCATTATACAGAGAGACCATGTCTCTGTTATACAGAGAGACCATGTCCCTATTACACAGATAGGCCATTTCCCCTTATACAGTTAGATCATTTCCCCATTACACAGATGAAACATTTCCCCATTATACACAGAGACCATGTCCCCATTATACAGATGGAAGATTTCCCAATTACACAGATAGACCATTTCCCCATTATACAGATAGAACATTTCTCCATTATACAGATAGACCATTTCCCCATTATACAAAGTGACCATTTCCCCATTATACAGGGAGACCATTTCCCCATTATACAGAGAGACCATGTCCCGATTGTACAGATAGGCCATTTCCCCTTTATATAGTTAGATCATTTCCCCATTATACAGCTGCACCAGTTGCCCATTATACAGAGAGACCATGTCCCGATTATACAGATGAACATTTCCCAATTACACAGAAAGAACAGTTCCCCATTATACAGTGTCAATTTCCCCATTATACAGATAAACCATTTCCCCATTACACAGATAGACCATTTCCCTATTATACAGAAAGATCATTTCCCCATTATACAGAGACCATTTCCCCATTATACAGAGAGATCATATACCTATTATACAGATGGGCCAATTCCCAATCATACAGATGGAAAATGTCTCCATTATACAGATAGACCAGTTCCCCAGTATAGAGAGAGACCTTTTCCCCATTATACAGAGACCATTTCCTGATTATGCAGAGACTTTTTCCCCCAATATACAGAGCCCATTTCCCCATTATACAGAGACTAATTCCCCATTATACAGATAGAGCATTTCCCTATTATGCAGATAGAGCATTTCCCTATTATGCAGATAGCCCATTTCCCCATTATACAGATGGACCATTTCCCCATTATGCAGATAGCCCATTTCCCCATTATACAGATGAACCATTTCCCCATTACAGAGATGGACCATTACCCCATTATACAGATGGAACATTACCCCATTATACAGATGGAACATTTCCCCATTATGCAGAGAGACCATTTCCCCATTATGCAGATAGACCATTTCCCCATTATACAGATAGACCATTTCCCCATTATACAGATGGAACATTTCCCCATTATGCAGATAGACCATTTCCCCATTATGCAGATAGACCATTTCCCCATTATGCAATGGACCTTTTCCCCATTATACTGATGGACCATTTCCCCATTATACATAAGAACATAAGAAATAGGAGCAGGAGTAGGCCAATCGGCCCCTCGAGCCTGCTCCGCCATTCAATAAGATCATGGCTGATCTGATCCTAACTGCCAATCTACTATCACAGAACCATCTCCTGAATCTAACAAAATTAGATACACAAAATAGGAGCAGGATCAGGCTACACGGCCCCTGGGCCCGCTCCGCTACCCACAGGGCCATGTCCGATCCGAACCTAGACTCATGTCCAAATTCCTGCCCGCTTCCCGTAACCCTTAATTCCCTTCACTTTTAGGAAACTGTCTATTTCGGTTTTAAATTTATGTAATGATGTAGCTTCTACAGCTTTTTGGGGCAGCATATTCCATGGACCTACCACTCTGAGTGAAGTAGTTCCTCCTCATCTCAGTTTTGAAAGAGCAGCCCCTTATTCTAAGACTATGCCCCCTAGTTCTAGTTTCACCCATCACCGGGAACATCCTCCCTGCATCCACCCCCTTCACAATCTTATATGTTTCAATAAGATCGCCTCTCATTCTTCTGAACTCCAATGAGTAGAGTCCCAATCTACTCAACCTCTCCTCATATGTCCATCCCCTCATCCCCAGGATTAACCGAGTGAACCTTCTTTGTACTGACTCGAGAGCAAGTATGTCTTTTCTTTAGTATGGACACCAAAACTGTATGCAATATTCCAGGTGCGGTCTCACCAATACCTTGTACAACTGAAGCAATACCTCCCTAATTTTTATATTCTATCCCCCTAGCAATGAAAGCCAACATTCCATTGGCCTTCTTAATCACTTGCTGCACCTGCATACTAACCTTTTGAGTTTCGTGCACCAGGACCCCCAGATCCCTGTGTACTTCAGTACTTTCCAGTTTCTTGCCATTAAGATAATAACTTGCTCTACAATTTTTCCTGCCAAAGTGCATAACCTCACACTTTCCAGTATTGTATTCCATCTGCCAAATCCCTGCCCACTTACTTAGCCTGTCTATGTCCCCTTGCAGGTTTTTTATGTCCTCCTCACTCACTACATTCCCTCCCATCTTAGTATCATCTGCAAACTTTGATATGTTACACTTGGTCCCCTCCTCCAAATCATTAATATAGATTGTAAAGAGTTAGGGACCCAGCACTGACCCCTGCGGAACACCACTAGTTACTGATTGCCAGTCTGAGAATGAACCATTTATCCCAACTCTCTGCCTTCTGTTAGATAGCCAATCCTCTATCCATGCCAGAATATTACCCCCAATCCCGTGATTTTTTATCTTAAGCAATAATCTTTTGTGTGGCACCTTGTCAAATGCCTTTTGGAAGTCTAAATACATTACGTCCACTGGTTCCCCTTTATCCACCCTATATGTTACTTCCTCAAAGAACTCCAGCAAATTTGTCAAACATGACTTCCCCTTCATAAAACCATGCTGACTTTGTCCTATTAAATTATTATCCAAATGTCCTGTTACTGTCTCCTTAATAATGGACACCAAAATTTTACCTACCACAGATGTTAGGCTAACCGGTCTATAGTTTCCAGCCTTCTGTCTACTGCCCTTTTTAAATAAGGATGTTACATTAGCAGTTTTCCAGTCTGCCGGGACCTTTGCTGAGTCCAGGGATGTTGTGTCAGTGTGTTGATAGAGACACTGAAGACAGGAGTTGGTTTCACAGGTGTTTACTAAACAAAGTCTGGAGGGGAACTAACTGATACAACACAATATACAGGCTTATATAGCCCGAGTGGCCATTACCAGCATTACAGTACACATGGGGCTCTTAAAGGCACATACACTACAAGGGAATTTTGGAAAATTATTACCAATGCATCCACAATCCCGACCGCCACTTCCCTCAAGACCCTAGGATGTAAGCCATCAGGTCCAGGTGATTTATCCGCCTCGAGTCCCATTATTTTACCGAGTACCACTTCCTTAGTGATTTTGATCGTGTTTAGCTCCCCCCCCCCCCCAATAGCCCCCTGTTTGTCCAGTGTTGGGATATTCTTAGTGTCCTCTACTGTAAAGACTGATACAAAATAATCATTCAGTGTTTTTGCCATCTCCATATTTCCCACCATTAATTTCCCGGTCTCATCCTCTAAGGGACCAACATTTACTTTAGCCACCCTTTTTCTTTTTATATAACTATAAAAACTCTTACTATCTGTTTTTATATTTTTTGCTAATTTACTTTCATAATCTATCTTCCCTTTCTTAATCAATCTTTTAGTTATTTTTTGCTGTCTTTTAAAGACTTCCCAATCCTCTATCCTCCCACTAGATTTGGCTACCTTATATGCCCTTGTTTTTAGTCGAATACTATCCTTAATTTCTTTACTTAGCCACGGATGGCTGTCTTTTCTTTTACACCCTTTACTTCTCAGTGGAATATATATTTTTTGGAAGTTGTAAAATAACTCCTTAAATGTACACCACTGATCATGTATCATCTTACCCTTTAATCTATTTTCCCAATCCACTCTAATCAATTCCACTCTCATACCTTCATAGTCTCCTTTATTCAAGCTTAGCACGCTTGTTTGAGATCCAACCTTCTCACCCTCTAAATGAATATGGAATTCAACCATGTTATGGTCACTCATTCCAACGGGATCCTTTACTAGGACATTTTTAATTAATCCTGTCTCATTACACAGGACCAGATCTAAGGTTGCTTGCCCCCTGGTCGGTTCAGTTACATACTGCTCAAGAAACCCATCCCTAATACACTCAATGAACTCATCCTCAAGGCAGCCCTGCCCAATTTGATTTGTCCAATTAATACGATAGTTAAAACCCCCATAATTATAGATGTTCCCTTTTTACAAGCCTCAACTATTTCCTGATTGATACTCCGTCCAACAGAGTTGCAACTGTTCGGAGGCCTATACACTATGCCCACTAGTGTTTTTTTCCACTTATTATTCCTTACCTCCACCCAAACTGTTTCATTATCCTGATCTTTTGACCCAATATCATTTCTGTGTATTAGAGTGATTCCTTCCTTTATTAACATAGCCACCCCACCTCCCCTTCCTTCCTGTCCTTCCTGATCGTTAAATAACCTGGTATGTTTAATTCCCAGGCATTGTCACCCTGCAGCCATGTTTTTGTAATGGCCACAAGATCATACCCATATGTAGTTATTTGTGCCATTAACTCGTCTATTTTGTTACAAATGCTACGTGCATTCAGATAGAGAACTTTCAAATATGTTTTGTGACACTTAGTTCCTGCTTTTGTCCTTTTTATTACTTTACCTTTTACTCCATACCTTCTGCCCCTTCCTGACACGCTGTGGTTTTTAATTTCCCCACTGCTACCTAAGTCTATGACCTTCTTGTGGTGTATGTGCCTTTAAGAGCAATTGTGGTGTATGTGCCTTTAAGAGCCCCAGGTGTGCGTAATGCCGGTAATTGCCACTTGGGCTATATAAGCCTGTGTATTGTGTATATCCTTTAGAAACCCCCCCCCCCACCCCTGCTTAGTAAATACCTATGAACCAACTCCTGTCTTCAGTGTCTTTACCTACACACGGACACTACAGTGGCGACGAAGTGGAAACGGACTTACCTGCAATTCGGCAGCACCTCAAGGACATCGATTCCTCCAGCGTCCAGAAGACTCAAGGAAGTAAGAGAAACTGTGGTTTCACCAGCTGGCCAAGCTGGTGACAGGTACTGCGCTAATCCTTCCTGGGCGTCAGGCTGGAGCTCCAGCGGCAGGCTCTACAGCTGAGACAGGCAGCAAAATCGGAGGCAAGCAATAACGGACTGGGAGGGTGCACTCGAGAGACGGCCGGCGCGGCAAGCAGGTCAGCGTTAGACCTCCGTCGGGAACGAGTCTCCAACAGTGAATAAACGGAAACCACAGTAAAACAGCGTTGTTATCAGTAGCAGCGGCGGGAAAGCGCGGGAAGCGCCATATCGTTGCTACAGAGAGAAAAAAAAAGCGCGGGAAGCGCCATATCTTTTCTGAAATGCCTAAATCTGGTAATATTGAGGCTGTTGATGGCGAAATAGAAGATTGGACCACATACGTGGAAAGAGTAGAGGTTTATTGCACTGCAAATGGAATAACAGATGAAAAAAAAGCTTCAGTACTTCTGAACTTAATGGGCGCGAAGACATACGGGCTGTTACGAAATTTAATCACTCCAGCCAAACCAAAGGACAAGACTTTTAAAGAAATTGTTGATACCCTGCAGGAGCATTTAAACCCAACACCGCTGCTGATAGCGGAACGATTCAAGTTCTTCAAGAGAAATCAACACAAGAATGAAAGTAACGCTGATTACCTAACCGAATTAAGAAAGCTATCAAAGTACTGCCAATTCGGAGCAGGACTATCGGATTATCTTCGAGACAAATTTGTTTGCGGTCTCTTAAGTGAAGGAACACAAAAAAGACTGCTGTCTGAAAAAGATTTAACATTGGACGAAGCAGCAGCAAAAGGAGCTGCAGAGATACAACGAGAGACACAGGACTTCGGCACCCATAAAATGACACAGGAGTTCGGAAGATGTTATCGCTGCGGCAGATCCACCCATAACCAGAGGGACTGCTGGTTCAAGGGCAAAGCATGCAGGCAATGTGGTAAGATTGGACACATTGCACGGGTATGCCAATCTGGACAAAATAAATCCACTGACAGAAAACAAAAAATCAATAAAGAAAAGTACAGGAAGGTACAAATGATGACGGACAATAGCTCCGAAGACCAGAATAGCGATAGCGACTCCGGAAACAAGAGACTAAGCTGTCTCAAATTACATAATGTACTTGCCAAAGAGGATTACCAAACCATTTGGGTTACCCTCACAATAGCAGGGTCCCCAGTTAAAATGGAGCTAGATACAGGATCAGCTCTAACCGTAATAAATCGACGAGATTACGAGAGGCTATTTTCGCATATACTTCTAAAAGACACATCCATTATCTTAAAAACATATACGGGGCAGAAAGTCTACCCCAAAGGAAAAATAAGGGTGCCTGTGGTATACAACGGCAAAGAAATACAAAAGTTGTATTTATACATTCTACAAGATGGTGGTCCACCGTTGTTGGGACGTCAATGGATAAGGAAGATACGTTTAGACTGGCACTCCATTCAGGCACTGACGGTGACCAGTAAGGAAAAAAACAATGATGACATCATACCTGAACGATTAAAAGACATCTTGGCCAATGCCAAAGAAGTGTTTCAAGAGAAACTAGGAACCTTGAAAGGCATCACCGCCTCAATAAAAGTGGAAGATACAGCAATTCCAAAAATTTTTAAGGCAAGACCGGTGCCATACGCAATACGTCCGGCAGTCGAGGCAGAGCTGAAGAATTTGGAAAAGGCAGGCGTATTATCCAAAATAGATTGGAGCGAATGGGCAACACCCATCGTTCCAGTCATGAAAAAAACATTGAAAAATAACTCTGAGGAACAGAAAAAAATTCGCATCTGTGGGGACTTTAAGGTGACTGTAAACCCGGTCCTTCACACGGTACAGTATCCTCTTCCGAGGATAGAAGATATTTTCGCCTCACTATCCGGAGGGAAACGTTTCACAAAAATTGACTTGGCACAGGCATATCTACAGATGGAGGTTGAGGAGACCTCTAAAAAGTATCTCACAATAAACACACACAAAGGCCTGTACCAGTACAATCGACTGGTTTTTGGATTAGCATCAGCTCCAGCTATCTGACAAAGAGCTATGGAGCAAGTCCTGCAAGGGATTCCGGGGACTCAATGCTACCTAGACGACATCCTTATAACAGGAGAAAACGACAACGAGCACCTTGCCAATTTGGAGCAGGTGCTCACTAGGCTGAAAGAACGGGGCCTACGAGCAAATCGCCCCAAGTGCGAATGTTTCCAAAATCAGATATCATATTGTGGCCACATAATTAATAAGGGAGGGTTGCATAAGTCACCTGAAAAAATTGAAGCAGTTATAAAAGCCCCAGCACCTGAAAATGTTTCACAATTAAGGTCATTCCTGGGATTAATAAATTACTATCATAAATTTTTACCGAACTTATCAACTATTCTACACCCTCTTAATGATCTTCTACAGACAGGAGTGATTTGGAAATGGAACGAAGACTGTAAACATGCTTTCCATAAATGTAAAGACTTAATCACATCCGAGAAAATTTTGGCTCATTACAACCCATCACTACCAATCAGACTGGCGTGCGATGCATCCCCTTACGGCATAGGAGCGGTATTGTCCCATAGATTCCCTGATGGCTCGGAACGGCCGATAGCTTTTGCATCACGCTCGTTGAACTCAGCTGAGCGTAACTATGCCCAGATAGACAGGGAAGCACTCAGCCTGGTATGGGGAGTGAAGAAATTCAACCATTACCTACACGGACAAAAATTTACCTTGCTGACTGATCATCAACCCCTCATTCTCCATATTCAGCCCTAAAAAAGGTGTCCCCATTATGACGGCACAAAGACTATAGAGGTGGTCCCTTTTTCTAGGGGCACACCAATACAACATTGAATACAAAGGGTCAAAACAGCATGGGAATGCTGACGGTTTATCACGCCTACCGTTGCCAACGATAGAAGAGGCACCTACAGTAGACCCAGTAGAGATATTCCACTCTACCATAGTGGAATGTCTACCGGTGACAAATTCTGCCATTGAAAGGGAGACAAGAAATGACCCTACTCTCTCACGGGTCTACGATTTAACAGTGAAGGGATGGCCAGCACATGGCGAACGACTGTTGCCAGCATTCTCGCAAAGAAGAGAACAGCTGTCAGTGTGCCGAGGGACCTTGATGTGTGGATCCAGAGTGGTGATTCCACCCAAACTCCAGGATAAAGTGCTAAAGGAGCTTCACGAGGGGCATCTGGGTGGAGTGAAAATGAAGGACCTAGCTAGGGCGTTTGTATGGTGGCCAGGAATCGATGGAGACATCGAAGACATGACCAAGAGCTGCCTAGGATGCCAGAAGGTCCAAAATGCTCCACCACAGGCCCCTCTACATCCATGGGAGTGGCCCTCATCTCCCTGGCAAAGGGTGCACATCGACTTTGCTGGTCCATTTATGGACTCAATGTTCTTAATCGCAGTTGATGCACACGCCAAGTGGCCGGAGGTAATAAAGATGTCCTCCACCACCACGGAAAAAACCATCACAGTGTTAAGGACCATATTTGCCAGGAATGGGCTGCCGGAGCAGATATGTTCTGATAATGGACCGCAATTTGTGTCCGAAGAATTCAGAAAGTTCTTAAAGAACAATGGGGTAAAGCACTACACGTCCGCCCCATACCATCCCGCCACCAATGGATTGGCTGAAAGGTTTGTCCAGACCTTCAAGAAGGCCATCAAGGCCATGGGTAATGAAGACATAAAACTTCAGCACAAGGTGGATAACTTCTTATTTGCATATAGGAATGCAATGCATATGGTTACTAACCAAACTCCCGCCATGATGTTCTACAATAGAAACCCAAGATGCCGGCTGGATTTGGTCAAGCCCAACATCCGAAGGGACGTGGAGAACCGGCAGTTTCAGGGCATGAATGAAAGGCCAACTAGGGCCTTCCAGATAGGCCAACCGGTTTTGGCCCGGGACTACCGTACCGAGAAATGGCAGCCTGGAACTATCTGCACATGATTAGGACCACTGATGTATACCGTGGACATCGGAGACAGCATAATAAGGCGCCATGCTGACCAAATCATCAAGTCATCCGAAAAGGGACAACCTACACCACCACTCTATACATCAAACGATGAAGTAGAGATACCCATATCTACCTCCGATCCGGTGATACTGGAGCCCAATGAACCCGACACTGGCCTTCAAGCCGAATCAGCCTTGCCAGAAGAACCTACTACACCACCAGAAACTACTACACCCCCGAGGCGTTATCCGGACCGCATCAGGAAGCCTCCTGAGAGACTAACTTATTAATACAGCAATGTATATTATTTTGCATATAACATGTAATTAATAATTACTTAAAATATGATGTACTAGTTAGCTAGAAGGGGAGGAATTGTGGTGTATGTGCCTTTAAGAGCCCCAGGTGTGCGTAATGCCGGTAATTGCCACTTGGGCTATATAAGCCTGTGTATTGTGTATATCCTTTAGAAACCCCCCCCCCCCCCCAGACTTGCTTAGTAAATACCTATGAACCAACTCCTGTCTTCAGTGTCTTTACCTACACACGGACACTACACTTCTCTGTTGTCATTTTTATTATTTGCTCTCTACGAACCTCCCCCCCCATTAGTTAGACCATTTCTCCATTATACAGATGGACCATTTCCCCATTATACAAAGTGACCATTTCCCTATTATACAGATAGACCATTTCCCCATTATGCAGATAGACCATTTCTCCATTATACAAATAGACCGTTTCCCCATTACACATATAGACCATTTCCCTATTATACAGCAAGACCATTTCCCCATTATACACAGCGACCATTTCCCCATTATACACAGCGACCATTTCCCCATTATACAGATGGACCATTTCTCCATTATGCAGATAGACCATTTCCCTATTATTATACAGATAGATCATTTCCCCATTATACAGAGAGACCATTTCCCCATTATACAGAAAGATCATTTCCCCATTATACAGAGAGACCATTTCCACATTATACAGAGAGACCATTTGCCCATTATGCAGATAGACCATTTCCCTATTATACAGATAGACCATTTCCCCATTGCACAGATAGACCATTTCTCTATTATACAGAAAGATCATTTCCCCATTATAGAGACCATTTCACCATTATGCAGATAGACCATTTCCCCATTATACAGATAGACCATATCCCTATTATACAGATGGACTATTTCCCCATTATACAGATAGACCATATCCCCATTATACAGATAGACCAGTTCCCCATTATACAGAGAGACTTTTCCCCAATATACAGAAGGACCATTTCCCCATTATACAGAGAGACCATTTTCCCATTATACAGAGAGCATTTCCTTATTATGCAGATAGCCCATTTCCCCATTATACAGATGGACCATTTCCCCATTATATAGATAGCCCATTTCCCCATTACACAGATGAAACATTTTCCATTATACAGAGAGACCATGTCCCTATTATACAGATGGAACATTTCCCAATTACACAGATAGAACATTTCCCCATGATAGTGTCAATTTCCCCATTATACAGATAGACCATTTCTCCATTATACAGAGGGACAATTTCCCCATTATACACCGAGACTGCTTCCCCATTATAGAGATGCACCATTTCCCAAATATACAGATGGACCATTTCCCAATTACACAGAGACCATTTCCCCATTTTATAATTAGACCATTTCCCCATTATACAGATGGTCCATTTCCCAATTATACACTTAGATCATTTCACCATTATACAGATAGAACATTTCCCCATAATAGAATCCATTTCCCCATTATGCAGATAGACCATTTCCCCATTATGCAGATATCCCATTTCCCCATTATACAAGGTGACCATTACCCCATTATACAGATAGACCATTTCCCCATTATACAGATAGACCATTTCCCCATTATACAGGAAGAGCATTTCCCCATTATACAGATGGACCATTTGCCCATTATACAGATGGACCATTTGCCCATTATACACAGCGACTATTTCCCCATTATACAGATAGACCATTTCACCATTATACAAAGCATCAATTTCCACATTATACAGAGAGACCATTTCCCCATTATACAGGGAGACCATTTCCCCATTATACAGATGGACCATTTGCCCATTATACACAGCGACTATTTCCCCATTATACAGATAGACCATTTCACCATTATACAAAGCATCAATTTCCACATTATACAGAGAGACCATTTCCCCATTATACAGGTAGACCAATTCCCCATTATGCAGTTAGACCATTTCCCCATTACAGAAAGACCATTTCCCCATTATACACAGCGACCATTTCCACATTATACAGGGAGACCATTTCCCTATTATACAGGTAGACCATTTGCCCATTATGCAAAGTGACAATTTCCCCATTATACAGATAGACCATTTCCCCATTATGCAGATAGACTATTTCCCCATTATACAGGAAGTGCCTTTCCCCATTATAAAGATAGACCATTTCCCCATTATGCACAGCGAATATTTCCACATTATACAGATAGAAAATTTCCCCATTATACAGATGGACCATTTCCCCGTTATACAGGGAGACCATTTCCCCATTATACAGGGAGACCATTTCCACATTATACAGTTGGACCATTTCATTATACAGATGGACCTTTTCCTCATTACACAGATGGACTATTACCCCATTATACAGATGGACCATTTCCCCTTTTTACAGATGTACCATTTCCCCATTATACAGATAGACCATTTCCCCATTATACAGATGGACCATTTCCCCATTATAGAGAGAGACTTTTCCCCCATTATACAGAGAGAGCATTTCCCTATTATGCAGATAGCCCATTTCTCCATTATACAGATGGACCATTTCCCCATTATAGAGAGAGACTTTTCCCCCATTATACAGAGAGACCATTTCCCCTTTATACAGTTAGATCATTTCCCCATTATACAGATGCACCATTTCCCCATTATACAGAGTCAATTTCCCCATTAAGCAGATAGACCATTTCTCCATTATACAGATAGACCATTTCCCCATTATACAGATAGGCCATTTCCCCATTATACAAAGTGACCATTTCCCCATTATACAGATAGACCATTTCCCCATTATGCAGATAGACTATTTCCCCTTTATACAGGAAGTGCCTTTCCCCATTATTAAGGTAGACCATTTCGCCATCATACAGATAGACCATTTCCCAATTATACAGATGGACCATTTCCCCATTATACAGAGACCATTTCCCCATTATACAGGGAGACCATTTCCCCATTATACAGATGGACCTTTTCCTCATTACACAGATGGACTATTTCCCCATTATACAGATAGACCATTTCCCAATTATACAGATGCACCATTTCCCCATTATGCAGATGCACCATTTCCCCATTGTACAGGGGCACCATTTCCCCATTATACAGGGGCACCATTTCCCCATTATACAGGGGCACCATTTCCCCATTATACAGGGGCACCATTTCCCCATTATACAGGGGCACCATTTCCCCATTATACAGGGGCACCATCTCCCCATTATACAGATAGACTATTTCCCTATTATACAGAAAGAGCATTGCCCCATTATATAGATAGACCATTGCCCCATTATACAGATGGACCATTTCCTGATTATACAGATGGACCATTTCCTGATTATACAGATAGATCATTTCCCCATTATACACTGCGACCATTTCCACATAATAGATAGATCATTTTCCCATTATATAGATGGACCATTTCCCCATTATACAGATGGACCATTTCCCCATTATACAGATGGACCATTTCCCCATTATACAGAGAGACCATTTCCCCATTATACAGATGGACCATTTTCACATAATGCGGAGAGACCACTTCCCCATTATACAGATAGACCATTTCCCCATTAAACAATGGACCATTTCCCCATTGTACAGAGGGACCATTTCCCCATTATACATAAGGACCTTTTCCCCATTATAAAGCAAGACCATTCCCCAAATATACAGATAGACCATTTCCCCATCATACGGATGAACCATTTCCCCATTATACAGATAGAACCTTTCCCCATTATGCAGAGAGACCATTTCCCCATAATACAGATAGACCATCTCCCCATTATACATAAGGACCTTTTCCCATTATAAAGCAAGACCATTTCTCCATTATACAGAGACCATTTCCCCATTATACAGGGAGACCATTTCCCCATTATACAGATGGACCTTTTCCTCATTACACAGATGGACTATTTCCCCATTATACAGATAGACCATTTCCCAATTATACAGATGCACCATTTCCCCATTATGCAGATGCACCATTTCCCCATTATACAGGGGCACCATTTCCCCATTATACAGGGGCACCATTTCCCCATTATACAGGGGCACCATTTCCCCATTATACAGGGGCACCATTTCCCCATTATACAGATAGACTATTTCCCTATTATACAGAAAGAGCATTGCCCCATTATATAGATAGACCATTGCCCCATTATACAGATGGACCATTTCCTGATTATACAGATGGACCATTTCCTGATTATACAGATGGACCATTTCCTGATTATACAGATAGATCATTTCCCCATTATACACTGCGACCATTTCCACATAATATAGATCATTTTCCCATTATATAGATGGACCATTTCCCCATTATACAGATGGACCATTTCCCCATTATACAGAGAGACCATTTCCCCATTATACAGATGGACCATTTTCACATAATGCGGAGAGACCACTTCCCCATTATACAGATAGACCATTTCCCCATTGTACAGAGGGACCATTTCCCCATTATACATAAGGACCTTTTCCCCATTATAAAGCAAGACCATTCCCCAAATATACAGATAGACCATTTCCCCATCATACGGATGAACCATTTCCCCATTATACAGATAGAACCTTTCCCCATTATGCAGAGAGACCATTTCCCCATAATACAGATAGACCATCTCCCCATTATACATAAGGACCTTTTCCCATTATAAAGCAAGACCATTTCTCCATTATACAGATAGACCATTTCCCTATTATACAGAAAGACCATTTCCCCATTATACACAGCGACCCTTTCCACATTATACAGATGGACCATTTCCCCATTATACAGATAGACCACTTCCCCATTATATAGAGACACCATTTCCCCATTATTCAGATAGACCATTTCCCCATTATACAGATGGACCATTTCCCCATTATACAGATAGAACATTTCCCCATTATATAGGTAGACCATTTCCCCATTATAGAGAGAGACCATTTCCCCATTATACAGATAGACCATTACCCCATTATAGAGAGGCCACTTCCCCATTATACAGAGAGAACATTTCCCCATTATAAAGCAAGACCATTTCCCAAATATACAGATAGACCATTTCCCCATTATACACAGCGACCCTTTCCACATTATACAGATAGATAAATTCCCCATTATACAGATAGACCATTTCCCCATTAGAGAGAGACTTTATCCCCATTATACAGATAAAGCATTTCCCTATTATGCAGCTAGCCCATTTCTCCATTATACAGAGGGACCATTTCCCGATTATACAGATGCACCATTTCCCCATTATACAAAGAGACCATGTAGCTATTATACAGATAGGCCATTTCCCCTTTATACAGTTAGATCATTTCCCCATTATACAGATGCACCATTTCCCCATTATACAGAGAGACCGTGTCCCCCATTATACAGATGGAACATTTTCCAATTACACAGATAGAACATTTCCCCATTATACAGAGTCAATTTCCCCATTATGCAGATAGACCATTTCCCCATTATACAGATAGACCATTTCCCCATTATACAGAATGCATTTCCGCATTATACAGAAGGACAATTTCCCCATTATACAGATGGCCCATTACCCCATTATACAGGGAGACCATTTTCCCATTATACAGATGGACCATTTCCCCATTATACAGATGGACCATTTCCCCATTATGCAGAGACCACATCCCCATTATACAGATATACCATTTCCCCATTATACAATGGACCATTTCCCCATTATACAATGGACCATTTCCCCGTTATACTGATGTACCATTTCCCCGTTATACAGAGGGACCGTGTCCCCCATTATACAGATGGAACATTTTCCAATTACACAGATAGAACATTTCCCCATTATACAGAGTCAATTTCCCCATTATGCAGATAGACCATTTCCCGATTATACAGAGAGGCTTTTTCCCCATTATACAGAGAGACCATTTCCCCATTATACAGAGAGACCATTTCCCCATTTTACAGAGTGACCATTTCCCCATTACATAGTTAGACCATTTCCCCATTATACAGATGGTCCACTTCCCAATTATACAGATAGAACATTTCACCATTATACAGATAGAACATTTCCCCATAATAGAGTCAATTTCCCCATTATGCAGATAGACCATTTCCCCATTATACAGGAAGAGAATTGCCCCATTATACAGATGGACCATTTGCCCATTATACAGTTGGACCATTTTCCCATTATACAGATGGACCATTTCCCCATTATACTGATAGACCATTTCCCCATTATACAGATGCACCATTTCCCCATTATACAGATAGACCATTTCCCCATTATACAGATGCACCATTTCCCCATTATACAGATAGACCATTTCCCCATTATACAGATGCACCATTTCCCCATTATACAGCTAGATCATTTCCCCATTATACAGAGAGACCATTTCCCCATTATATAGATGGACCATTTCCCCATTATACAGATGCTCCATTTCCCCATTATACAGAGAGAACATGTCCCCATTATACAGATGGACCATTTCCGAATTACAAAGATAGACCATTTCCCCATTATACAGAAAGTACATTTCCCCATTATACAGAGAGTCAATTTCCCCATTATGCAGATAGAACATTTCCCCATTATACAGATAGGCCATATCCCTATTATACAGATGGACAATTTCCCCATTATACAGATAGATATATTCCCCATTATACAGATAGATAAATTCCCCATTATACAGATAGACCATATCCCCATTATACAGATGGATCATTAATATATATTGTGAATAGCTGGGGTCCAAGAACCGGTCCCTGCGGTACCCCACTAGTCACTGCCTGCCACTCGGAAAAAGACCCATTTATTCCAACTCTTTGCTTTCTGTCTGCCAACCAGTTATCTATCCAAGTCAATACCTTGCCCCCAATCCCATGTGCCTTAACTTTACACGCTAATCTCTTATGCGGGACCTGATCGAAAGCCTTTTGAAAGTCCAAATACACCACATCTACTGGTTCTCCCTTATCTATTTTACCAGTTACATCCTCAAAAAATTCCAGTAGATTAGTCAAGCATGATTTACCTTTTGTAAATCCATGTTGACTTTGTCCGATCCTGTCACTGTTTTCCAAGTGCTCTACTATTACATCTTTTATAATGGACTCTAGCATTTTCCCCACTACCGATGTCAGGCTTACCGGTCTGTAATTCCCTGTTTTCTCTCTACCACCTTTTTTGAATAGTGGGGTAACATTAGCTACCCTCCAATCCATGGGTACTGTTCCAGATTCTATCGAATGTTGGAAGATGATCAGCAATGCATCTAATATTTCTAGGGCCACTTCCTTAAGTACCCTAGGATGTAGATTATCAGGCCCTGGGGATTTATCGGCCTTTAATCCCGTCAATTTCCCTAACACCATTTCCCTACAAATACTGATTTCTTTCAGTTCCTCCCTGTCATCAGGCCCTATGTTCCCCGATATCTCTGGGAGGTTATTTGTGTCCTCCTTTGTGAAGACAGGACCAAAGTATGTATTTAATTGGTCTGCCATTTCTTTGTTTCCCATTATAAATTCCCCTGATTCTGACTGCAAGGGACCTACGCTTGACTTCACCAATCTTTTTCTCTTCACATATCTATAGAAGCTTTTACAATCAGTTTTTATGTTCCCTGCAAGCTTACTCTCATACTCTATTTTTCCCTTCTTAATTAATCCCTTTGTCCTCCTTTGTTGAATCCTAAACTGCTCCCAATCCTCAGGTTTACTGCTTTTTCTGGCCAATTTATATGCCCTCTCTTTGGATCTTATGCTATCCCTAATTTCCCTTGTTAGCCACGGTTGAGTCACCTTTTTTGTTTTATTTTTATGCCAAACTGGGATGAACAAATTCTGTAGTTCATCCATGTGGTCTTTGAATGTTTGCCATTGCCTGTCCACCGTCAACCCTTTGATTGACATTCCCCAAACAATCCTACCCAACTCGCGCCTCATACCATCGTAGTTTCCTTTATTTAAATTCAGGAACCTAGTCTCTGAGTCAACTACTTCACTTTCCATCTTAATGAAGAATTCTATCACATTATGATCGCTCCAACCCAAGGGGCCTCGCACAACAAGATTGCTAATTAATCCTTTCTCATTACATAATACCCAGTCTAAGATGGCCTGATCTCTAGTTGGCTCCTCAACATATTGGTCCAGGAAACCATTCCGTATACACTCCAGGAATTCCTCCTCCACAGTATTGTTACTAATTTGGTTAGCCCAATCTATATGTAGATTAAAGTCACCCATGATAACTGCTGTGCCCTTATTGCACGCTTCTCTAATTTCCCTTTTAATGCCATCCCCAACCTCCGCATTACTGTTTGGAGGTCTATATACCACTCCCACTAACTACAGCTGCACCATTTCCCCATTATACAGTTAGACCATTTCCCCATTGTACAGATAGACCATTTCCCCATTATACAGATAGACCATTTCCCCATTATACAGATAGGCCATATCCCCATTGTACAGATAGTCCATACCCCCATTATAGAGAGACCATTTCCCCATTATACAGAGGGAGCATTTCCCCGTTATACAGAAAGACCATTTCCCCATTATACAGATAGACCATTACCCCATTATAGAGATGGACCATTTCCCCATTATACAGAAAGACCATTTCCCGATTATACAGAGGGAGCATTTCCCCATTATACAGATAGACCATTACCCCATTATACAGATAGACCATTTCCCCATTATACAGAGACCATTTCCCCATTATACAGAGAGACCATTTCCCCATTATACAGATGGACCATTTCCCCATTATACAGATGGACCATTTCCCCATTATACAGATAGACCAAGTGAGCATATAGAATGTTTTATGATTTTGCTTGCAACAAAGAGAGGAAATCTCCCCCTACAGGTTTACCAGGAATCAGATTTATTTTCGGTGAAAGATGAGAGGGGATTTGGTGAGGATTTGGAGGTGAGCGAGATTGTAAAATGTGTTTATTGTAAGAGCCATAAAAGCTTAAGAAAATACTTTAAAATATTGGTTAAATAGCATAATACAGTTAATTTACCTGATTGACTTATTGTATTAAGAAACCCCCTATTTTCTTGCTCCAGTAGTATAGTCCGAGACACCCCCTTCATTCTTGCCACAATGGTACAGTCCCTAAGCCACACATGGTATGCAGCCATTTTACAGTTTAAACTCCACGTGGCTGAAGGAAGCAGAAGTTGTGAGGTTTGGAGCAATACAGTTTTTGACCGTGTTCGTTTATACGTGTTTGCTTTGTAATTCTGTTCGTAAAGTGTCATAGTAAACAGTTTAAAAGACAAAGCTACGTTTGGGAACGTTTTATTTCGACACGCGTCTACTCGTTGTTAAAAGCCCCACAGCTCAGTGGCTGCCTGTTTGGAAACTAAGAAGCGCCACTACATTAGTCAAAAACTTGCTCCCTAAGAAGGAAAGGACGGAATCGTCGGCGAACGTATACATGAATGGTCACGGAGCCAGACGACAATATAAGAAAGCGAAGGTACAGTGACTGTTATTTAGCTTCTCAATAGAATGAACAAAGCAAGTAAGAGCTGCGGGTAAAATGGCCGAGGCCTTACGGAGCCAGGAGCTTCCCCCAGCCAGAAGGATTGCTGGCCAAAAGAGGGAAATAAAGCTCCCCCCAAAGACAATGGAAGAGAAGTTACATAGAAGCATAGGTGCAAGGAAGGCTAAATTAGCTCAGATAACTGGAAAAATGAAGATAATTGATCGTCTCATGGAAGATAATGCTAATATTAAGAAAGCTGAAGACATAATGTATTACGATTTCTCCAAGCTGCATGAAGAATTTAATGTACTCAATGAAGATGTATTAGCACTTCTGTCTGAAGAAGAGGGAAACGCTGATCAGCACAACTGGTTTGATCTTAAATCAACCAGCATTAAGGACTATATCAAGGCCACAGAACAGTGGATGTTAAAGATTCGTCAAGATGCTGATACAGCAGAGAAAGATAAAGTTGACGATGAAGTCGGACCAGACGATAGCATTTCAGAGACTTCCGCCAGACCGAGCAAAAATCGAAAAGAAGGTAGCTCTGTTTCTGGACGCAGGTCAGTCGCTTCTACCACAAGCTCGTCGCGATGCATGAAAGAGGAGGTTGAACGGGCGGCGTTGATGGCGCACGCAGCATCTTTAGCGGAGAAGCAAGCTCTTGAATGGGAAGAGGCCCAACTGCAGGTCCAAGAGGCCCAACTGCAGGCCCAACAGGCCCAACTGCAGGCCCAAGTGCAGGCAAAGAAAGAACAGCTGGAGATAAAAACAGCTATCGCGGTCTCAGACGCCAGGTTGAGTGCGTATGAAGACTCACGGGATGGCGGGAGCGAATACTGCCAGTCAATGTTGTCACATAGAGTTGGATCCAGGGCACCTTCAAGAGTTACAAGAGAGTCCGAAGGCAATCCCCTGGCATTACAGCGTGGAAGAGTGGCCTCTCCACTAACAGGAGCACGTGATGCTACCCCAGACGTCAGACGGTCTAGACTAGACCCTGCTGATGACCACCAGAGGCCTGAAGACACAGGGAGAAGCCTATACCGAGTGATGCAACGTCAGAACGAAATTACAGAGATGCTTGTAAAACAACAGAATCTGTTTCGACTCCCTCAAAGAGACATACCAGTGTTCCAAGGCGATCCACTCAAGTATAAGCCCTTCATCAGGTCCTTTGAACAAGCCATTGACTCCAAAACAGAGAGCAGCAGTGATAAGTTGTACTACCTGGGACAGTACACCAGTGGTAAACCACAAGACCTGGTCAGAAGCTGTGAACACATGAAACCGGACCGGGGATACATAGAAGCCAGGAAGTTGCTGCAGGAGCACTATGGTAACGAGCTGAAGATAGCCACTGCATATATTGAAAAGGCTACCAAGTGGCCACAGATCAGATCGGAGGACGGAGAGGCATTGAACGCATATGTTCTTTTCCTCATAGGATGTCGCAACACCATGGAGGATGTTGAATTCATGGAAGAGATGGACAATCCTACGACTATGAGAATCATCATCTCTAAGCTTCCTTACAGGATGAGAGAACAACGGAGAAGAACAGCCTTTGAGATAATGGAGAGACGGAAAAGTAGAGCCAGGTTTGCAGACTTAGTGAATTTCATAGACAAACAGGCTAAAATTGCTAGGGACCCATTGTTTGGAAACATCCAGGACGCCAGCCCGACCACCGATGGAAGAGTGAAAGCCAAGCCTGTTGAATCAAAGACTCTCAGGAAAGGTGGTTCCAGGGGAAGCAGCTTTGCAACTATCGTCACTCAGGCCGAGGAAGAAAGGCCCCAGAACTCATCTCCCAAAAAGAGCAGCACAGTGACGCCTGCTAATGCCTTTCAGAAGCCATGCTTATTCTGCCAGAAGAATCATACATTGGATTTCTGCAGCGACATCAAAGCACAGCCACATAAGGACAGAATCGAATTCCTGAAGTACAACGGCCTATGTTTTGGATGTCTCTCTCAGGGGCACCCGAGTAGAAACTGTAAGCAAAGAACAACATGCAGAGAGAGTGCACTCGGAAACATCCCAGTCTGCTGCATATCCATAAAGAAGAACAAGTCTCTAAGAAGAGTGAAGAAAACAATACCGACGAGAAGGTTGTTTCAAGTGCTCTGGTGTCGCTAGAACCAGAGACTTGTGGACTCACTGGGGCCGGTGACAGTGATTGTATTCTTGCCATCGTACAAGTAAAGATCAAGTCTAAGAGGAGCGAGAAGCTTGTGGAGACTTACGCCTTCATGGATCCAGGTAGTTCAGCAACGTTCTGCACAGAATCACTCATGTGACAGCTGAACGTTAGAGGCAGAAGAACAGAAATCCTATTACGCACCATGGGTCATGAGAAGTCAATGCAAAGTTATATCCTGTCAGACTTAGAAGTGTGTGGACTTGAAGAGAAGGACTTCATAGACCTGCCTAATGTTTTCACACAGAGGGAGATTCCTGTTAGAATAGGGAACTTAGCCCTGCAGAAGGATGTGGATAGATGGCCTTACCTAGAAAAGGTGCGTCTCCCATACATTGAAGCAGAAATTGGCCTATTAATTGGAACCAATGCCTACAAAACTATGGAGCCATGGCACGTGATAAACAGCAAGGATGACAGACCCTACGCCGTCAGGACAGCCCTTGGATGGGTAGTCAATGGACCGGTAAGGAGAGATGATGGCAACAAGTCGAACAAGGAGGAACGACAAAATGTCACAGTTAATCGCATCTCTATCGCAAGCATTGAAGAGCTGTTGATACAGCAGTTCAACGCAGACTTTTCAGAACGCAGCTGTGAGGAAAAGACAGAGATGTCACAAGAAGACCATCAGTTCATGGATTTGATGACAAGGTCTACACAGTTCATTGATGGCCACTATCACATTGGTTTGCCACTGAGAAGACAGACCGCGAAGATGCCGAACAATCGCTGCATAGCAGAGCAACGCGCCATCAGTCTAAAGAGAAAGCTGAACAAGAACCCCGACTTTCACGAAGACTACAAAGGCTTCGTGAGAAACATCATAGCGAAAGGCTATGCTGTAAAAGTGCCCGAGGAACAGTTGAACAGAGACGATGGAAGGGTCTGGTACATTCCTCATCACGGTGTGTATCACCCAAAGAAGAAAAAGATCCGTGTAAGTGTTTGACTGCGCCGCCTCATTCAGAGGAACTTCACTGAATGACCAGCTGCTTCAAGGTCCTGATCTTACTAATACCCTCATTGGCGTCTTGACTAGGTTTAGACAAGAGCTCGTTGCCATGATGGCAGACATAGAATCAATGTTCTACCAAGTCAGAATCCCTGATGAAGATGCTGATCTTCTGCGTTTCCTTTGGTGGCCAGATGGCGACGTTAGTCAAGCGATGGTGGAATGTAGAATGGCCGTACACTTGTTCGGAGCCACATCATCTCCCAGCTGTGCAAGCTACGCTCTCAGAAAAACTGCAGAAGATGGCAAAGGCAAAGCACCATCAGAGGCTGTGGAGACAATCTTCAGAAACTTTTATGTCGATGACTGTCTGAAGTCCGTGTCAACAGAAGACGATGCCATCGCACTGTCAAGAGACCTTAGAACTCTGTGTTCGAATGGAGGATTCCATCTGACTAAGTGGGTAAGCAACAGCAGAGCAGTTCTAGCATCTATCCCAGAAAAGGAAAGAGCCACTGAAGTCAAAGATCTGGACCTGAGCCACGATGTCCTTCCTATCGAGAGAGCTCTTGGTGTACAATGGTGCATTGAGTCAGACACGTTCAACTTCAGAATAATGGTGAACGAAAGACCATCCACAAGACGAGGGATTCTCTCCGTGGTCAGTTCCATCTACGACCCTCTTGGATTCCTGGCACCACTCATTCTGCCGGTGAAGCTGATGCTACGAGAGCTGTGTAGAGATAAGAGAGGATGGGATGAAGATATCCCAGAAGGTCAAGCTCAGAGATGGCACAGATGGTTGACAGATTTGCAACAACTTTCTAGCTTCAACGTCAGTAGATGCATCAAGCCCGTGAGTTTTGGAGTTACAAAGACGGCTCAACTACATCATTTCTCGGACGCCAGTGAGGACGGCTATGGCACGGCTACTTACCTCTTGCTGACAAATCAACAGGGCCAGAAACATTGTGCCTTCCTCATGGGGAAATCCAGGGTGGCTCCACTGAAGCAGGTCACCATCCCGAGACTGGAGTTGACGGCAGTGGTTGTTGCAGTTAAAGTTGACCAGGCGATGCGGAAAGAGTTACAGCCCCCACTAGAAGAATCTGTCTTCTGGACGGATAGCACAACGGTGCTGAAGTATATAGAGAATGAGAAGATACGCTTCAAGACCTTCGTAGCAAACAGAATCTCATCCATTAGAGAAGCTACACAACCATCTCAATGGAGGTATGTAAACACCTCATTAAACCCAGCAGATCAAGCCTCACGGGGATTGAAGGCCGAAAACTTCATGAGGAGTGAAACTTGGATACAAGACCCAAGTTATCTGCTGGAAACAGAGAGATCATGGCCAGAAAGACCAGATATGCCAAGTCAGATTGCTGAAGACGACGTCGAAGTCAAGAGATCAGTCACAGTAAATCTCATAACTACGAAAGAGAACTTTGACACAGTGAACAAGCTTGTTAACCATTTCTCAGGATGGCACCAGTTGAGGAAAGCAGTTGCATGGTTTCTAAGGTTGAAAGAGTTGCTGCTACACCTGAGCGGTAAGAGAAAAGAGTACCGAGCCACTATCAGTCAGTCTGAAAGTAACCCCGATAAGCAGAGAATGCTTCTACAACAGTATATGCATCAGCACAAGACCACATTGGGTAAGAATTCATTGACCGTGGAGGATTTGGCCAAGGCTGAGATGGAGATAGTTTGCTTCAGTCAAAGACAAAGATACCCAGAAGAAATCGAAGCTTTACAGCGAAATACTCCAATCAAGAAAGGTAGTCATATCTACAAGCTGGATCCTACACTGCAAGATGGAGTACTGAGGGTGGGAGGGAGACTAAACAAATCTGCTATGCCAGAGGAGGCCAAGCATCCTGCTATCCTTTCTAAGGACCTCCGGGTTGCTACTCTCATTCTTCAGCATATACACCAGAGTATTGGACACAGTGGGAGGAATCACGTGCTTGCGAAGCTAAGACAAAGATACTGGATTCCAGGAGCTAATTCTGTAATAAGAAAAATACTCTCTGAATGCATTGTTTGCAGACGGTTACACGCTAGAGCTGGGGAGCAGAAAATGGCAGACCTGCCTGAAGACCGTTTGTTACCAGACAAGCCCCCATTTACAAACGTAGGGGTGGACTATTTCGGGCCTTTCAAGGTAAAGCGAGGACGGAGCCTTGTCAAGAGATATGGTGTGCTTTTCACTTGTTTGACCATCAGAGCAGTTCATATTGAGGTGGCACACACGCTTGACACTGATTCCTGTATTAACGCCTTGCGGCGCTTTGTCTGTAGAAGAGGTCAGGTGTCCATTATGCGTTCTGATAATGGCACTAATTTCGTCGGAGCGGAGAGAGAACTACGGGAAGCTATTGAAGGTTGGAATCGGCTTAAAATACAGGAAGCCATGATGCAAACAGGAATTAAGTGGATCTTCAATCCTCCGGCTGCATCCCACCATGGAGGTGTCTGGGAAAGACAGATACGCACAGTAAGAAAACTACTCAGTTCTGTACTGAAGCAGCAAGCGCTCGACGACGAGGGACTCCAAACCGTTCTGTGCGAGGTCGAAGCCATCATTAATGACCGACCGATAACTAAGACATCAGATGATCCCAATGACCTCGAAGCCCTGACTCCGAACCACCTGTTGTTGTTGAAAACACAGCCAGCCATGCCCCCGGGAGTCTTCAAAAAGGAAGATCTGTATGCCCATCGGAAGTGGAGGCAAGTTCAGTATATGTCAGACCTTTTCTGGACCAGATGGACAAGAGAATACTTACCTCTGCTACAGGAGCGTCAAAAATGGTCCAAAATAAAGAGGAACTTCATTGTCGGAGACATTGTCTTAATCGTGGATGATTCAGCCCCTAGAAATTCTTGGTTGATGGGAAAAATAATTAAGACCATGCCAGACTCCAGAGGCGTCGTTCGTCGCGTTTGTTTGCAAACCAAGACCAGTACCCTGGAAAGACCGATCACAAAGCTCTGCCTGCTACAAGAAGCAGCGTGAAAAGTTCCTGAACGAAAAAAGTGGACACTTATATTGTAAATATGTTGAACTCATTAGTTTATGACTCTTAATGTTTGAGTAATTGATACGCTTCATGTGCCTAGTCAATTAGGGGCCGGAATGCAAGAGCCATAAAAGCTTAAGAAAATACTTTAAAATATTGGTTAAATAGCATAATACAGTTAATTTACCCGATTGACTTATTGTATTAAGAAACCCCCTATTTTCTTGCTCCAGTAGTATAGTCCGAGACACCCCATTCATTCTTGCCACAATGGTACAGTCCCTAAGCCACGCATAGTGTGCAGCCATTTTACAGTTTAAACTCCACGTGGCTGAAGGAGGCAGAAGTTGTGAGGTTTGGAGCAATACAGTTTTTGACCGTGTTCGTTTATACGTGTTTGCTTTGTAATTCTGTTCGTAAAGTGTCATAGTAAACAGTTTAAAAGACAAAGCTACGTTTGGGAACGTTTTATTTCGACACGCGTCTACTCGTTGTTAAAAGCCCCACAGCTCAGTGGCTGCCTGTTTGGAAACTAAGAAGCGCCACTACATTTATTTTACATCAAAGTAAACAAAGAGAGAGGGTCATTAACAAAGCATTGTTGCAAAGGATCTGGTGTCGCCAGCAGCTCAGTCTGACCCAGAGCAAACTCCATTACATCCTACCTTGCTTTGTTTACAATTATCTGCCTTTCAGAATTCAGCAAGTTAGCTCGAGCCATGTGAAGTCAGGAGCACCATCAACATCAAAAACAACCTGCATTTATATAGCGCTTTTAATGTAGTAAAATGTCCCACAGGAGCGTTTAGCAAACAAAATCTGGCAGTGAGCCAAAGAGACATTAGGTCAGCTGACCCAAAAGCTTGGTCAAAGAGCTAGCTCATAAGTGCGAGGAGCTCATGGACTTCTTTGTCACGAAGATTGAGACCATCCGTTCAGCTGCCTCTGCCGCCTCCCTTCCCCTAGCCCACCAGCCCAAACTTCCTCTAAGGTTCCCCCCTGCCCTAGCCCTGAAATTGCATCTTTCTCCAGTTTCTCTCCCATCTCCCCTTATGCCCTCTCCAAGCTCATATTGGCCATGAGACCCACCTCCTGCTCCCTTGACTCTATTCCCATCATAAATGCTGACCACCCAATTTCCCTTCCTGGCTCCCACGTTAGCTGATATTGTGAACAGGTTCTCTCTCCTCAGGTACTATCCTCCTCCTCCTCTTCAAATCTGCTGTCATCACCCCCTCAAAAAAACCACCCTTGACCCCCTCTGTCCTTGCAAACTACCGCCCCATCTCTAACCTCCCTTACCTCTCCAAAGTCCTTGAACATGTTGTTGCCTCCCAAATCCATGCCCATCTTTCCTGGAACTCCATGTTTGAATCCCTCCAATCAGGTTTCCACCCCTGCCACAGTACTGAAACAGCCCTTATCAATGACATCCATTGTGACTGTGACCGTGGTAAACTATCCCTCCTCGTCCTTCTCGACCTGTCTGCAGCCTTTGACATGGTTCACCACACCATTCTCCTCCAACGCCTCTCCGCCATCGTCCAGCTGGGTGGGACTGTGCTCGCCCGGTTCCATTCCTATCTCTCCAGCCATAGCCAGAGAATCACCTGCAATGGCTTCTCTTCCCATTCCTGCACCGTTTCCTCTGGGGTCCCCCAAGGAGCTATCCTTGGCCCCCTCCTATTTCTCATCTAAATGCTGCCTCTCGGCAACATCAACCGAAACACAATGTCAAGTTCCACCTCATCAACACTTCTCTCGATCCCTCCACAGTCTCTAAATTGTCAGACTGCTTGTCCGACATCCAGTACTGGATGAGCAAGAAACTTCCTCCAATTAAATATTGGGCAGACCAAAGCCATTGTCTTCAGTCCCTGCCACAAACTCCATTCCCTAGCCACTGACTCTGCCCCTCTCCCTGGTCATTGAGGCTGAACCAGACCATTCACAACCTTGGCATCCTACTTGACCCCGAGATGAGCTTCCAACCACATGTCCGCTCCATCAACATGACTGCCCATTTCCACCTCCATATCATCATCAGACTCCACCCCTGTCTCAGCTCATCTGCTGCTGGAACCCTCATCCATGCCTTTGTTACCTCTAGACTTGTCTATTCCGATGCACTCCTGGCTGGCCTTCCATCTTCGACCCTCCATAAACTTGAGGTCATCCAATACTCTGCTGCCCACCCTATTTCCTAACTCACACCAAGTCCTGTTTACCCATCAGCCCCTGTGCTTGCTGACCTACATTGGCTCCCAGTCCAGCAACACCACAGTTTTAAAATTCTCATCCTTGGTTTCAAATCCCTCCATGGCCTTGCCCCTGCTTATCTCTGTGACCTCCTCCAGTCCTACAACCCCCTGGGATCATAGAATAGTACAGCACAGAAGGAGGCCCATCCAGTCTGCACCAGCTCGCTCTTTCTGCACTCCTCCAATTCTGCCCTCTTGAGCATCCCTGATTTTAATCGCTCCACCATCGGCGGCCGTGTCTTCAGCTGCCTGGGCCCTAAGTTCTGGAATTCCCTCCCTAAACCTCTCCATCTCTCCCTCCTTCTTTAAGACGCTCTTTTAAACCGACCTCTTTGACCAAGCTCTCGGTCACCCGCCCCAACATCTCCATACGTGGCTCGGTGTCAAATTGTTTGATAATCGCTCCTGTGCAGCACCTTGGGATGTTTTACTATGTTAAAGGCGCTATATAAATGCAAGTTGTTGTTGTCTTAAAGGAGGGAAGAGAGGTTTAGGGAGGGAGTTCCAGAGCCTAGGGCCTCGGCAGCTGAAACATTTAAAATAATATTTTCTTTCCATTTGCCACATATAGACCAGATAGAAATACGAGGGTCCCTGAAGTACAGTATTGTGAAAAAGGAAACAAATGTTATTAATATCTAAGTGCTTGCATGATTACCCTCGCGCCATGTCACCCCTTTCTACCCAGTTCCTTAAGAGCAACAACAACTTGTACTTATATAGCGCCTTTAACATAGTAAAACATCCCAAGGCGCTTCACAGGATCGTTATCAAACACAATTTAACACCCAGCCACATAAGGGGAAATTAGGGCAGGTGACCAAAAGCTTGGTCAAAGAGGTAGGTTTTAAGGAGCGTCTTAAAGGAGGAGGAGAGAGAGGCGGAGAGGTTTAGGGAGGGAATTCCAGAGCTTAGGGTCCAAGCAACAGAAGGCACGGCCACCAATGAGCGATTATAATCAGGGATGCTCAAGAGGCCAGAATTAGAGGAGCGCAGATATCTTGGCTGGCAGGGGGGGGGGGGGGCGGCGGCTGTAGGGCTGAAGGAGATTACAGAGATAGGGAGAGGTGAGAATTTTAAAGTCGAGGCGTTGCTTAACCGGGAGCCAATGTAGGTCAGCGAGCACAGGGGTGATGGGTGAACGGGACTTGGTGCGAGTTAGGACACGGGCAGCAGAGTTTTGGATGACCTCAGGTTTACGTAGGGTGGAATGTGGGAGGCCGGCCAGGAGTGTGTTGGAACTGTCAAGTCTAGAGGTAACAAAGGCATGGATGAGGGTTTCAGCAGCGGATGAGCTGAGGCAATGGCGGAGACAAGCGTTGTTACGGAGGTGGAAATAGGCGGTCTTTGTTATGCTGCAGGTGTGGTTAGGGAACGGAGTTGGTGGCGGGGACCGAAAACAATGGCTTCGATCTTCCCAATATTTAATTGGAGAAAATTTCTGCTCATCCAGAACAGGATGTCGGACAATTTAGAGACTGTGGAGGGGTCGAGAGAAGAGGTGGTGAGGTGGAGCTGGGTGTCGTCAGCGTACATGTGGAACCTGACGCTGTGTTTTCTGATGATGGCCAAGGGGCAATCATTAATAAGACTGTGTAATACAATGCCTGCACAGGTGTGAAACTTACATAATGCCAACAGAATCACAGAGAACCTACAGCACAGAAACAGACCATTCGACCCAACTTGTTAATGCTCCTCCCGCCCCTCTCCATCTCACCCTATCAGTATCTCCTTCTATTCCTTTCTCCCTCGTGTGCTTGTCTACCTTCCCCTTAAATGCATCGATGCTATAGAAAATGTTCAGAATTTTTTGTATTTTTTGTGATTTTTGAGCACACGTAGCTTATTACACATCAAAATATTAGGAAGTATACATTGATCTAAAATATAACTTGAGGTACAAATCTGCACGATCCACACACATCAAAGCACCGTGGCTGTCAAGGACACCTCTCATTCTCCACAGGAACAATGCTTTTTCTGGTGGACACCAGCCACTCACTTCAAAAGATTCCAAATTTACTGCACCACGCGCCAGCAAAAACAGCAACATTTTAACATTGCAGAACCTTCTGAAACTATTGATTTTTTTTGGCAAGTATTTTGCGCGGCTTCTCCTTCTGTTGCAGTGCAACAACCTGGAATCTAGCGGAAAAGTGGAGTGTGGCATTCACAGACATGGTCGGAACCCCCGCAAGTCTATTGTCAGCTGGTGTGGAGATGAAGCCCAGCCACATCTCTCTCTCTGCCTTGCCTTGGCCACACGCTGGGCCAACACTCGGGCCACTGAAGCACACAGCTCACTATTCGGGGCGGGGTGGGAGACCGACTCCAAATACCCGGCAGGGATCGTGTATCCAACCCTGTGCCTTGGAACAGTGCATGAACACATTGCAACCACATCCCGTCCTAACAAAACAGCTCTCAAACGAACGAATTGAACCCGGGGTAGCTAAAACAAATCCACATTTCACCGATCGGTGACTGTACCGTGTCTAAGCAGCACGAGTATTCCAAAGTAGGAAAAGATGAATTACCTCCGAACGGAACAAGTGACCATATCGTGATTGCAAACTTGTATTGCGTCGAGCTGCCTCGTCAACAAAGAGTTTTGCAATTGCCGTGAGAGCGACACATGCACACACGGTGCTTCTGTCTCAGTCAGGGAGCAGTGAAAGCAGCCTGAGCGAACTCGCAAACACAGAGGCGCCGCCCCGCCCCTCGCCCCCCGCCCCCTGCCTGCTGATCGACTCATTCTCCTTCAATGTCAGCTGCTCAGTGACAACTTCTTCAGTAATGACTCCCCGCTCCCTGGTGGGCACCCGCTGGGCAGACTTTAGTTGTACTTCTTGTTTTTTTAATGACCCAATGCCAGGGCAACTTCACGTACTCCCCCCCCCAAAGCAGGAATATAATTAGAATGGATGGATGCACAGCTTGGTTCCCACACCCCAGAGTGATTACACCAGTGATAGCCGACAATTACAAAGCCGGAATTCAAAATGCCCGTGTCTGTGTTAGAAAAGCTGGCTTCAGACTGGCACACATGGAAGGAGTGCTGCTGACAATACTTCAATGATCATAATTACTCTAATTAATCAGCATTTGGTCGAACATTGTGACCATGCACCGAGTATGGGCACGGAACGGTTAATAGGTCAGCGGCTCACTCCCTGGCCTCTGGGTCAGAAAGTCCTAGGGTCAAGTCCCACTCCAGGGACTTGAGCACAAAATCCAGGCTGACACTCCGGTGCAGTACTGAGGGAGTGCTGCACTGTCAGAGGGGCAGTACTGAGGGAGCACTGCACTGTCGGAGGGGCAGTACTGAGGGAGCGCTGCACTGTCGGAGGGGCAGTACTGAGGGAGCGCTGCACTGTCGGAGGGGCAGTACTGAGGGAGTGCTGCACTGTCAGAGGGGCAGTACTGAGGGAGCACTGCACTGTCGGAGGGGCAGTACTGAGGGAGCGCTGCACTGTCGGAGGGGCAGTACTGAGGGAGCGCTGCACTGTCGGAGGGGCAGTACTGAGGGAGCGCTGCACTGTCGGAGGGGCAGTACTGAGGGAGCGCTGCACTGTCGGAGGGGCAGTACTGAGGGAGCGCTGCACTGTCGGAGGGACAGTACTGAGGGAGCGCTGCACTGTCGGGGGTGCAGTACTGAGGGAGCGCTGCACTGTCGGAGGGGCAGTACTGAGGGAGTGCTGCACTGTCAGAGGGGCAGTACTGAGGGAGCGCCGCACTGTCGGAGGGGCAGTACTGAGGGAGCGCCGCACTGTCGGAGGGGCAGTACTGAGGGAGCGCTGCACTGTCGGAGGGGCAGTACTGAGGGAGCGCTGCACTGTCGGAGGGGCAGTACTGAGGGAGTGCCGCACTGTCGGAGGGGCAGTACTGAGGGAGCGCTGCACTGTCGGAGGGGCAGTACTGAGGGAGCGCTGCACTGTCGGAAGTGCCATCTTTCAAATGAACTGAGGCCCCGTCTGCTCTCTCAGGTGGATGTAAAAGATCCCATGGCACTATTTGAAGAAGAGCAGGGGAGTTATCCCTGGGGTCCTGGCCAATATTTATCCCTCAATCAATATCACTATTATGAAGTTGCTGTTTGTGGGAACTTGCTGTGCACAAATTGGCTGCCACGTTTCCTACATTACAACAGTGACTACACTGCAGAAAGTACTTCATTGGTTATAAAGCGCTTTGAGACTTCTTGAGGTTGTAAAAGGCGGTCTTTCTTTCTGTCTGCACCTGCAATGGACATGAACAAAGAAATGCTAATCATTCAGTCTATACAGATAAACTGGCTAGGCTCCCTGATGCAAACCATGTACTGGCTGTTTAATCATCATCTGTTGCTTTTGTCTCACTTGTGAGATGTAGGTCTGTTACTAAACATTACTTAGTTAAAAAAGAAGCAAGACTTACATTCCCTAGCGCCTTTCACAGCCTCAGGATGTCCCAAAGCACTTTACAGCCAATGAAGTACTTTTGAAGTGTAGTCACTGTTGTAATGTAACATACCTCACACATGTGGTTGTAGCTTTAGCAGTGAAGTGTCCAGGATGCAGAGGTTCACCCCGATGGTCTTTGTACAGAGGCAGTTTGCAGTAGTAGATCTTTGTTAAGCTGTAGTTGGTGATCCAAACAGTCCACAGCTTAGAAAAGATATATGCAACTCACTGTCAGCTTTCTGGTGGTTTTTACATTGACACTTGCCAGGAATGTGCCACTTAAATGGAGACCTGTAATATACAACAACAACAACAACTTGCATTTATATAGCACCTTTAACCTAGAATAACATCCCAAGGTACTTCACAGAGGTGCAAGGTAAAAAAGTTAATGCTAAACCAAAGGAGGAGATATTGGGAGGGGTGTCCAAACAGTTAGGTGGTAGAGTTGAGTTTTAAGGAGGATCTTAAAACAGGAGAGGGTAATGGAGAGTGTAGCTCCAAAAACGTACTGGGTGTTTCAAGGGGGTTGGAGGACAAGAGTAAGGAAGTCTTACTGCAATTTTACAGGGCTTTGGTGAGACCACACCTGGAGTACTGGGCACAGTTTTGGTCTCCTTATCTAAGGAAGGATATACTTGCCTTGGAGGCGGTGCAATGAAGGTTCACTAGATTGATTCCTGGGGGTAAGAGGGTTGTCCTATGAGAATAGATTGAGTACATTGGTGATCTCATTGAAACATATAAGATTCTAAGGGGGATTGACAGGGTAGATGCTGAGAGGTTGATTCCCCTGGCTGGAGAGTCTAGGGGGCATAGTCTCAGGATAAGGGGTAGGCCATTTAAGACCAAGATGAGGAGGAATTTCTTCACTCAGAGGATTGTGAGTCTTTGGAATTCTCTGCCCCAGAGGGCTGTGGATGCTGAGTCGTTGAGTATATTCAAGGCTGAGATCGAGAGATTTTTAGACTCCAGGGGAATCGAGGGATATGGGGATCGGGCGGGAAAGTGGAGTTGAGGTCGAAGATCAGTCATGATCTTATGGAATGGCGGAGCAGGCGCGAGGGGCCGAATGGCCGACTCCTGCTCATAATTCTCATGTTATGTTAGTTCTATCTGTAAGTGCTTACATGCATGGATTTTATTGTGGGAAATTAGGAGAGTTTCATTTCCTCACAGGTATCTGATAATTGTGAATGGGACAATGGCTGAGACTGTGTCTGCAGTGTGTGGGAGTGATTGAGTTTGCCATGTCTCCTGTTCTAGTGTATACATTGCAGAAGAGCAGCTTTGGGCCTCAATGGCTCAATAACCCAACATGACTCAATGTCAAGGCTCACCAATAATGGTCACTTAGGTGAGATATTGGACAATGATTGGCACCCACAGAATCGTAACTCAACTAGGTGTTAATGCCTTGATGAGAAGGGAGAAAGATGCAGTGAAGAAAGCCTTGCACAAAGACCTACCTAATTCTGGGATTGCACGTTGCAGTGATTCCTGAATGAACAGCACAGTGTTGTTAACTAATAACCATAAACAGTTTCTCTGACCACATTACTGACCTCCAGTGACTGTCTGATAACACAATCCTGCTCCAGTCGACAACTCCAGCAGAATCGGTGTGAAGTGTTTCACCCTGTCTGACTAAACATCAGTGGTTGATTAAAGGAGCTAGCTGGCTGTTGAATTCAAGTGATAAATGGCAGAGATTACTGCTATAAGTCCAAGCACATAAGCAGTTTCAAACAAGGCACATCTCTGTGTTAAAGAACAACTCCTTGAGTCATGAGTTAAGCGTTGTTAACCTACCTCTTTGACCTGTCCTAATATCTCTTTATGTGGCTCGGTTTTTGATAACGCTCCTGTGAAGCGCCTTGGGACATTTCACTGTGTTAAAGGCGCTGTATAAGTTGTTATTTATAAATACTACTGTAAAGATGTGCTCTACCAGTGCACAAAGCATGTTTACATCGACCTGCAGAAAGGGTGTGCAGGGCAGTTAGGAGGACTTAAACTGGTAAGGCAGGGGTGGAGGAGGAAGAGGTAAACGGTGTTGACCGAACAATAATAGAATAAGGCAACGAGAAACGGTACAAGGGCCCGATGTTGCAGACGAGGCGGGATGGCAGAATGTAGCACGAGTGTAATAAAACGAATAAAATGCTAGAAACCTGAAATATAAACAGAAATAGATCTAAACACATAACAGATCAGTCAGCACCTGCGCGGAGAAAAGACAAATGAACATTTCAGGTGTACTCTTCTGATGGGTACATAAACAAATAGACTCTAACTAAAATAATTTTAAATAAAACTTAACAAATTAAATTAAAATTTTGTTGGCCAGGGTGATGATGCACTCCAGTCCCCGTGGCGCCCGTTGATTGCGGAAGGCCTCGAGTGCGCCGGCGGACACCGCGTGCTCCATCTCCAGGGCCACCCGGGCAGGAACATGGCCGCGGAAGAGAGGCAGGCAATCGGGCCGAACGACCCCCTCGACCGCCCGCTGCCTGGATCAGTTAATGGCCACTTTGGCCAGGCACAGGAGCAGTCCTACGAGGAGGTCCCCCGATCTGCCTGTTCCCCTCCTGCACCGGGTGACCAAAGATCAGGAGCGTGGGACTGAAGTGCAGCCAAAAATCGAGGAGCAGCCCCTTTAAATAATGGAAGAGGGGCTGCAACCTCTCACATTCTGTATATACGTGGAACACTGACTCCTCCAGGCTGCAGAGAAGGCAGGCGGCCTGGGAGTCCATGAACCGACTTAAAACCATATTGCACGGGACTGCTCCGTGCAACACCCTCCAGGCCAAGTACGTTTTAGGTGTAACCTTACATTAGAAGTAAAAACTGGGAAATAAGCACGCATTTTTGTAGGCTTGGAAAGGAAGACTAGGGGTGGGAAGAAACATATGTTGCAATCACACACCGACAGTTAATGGGCTGAATGATATGCAGACTTCTTCATCGAAAACTGTTAGACAATATAAAAGATCACCTCAGTGAGGCAATGAAAAGGCATTAAAGTACAAAAGAATATGCAAAGAGATCATGCTAGAACTTTATAAATCACTGGTTAGGCCTCAGCTGGAGTATTGTGGACAATTCTGGGCCCCACACTTCAGGAAAGATGTAAAAGGTCTTAGAAAGGGTACAGAGGAGGATTACCAGGATGTTACCTGGGATGAGGGACTTCAGTTATGAGGAGAGGCTGGAAAAGTTTGGACTGTTCTCCTTGGAGCAGAGAAGGTTAAGAGGTGATCTAATCGAGGTTTTGATAGAGTAGATAGAGACCCTCTGGTGAGTGGGTCAATAACTAGAGGAATTGTAGGATCAGGATTTAGGGGGTTAGGGCAAATAGGAGGGAAGGAGAGGGTTAGAGATAATAAGGGAAGGCAAGTCAACAGGGAGGACAGGAGGAGACCTCTGGCTGCCCAACCTGGTGACAGGAGAGATCAGGCCAAATGGAATGAGGATAAGGGAAGGAAGGATACAAGGGTTGAATGGATAGTTCGAAGGGGTAGACGAGACCTTGGTGGTAGTGGGAAGGAGGGGGTATCGGTGAGCAAAAGAGTAGGGAACATGATGGAGCAAAAAGGAGTGGGGAGGTGAGCAGAAGGGATGGAAAGCAGACCATCGACATAGAGGCCACACTCCCCATCACCAGCCTCTGAGAAACGCAGCCGTCAGTATTTGGTGATTCACTTCTCTACCGCGCCACCCGCCACCTCCCAGCCAGAAGAAAAGTTGAAACGAAAAAGAGTAATAGAAACAGAAATAGGGAGAAATAAGCAGAGAGAAAAAGAAAAAAAAGAGGGAAACAGGCGGGCAGGAGAGAGCACGTTCACTTGGCAACACGTACGTGGGCGATCCACTTTAATTACTGACAATTTTAATGCTTTGTAACCGAAGCAAAGCTAGGTGCCGTTGCCACACCAGCATTTTATTTTTGGTAAATATGGTCCTGAAATAAGGTCGGTAGTGGATGGCCATTAGTTGTCACAGTGTGGCTCACTGTGAACTCAGTGCATTTGCTGCTAATGTACTGGAGGGTACACAGGGAGCAGCTGCTGGAAGCTACCTGCTCCCATTTAGCAATCGGTTACTTGAGGGTTGGTGCAGTAATGAGCAATGGCTGGTCCTGGTCATGTCTCAAGGGACGTGTCCTTGTAGCGAGGGGCTGCTCTCACTGCCGTGATTGCTGCTGTTTTCAGAGTGCTAATTCACAGCTGTACAACTGACGAGAATGTACTGAGTAAATGACCACCATTACGGTGATAATTGAATAAAGAGAAACCGACTCAGTTTAAAAAATAGACACGAATGCAACGAGTTTCTCGTCAGGCCTCACCAGCTCCGCTAACACATCGACAAACTTTTCAATTATTGCCGCCCCAGCCAGCCCATCTCCCAGAAGGAAAGTCGACGTCTTGATTGCCGAGTTTGACCTTTCACCTGCAGTTAATAACCCTCAAGAGCTTTGCCAAACTTCTGATCCCTAATTTCCTTAGAATTGCTGCGGGCTTCAAAAAAAAGGCACAGAAGTCACAATGGGTCGACAGTGAATCTCAGTCCACATTTCAGAGTCTGACAACTAACTTGCAAACCTGTAATTAATTTACTACAAAGTACATGTTAATTAGGACGATGCAACTGATAGAAGCCCCTGTGGCAATGTGTGTGCAATGTGTGTGCCTTCTATAGCACCTGATAATTTACAGCTATCAGCTGTTCAGAGGTGCTATGATTAGAAGCAAGAATTTCCTCCTGATAAATTCTCCCAATGTTACTGCTCCTGGGCCTGGCAAAAATAGCCATTAACAGGTCCAGGCAGCGGGCGGCCGAGGGGGTCGTTCGGCCCGACTGCCCGCCTCTCTTCCGCGGCTATGTTCGCGCCCGGGTGGCCCTGGAGATGGAGCACGCGGTGTCCGCCGGCCCGCTCGAGGCCTTCCGCGACCGGCGGGCGCCACCCCAGCCAGGGTGATTTTAATTTAATTTGTTAAGTTTTATTTCAGGTTTTATTAAGTTACAGTTGATTTGTTGAATCACCAAAATCAGAAGATTAGACACCGATGTTCTGTAGATGAAATAACCAATTTAATTTTACATTAAATGGTGGAAGCACTCAGCAGGTCAGGCAGCATCTGTAGAGAGAGAAACAGAGTTAACGTTTCAGCTCGATGAAATGTTAATTCTGTTTCTCTCTCCACAGATGCTGCCTGCCCTGCTGAGTATTTCCAGCATTTTCTGTTTTTATTTCAGATTTCCAGCACCTGCAGTATTTTGCTTTCGTACGTTAGATGGTGATGGACAAATTGAGTTTGAGAACAGCGATTCTGTGACATAATTTTTGACTTATTATTGAAGATGATCATTGTAGTGAAATACATTGTTTGAGGAGGTCTTCCGTTCCTCTCCTGAAGGCACTGGCTTGTGCTGCCCACCCTCCACTCTATCACCCCAAGTGGCCATTCCTCACTTGCAAGCCTAGACACTGACTGCCAAAGCTAATTGACTGCAGAGGGCATTACAGCTGAGCTTGATCTTGTCCACACCCTACATCCACACAGGGCAGGAGTCAGTGGACAATGATTGGGAGGGAGAACCCTCTGTGGCCCAGGGTACTGAGGCCAATGATAGTACTCCACCCACCCCCCCCCTCACCAACTGCTGGTCTGGGTGAGCGCTAACACAACACAGACTAAGATTGAACCTGGGACCTTCTGGTCCAGCAGCCTGTATTATCTTTAGGGCTGAGATGAGGAGAAATTCCTTCACTCAGAGGCTGGTGAATCTTTGGAATTCTCTACCCCAGAGGGCTGTGGAGGCTCAGCTGTTGAGTATATTCAAGACAGAGATCGAGAGATTTTTGGATATTAAGGGAATCAAGGGATATGGGGATCAGGCAGGAAAGTGGAGTTGAGGTCGAAGATCAGCCATGATCTCATTGAATGGTGGAGCAGGCTCGAAGGGCCCAATGGCCTACTCCTGCTCCTATTTCTTATGTTCTTTACCCATTCAGCCATTGGAAACTAGCAACAAATTTCCATGCGGCTGTGCAAAGCGATCTTGTGGAACTGTTCTGGACCAGCCAGTTGCATCTTTGGCATTATTGAACCACCTGCTGTGTCCAGAGAGACAAGAGGACAGACTAAATGTGTAGCTAGAAAGGAACTTCTTGTGGGAAAGATAAAGTTGGCGATATATACGGGCTTTGTTGTGTATGTACCTTTAAGAGAATAACTGGTCTCAGACTGCAGTACCGGCAGTGACCACCCCTGTATAAAAGGCGCTGTTGAGCCTCTGTGTTTTTAGTTTCACTATTGACTTCCACCAGTAAAGACTTACTTTGTTCACTCCTGCTGTCCGTGTCTCAATTATTCACGGACGTAACACTGGCGACGAGTAAGAAACGAACTTACCTGCAACTCGGCAGCACCTCAGACGATGTTATTGAAGGTCGAAGCCAGAAGAAAGAAAAAAAAAATCCAAAGAAACTCGAGAAACGGGCGTCGACCGTGGGCAACCGCCCTCCAAATCATCAGATTGGAAACTTGCAGGAGAGACTGTCCAGAGCCAGGCTTGGTTCCTCGGTCTGTGGTTTCCCAGCTAATCGGGTTGGTGGCAGGTAGTGCACTGATCCTTCCTGGGCTGCGGAGGGCTGAAGCTCGATCGGGTGGCTTTTCAACGGGGCCGGGCAGCGAGTCGGGAAGCAAAGAGAGAGAGAGAGGGTGGAGCACACAGGGCGCGGCTGGTGCTTCGGAGCCGGGCAGCGTTCGGACCTAAGAAGAGGGATGGAAATGTCCCAGAGGGTCTGCTCCACGATGGGAAAATAATAAAAGAAAAAAAATCAATATTAAATGCGCAAGAAACCGTGGAAAGCAGCGCTAACAACAGCAGGGAAGAAGGCAAAGCGTGGGAGGTGCCATTTTAGATTTGCAAGATGCCGAAGACTGGCTGTATCACTGCTTTTGATAATACAATAGAGGACTGGACCACGTATGTGGAAAGAGTCGAGGTATATTTCGAGGCAAACGAAATAGCGGAGGGGAAAAAGGCATCGATATTGCTAAACTTAATGGGCGCTAGAACGTACGGCCTATTGCAGGACCTGATTACTCCAGCCAAACCGAAGGCGAAGAGTTTTTAACGAAATTGTTGCTGTCCACAGGAGAACTCAGCACAAAGATAAGAGCAATGCTGAGTATCTTACGGAACTACGCAAGCTATCAAAGCACTGCCAGTTCGGAGCAGGACTGGCAGATACCCTACGGGACAAATTTGTCTGTGGACTCCTGAGTGAAGGAACACAGAAGAAGTTACTCTCAGAGAAAGAGCTGACGCTAGATAAGGCTTTCAGCGTGGCAGTATCATATGAAGCAGCAGCCAGGGGAGCTGCAGAAATTCAATAAAAACCACAGGAATACGGCACCCACGAAATGACACGGGGATTTGCAAAATGTTATCGCTGCGGCAGAACTAACCATGACCAGAAGGACTGCTGGTCCAAAGACAAAATATGCAGGCAATGCGGGAAGATGGGACACATTGCACGAGTTTGCAGGTCTGGGAAGAAGACCAGCGACAACAAAAAGGCTACTAAGGAACCGTACAAGAAAGTACAAAAGATGACGGACAGTAGTTCCGAAGACCAGATGAGCGATAGTGAATCCGGGAACAGGAGTCTAAGCTGTCTCAAACTTCACAATGTAATCACAAAAGAGGATCACCGAACCATTTGGGTCACCCTCACGATAGCAGGGTCCCAAGTTAAAATGGAATTGGATACAGGATCAGCGCTAACCGTCATGAATCGACGAGACTACGAGCGGCTATTTTCACACATACCCTTGAGAGAGACATCCATCATCTTGACGACGTATACGGGGCAAAAAGTATACCCCAGAGGAAAAATAAGGGTGCCTGTCGAATACAACGGCAAGAAAATACGGAAATTGTATCTCTACATACTGCCAAATGGTGGACCACCGTTATTGGGACGGGAATGGATCAGGAAGATAAACTTAGATTGGCACTCCATTCATGCAATGATGGTGGACGGTAAAAAAGATGAAGACGTCACTCCTGGCCGATTGTCAACAATCTTAGCGAACGCCAAAGAGGTATTTCAACAAGAACTGGGCACGCTTAAAGGCGTAACCGCCTCGATAAAAATAGAAGAGAATGCAGTTCCCAAGTTTTTCAAAGCAAGACCGGTACCATATGCAATTCGCCCAGCCGTCGAGGCAGAGCTGGAGAATCTGGAGAAGGCGGGCGTGTTGTCTAAGGTCGACTGGAGCGAGTGGGCGACACCCATCATTCCTGTCATGAAGAAAACGTTAAGCAATAAGTCCGGGAAGCCAAGGAAGATTCGCATCTGTGGGGATTTCAAGGTGATGGTGAACCCGGTCCTTCACACAGTACAATATCCTCTTCCAAGGATAGAAGACATATTCGCCTCACTGTCTGGAGGGAAGCATTTTACAAAAATTGACCTAGCACAAGCATATTTGCAGATGGAGGTTGAGGAGTCCTCTAGGAAGTATCTCACGATAAACACTCACGAAGGTCTTTACCAGTATCATCGATTGGTATTCGGAGTAGCATCAGCTCCGGCAATATGGCAAAGAGCGATGGAACAAGTCCTGCAAGGGATTCCGGGGACTCAGTGTTACTTGGACAACATCCTTGTAACAGGTGAAGATGACAGTGAACACCTTAACAACCTAGAACAGGTGCTCACTAGACTATGGGAGCATGGGCTGCGAGGCAATCGCCCCAAGTGCGAATTTTTTAAGAAACAGATATCGTATTGTGGCCACGTGATTGATGAAGAGGGGTTACATAAGTCCCCTGACAAAATTGAAGCGGTTGTTAAGGCCCCAGCGCCTGAAAATGTGTCGCAACTGAGGTCATTCCTCGGATTGGTGAATTACTATCAAGTTTTTGCCGAATTTGTCGACAATTCTGCACCCACTGAACGCCCTGCTACGAACGGGGGTAGCATGGAAATGGAGCGATGATTGTAAGCGTGCTTTTCAGAAGAGTAAGGACTTAATCACTTCAAGGGAAGTATTGGCTCACTACAACCCAGCACTGCCAATCAGGCTGGCGTGTGATGCATCTCCCTACGGCATTGGGGCGGTACTGTCACATAAATTCCTTGATGGTTTAGGGAGGCCGATAGCTTTTGCGTCACGCTCGTTAACTTCTGCTGAGTGTAACTACGCCCAGATTGACAGAGAGGCCCTCAGCCTAGTGTGGGGGGTGAAGAAGTTCAATCACTACCTGCACGGTCAAAAATTTACTCTACTAACTGATCATCAACCTCTTGTCTCCATTTTCAACCCTCAGAAGGGCGTACCAATAATACATAGATAGATACATAGAAGATAGGAGCAGGAGTAGGCCATTCGGCCCTTCGTGCCTGCTCCGCCATTCGATGAGATCATGGCTGATCCTTTAATTCAGTATCCCGTCCCCGCCTTCTCTCCGTAACCCTTAACCCCTTTTGCCCGTAGAAATATATCTAATTCCCTCTTAAATATATTTAATGAGCTGGCGTACACTGCCCTCTGTGGCAATGAGTTCCACAGGTTCACCACTCTCTGAGTGAAGAAATTCCCCCTCATCTCTGTCCTAAATGGTTTAGCCCTTATCCTTAAATTATGTCCTCTAGTTCTGTTCTCACCCGCCAAGGGAAACATTCCTTCTGCATCCAGTCTGTCTAGACCTGTCAGAATTTTATACACTTCTATGAGGTCCCCTCTCAATCTTCTAAACTCCAGTGTGTACATCCCTAAACTACATAGTCTCTCCTCATAGGTCATTCCCGCCATTCCTGGTATCAGCCTGGTGAATCGCCGCTGCACCCCCTCCATGGCAAGAACATCCTTCCTCAGATGAGGCGACCAAAACTGTACACAGTACTCGAGGTGTGGTCTCACCAGTGCCCTGTACAGCTGCAGCAAGGTATCCCTGTTCCTGTATTCTAACCCTTTTGCTATGAAGGCCAGCATTCCGTTTGCCTTCTTGACCGCCTGTTGCACCTGCATGCTCGCCTTCAGTGACTGGTGTACAAGAACACCCAGGTCTCTCTGTACTTCCCCCTCTCCCAATCTATTGCCATTTAAATAATAATTTGCCCTCCCGTTCCTGCACCCAAGGTGGATAACTTCGCACTTGTCCACATTATAGTGCATCTGCCATTTATCCGCCCAATCGCCCAGTCTGTCCAAATCGCTCTGGAGCTTCCTGGTCTCTTCCTCTGAGCCCACCCCCCCTCCTAGTTTAGTGTCGTCTGCAAATTTGGAAATGCTGCATCCGACTCCCTGATCCAGGTCATTAATGTAAATTGTGAACAGCTGGGGGCCCAGGACAGATCCCTGTGGTACCCCACTTGTTACTGCCTGCCATTCAGAAAATGAGCCGTTTATTCCAACTCTCTGTTTTCTATCTGACAGCCAGTTCCCTATCCACGCCAAAACTTTCCCCTTTATCCCATGAGCCTCAATTTTCCATGCTAATGACAGCACAACGGCTGCAGAGATGGTCCCTTTTCCTAGGGGCACACCAATATGACATCGAGTACAAAGGAACTAAACAGCTTGGAAATGCTGATGGATTGTCACGTCTACCATTGCCGATGGTGGAAGAAGAAGACCTTGCAGTGGATCCAATGGAGTTATTCCACTCGACCATAGTCAAAAGTCTCCCTGTGACGAATGCAAACATAGAAAAGGAAACACGGAATGACCCGACACTATCACGGGTCTATGATTTAACGGTGAAGGGATGGCCAGCACATGGCGAACCACTGCTGCCAGCATTCTCGCCGAGAAGAGAACAGCTGTCAGTGTGCAGAGGAACCTTGATGTGTGGATCCAGAGTAGTAATTCCACCTAAGTTGACGGATAGAGTGCTCAATGAGCTTCATGAGGGTCATCTGGGTGGGGTAAAAATGAAGAGCTTAGCCAGAGCGTTTGTGTGGTGGCTGGGAATCGATAGAGAAATCGAAGAGATGACCAAGAGCTGTGCAGGATGCCAGAAGGTCCAAAACGCCCCACCACAAGCTCCTCTGCATCCATGGGAGTGGCCCTCATCTCCATGGCAAAGGGTGCACATTGATTTTGCTGGTCCATTTATGGACTCGATGTTTTTAATTGCGGTGGATGCACATTCAAAGTGGCCAGAGGTAATAAAAATGTCCTCAACCACCACGGAAAATACTATCACAGTTTTACGAACCATATTTGCCAGAAATGGGCTGCCTGAACAGATTTGCTCTGACAATGGACCACAGTTTGTGTCTGAAGAGTTCCGGAGGTTCTTAAAGAACAATGGTGTTAAGCATTACACATCTGCCCCATATCATCCAGCCACTAATGGATTGGCCGAGAGGTTTGTCCAAACATTCAAGAAGGCTATCAAGGCAATGTGTAATGAAGAAATACCCCTACAACACAAGGTGGACAACTTCTTGTTTGCCTACCGGAATGCGACACATGCGGTTACCAACCAAACTCCAGCCATGATGTTCTTCAATCGAAGACTACGATGCCGTTTGGATTTGGTTAAGCCAAACGTCAGAAGAGATGTGGAGAACAGGCAGTTTCAGAATATGAATGAAAGGCCGACCAGGAGTTTTAAGATAGGTCAACCAGTTTTGGCCCGGGACTACCGCACAGAGAAATGGCAGCCAGGAACAATTTGTACACGACAAGGACCTCTCATGTATACCGTGGACGTTGGGGAGAGCATTGTAAGATGCCATGCTGACCAGATTCTAGAGTCACGGGAAAACGTCAACTCCACACCACGATCTGATACACCTGGTAATGAAATCGACGTTCCAATTGCAGCTACCACAGAACCGGTAATATTGGAAGCAGATGAACCACACAACGACATTGATCCCGACTCAACATTGCCAGAAGAACCTGATACCCCAAAGAGGCGTTATCCAGACAGAATCAGGAAGCCTCCTCAAAGACTGAACTTATAATTGCTTAAACTTAACCAATGTATCTAGCAACAGTAATTGTGATTGTAACTAGTTATCATTTAGTTGTTAAATGAATGTTATGTACTGTTTATCTAAAAGGGGAGGAATTGTTGTGTATGTACCTTTAAGAGAATAACTGGTCTCAGACTGCAGTACCGGCAGTGACCACCCCTGTATAAAAGGCGCTATTGAGCCGCTGTTTTTTTAATTTCACTATTGACTTCCACCAGTAAAGACTTACTTTGTTCACTCCTGCTGGCCATGTCTCAATTATTCACGGACGTAACAGGCTTCATTCTCTCTTGGTGCACCGATTTATTAAGCTTGCTATGTTAGCTATGTTTGTAATAATTTGTGTTAATGTCGATATTTAAATAGGCAGGAAGTTAATAAAATTGTGTTAATCAGTGCGTTAAAATTATTTAAACCTCCTACTTTTCAATGTTGGCTCAACTTGAATTTGTGTTCCTTACCACGAAATGGAAAGTAAATTCAGATAAGATGTCAAGAGAAGCTTCTTTACTCAAAACTTGATAATTGTGTGAATAATCTATGAAGCAAAATTAAAGTGGCGACAATGAGAGGCCATGATAGGCAGGTTGATGTACTCGAGGGAGGAGCCTCATGCTCTAGAATCATAGAATGGTTACAGCATGGAAGAAGGCCCTTCGGCCCGTCGAGCCCGTGCCAGCTCTCTGCAAGAGCACTTCAGCTAGTCCCACTCCCCCGCCCTTTCCCCGTAGCCCTCCAAATTTCTTTCCTTCAGATACTTACCCAACTGCTTTTGAAAGCTGTGATGGAGTCTGCCTCCACCACCCTTTCAGGCAGTGCATTCCAGATCTTAACCACTCACTGCGTAAAAAAGTTTTTTCTTACGTTGCCTTTGGTTCTTTTGCCAATCACCTTAAATCTGTGTCCTCTGGTTCTCAACCATTCTGCCAATGGGAACAGTTTCTCTCTATCTACTCTGTCCAGACCCCTCATGATTTTGAACACCTCCATCAAATCTACTCTCAATCTTCTCAGCTCCAGATTCTCCAGTCTATCAACGTAACTGAAGTCCCTCATTCCTGGAATCATTCTCGTAAATCTTTTCTGCACTCTCTCTAAGGCCTTCACATCCTTCCTAAAGTGTGGTGCCCAGAATTGGACACAGTACACCAGTTGGGGCCGAGCCAGTGTTTTATACGGGTTCATCATAATTTCCACACTTTTGTACTCTATGCCTTTTTAACTACATGCTCAACCTGCACTGCCACCTTCAATGATTTATGCACACATACCCCCAGATCTCTCTGTTCATGCACCCCCTTTAGGATTGTACCATTTAGTTTATATTTCCTCTCCTCATTCTTTCTACCAAAATGTATCACTTTACACTTTTCTGCGTTAAATTTCATCTGCCACGTGTCCGCCCATTCCACCAGCCTGTCTATGTCTTCCTGAAGTCTATCACTATCCTTCTCACTGTTCACTATACTTCCAAGTTTTGTGTCATCTGCAAATTTTGAAATTGTGCCCTGTACACCCACGTCCAAGTCATTAATATATACCAAGAAAAGCAGTGGTCCTAGAACCGACCCCTGGGGAACACCACTGTATACCTTCCTCCAGTCCGAAAAAACAACCATTCACCACTACTCTCTATTTCCTGTTACTTAGCTAATTCCGTATCCATGCTGCCACTGTCCCTTTTATTCCATGGGCTTCAATTTTGCTGGCAAGCCTATTATGTGGCACTTTATCGAATGCCTTTTGGAAATCCATGTACACTACGTCAACCACATTACCCTCATCAACCCTCTCTGTTACCTCATCAGAAAACTCGATCAAGTTAGTTAAACACGATTTGCCTTTAACAAATCTGTGCTGGCTTTCCTTAATTAATCCACACTTATGCAAGTGACTGTTAATTTTGTTCTTGATTACTGTTTCTAAAAGCTTCCCCATGACCGAGGTTAAACTGACTGGCCTGTAGTTGCTGGGTTTATCTTTGCACCCTTTTTTGAACAGTGGTGTAACATTTACAATTCTCCAGTCCTCTGGCACCACCCCCGTATCTAAGGAGGATTGGAATATTATGGCCAGTACCTCCGCGATTTCCGTCCTCAATTCCCTCAGCATCCTAGGATGCAGCCCATCCGCTCCTGGCAATTTATCTACTTTAAGTACAGCCAGCCTTTCTAATACCTCTTTATCCTATCAAGTGTCTCCACTACCTCCTCCTTCACTATGTCTATGGCAGCATCCTCTTCCTTGGTGAAGGCAGATGCAAAGTACTCGTTTAGTACCTCAGTTATATCCTCTGCCTCCATGAATAGGTCTCCTTTTTGGTCCCTAATCGGCCCCACCCCTCCTCTTACTACCCGTTTACTATTTATCTGCCTATAGAAGACTTTGGATTACCTTTTATGTTGGCTGACATTCTATTCTCATACCTTCTCTTTGCCCCTCTTATTATTCAGAATATTACTTTAAATTAAATCGTGAGAGTAGGATAATGGGACACAAGTTCAAACTAGTGAAAGGTAATAGTAGGAACAATATCGGGAAGTGGACTTCCCGATAGAGTTTGTATCTATCCTCGTCCCTTGCTTTTCTTAACAAGTTAATTATGGAATGCGGAAGGCCAATCGGCCTAACTTCATTCAGCCATCCACAAAGACCCGATAGACCCCACATTGTAACAAAGACCCTATAGACCCCACATTGTAACAAAGACCCTATAGACCCCACATTGTAACAAAGACCCTATAGACCCCACATTGTAACAAAGACCCTATAGACCCCACATTGTAACAAAGACCCGATAGACCCCACATTGCAACAAAGACCCTACAGACCCCACATTGTAACAAAGACCCTATAGACCCCACATTGCAGTAAAGACCCTATAGACCCCACATTGTAACAAAGACCCTATAGACCCCACATTGTAACAAAGACCCTATAGACCCCACATTGTAACAAAGACCCTATAGACCCCACATTGTAACAAAGACCCTATAGACCCCACATTGTAACAAAGACCATATAGACCCCACATTGTAACAAAGACCCTATAGACCCCACATTGTAACAAAGACCCTATAGACCCCACATTGTAACAAAGACCCTATAGACCCCACATTGTAACAAAGACCCTATAGACCCCACATTGTAACAAAGACCCTATACACCCCACATTGTAACAAAGACCCTATAGACCCCACATTGCAGTAAAGACCCTATAGACCCCACATTTTAACAAAGACCCTATAGACCCCACATTGTAACAAAGACCATATAGACCCCACATTGTAACAAAGACCCTATAGACCCCACATTGTAACAAAGACCCTATAGACCCCACATTGTAACAAAGACCCTATAGACCTCACATTGTAACAAAGACCCTATAGACCCCACATTGCAGTAAAGACCCTATAGACCCCACATAGTAACAAAGACCCTATAGACCCCACATTGTAACAAAAACCCTATAGACACCACATTGCAGCATCTAATTGGCTCTTAAGTGAGTCCAGGGGTTTTGTCTTCAATACTCTATCTGGAAGTCCGCTCCCTGCATGGAAAGAACATCCTGATATTAATCCTATTATCTTTCACTAGTTTGAACTTGTGTCCCGTTATCCTACTCTCACAATTTAATTTAAAGTAATATTCTGGATTTAACTTTTCCATTACCTTAACTATCTTATGTACCTGTATTAACTCGGTAAGATTACCTCTCAGACCCCCTCCTTCCCAGGCTGAGGAGACCAAGCATATTTCCTTATCTCCCATCCAAACATTGACATATTGGTAATAAAAACAGAAAATGCTGAAGATATTCAGCAGGTCAGGCAGCATCTGTGAAGAGAGAAACAGAGTTAACGTTTCAGGTCGATGACCTTTCATCAGAACATATTGACATATTGGTGTTGGCTCTCAGCTCTAGTTTAGTTTGGTTTTACAAGGCAATAACACCGGTAATTAGACCACAGTCACATGTGCCGTGTATGGTGAACATCCAATATTCAATATGAAGGAATTTACTATTAAAGGGATTTAGTTCCCAGGAATTCTTAAAATGGCCGTAGGTGGATCCAAAAATGAACTCAGGGCTTCCATTGAGTGTTTACTTGGATTTAAATGGTTTCTTATTAATAATTGTTAATAGTGTATAATACCACATAAACTACAGTATTGCAGTCTCCAGCTTGAAGTAGACAAGATGAATGTTCCACCATAACTTGCATTGGTGTTATTCACCAAGAACCCTGGTGCCAGGGAGGAGGGACTTCAGTTACGTGGATAGACTGGAGAAGCTGGGGTTGTTCTCCATAGAGCAGAGAAGGTTGAGAGGAGATTTGATAGAGGTGTTCAAAATCATGAATTGTTTCGATGGAGTAAATAAGGAGAATCTTTTTCCAGTGGCAGAAGGATTGCTAACCAGAGGACACAGAGTTAAGGGGATCAGCAAAAGAACCAGAGGCGACATGAGGAAACAATATTTCTTTATGCAGCGAGTTGTTGTGATCTGGAATGCACGTGAAAGGGTGGTGGAAGCAGATACAGTAGTAACGTTCAAAAGAGAATTGGTTAAATACTTGATGAGAAAAAATTACAGGGCTCTGGGGAAAGAGCAGGGGAGTGGGATTAATTCGATAGCTCGAACAATGCACCGGCACAGGCACAGGCATGATGGGCCGAATGGCCTCCTTCTGTGCTGCATGGTTCTATGATTCTATTCATTAAGAAGCAGAATCTGTTTGTCACCACGCCTGTCACTATTTTTAATATCTGTAATTGTTACACTTGGCACAGAGACAAAAATCTGCTTCAGTTGAACCATGCTAGAAGCTAAATGCCATGGAGAAAACACGATAAGCAGCCAAACATTTGCAAAAGATTTATCTTGGCCAGCGGAGTGTTTAACATACACTGAAACCCGTTGTTGTGTTTAGGGGTCTCCAATTCAAGCTGGTAAGAAATCTTCTTGCACCTGTACAGTTTCTCTTTGCCCAATACAGAGTGTACAACACATCTCACTTACCAAAGTTCAGAGAGCTTCGGGGCATGTTGACAGGACCAAGGCGCAGGGACCCGAAAGTGCGAACAGGGCACTGTTAACCTTCCTGCTGCTTTTCCAGTGAGTACCACTCGATTCATTAGGGTTTTGGCCTTCAGGGTCATCCATCGCTTGGTGTGAGGAATCCTAGTGATAGGGCAGTTTGCTTGATCAGTGCCGCTTACTATCTACAGGACGCACTGTGGCAGTCCACCAAGGTTTCTTCAAAAGCACTTCTCTCCCCACAACCTCTACCAGGGAGAAGGACACCAGCAGTAATGTTATGGAAACACCATCACCTCCAAGTCACACACCATCCTGACTTGAACATATATCACTGTCCCTTCATCGTGGCTGAGCCACTGTCCTGGAATTCCTGACTGTGTGATCAAGGACTGCAGCAGTTCAAGGGGAAGGCCCACCATCACCTGGTCAGGGCAACTTGGGAAAGGGTCAATAAATATGGTCTTGCCGGTGTCACCGACATCCAACAAACAAATAAAGAATTTAGGGGGAAAAATTCAGTTGTTTGCGCCTCCCGTTAGCCCCTTAAGAGGGCGCCAATTGGGGCGCAAAGCAACTAGCGCCCGGCCGCGGCGATGTTTGCGCCGCTCGCGAAATTAACTAGACATTTTGCGGCAGCGCTAAACATTACCGCCACGATCTCCTGCGCCGGCAGATCGTGACGTCAGTCGAGTGCACGACGCCCCAGACCGGATATTGAGTGGCGCCCCCTCCCTTACCGCCTACCACTAGCAACGACAGGTTCAGGGGAGTGTTATGCTGTCAGAAAGGGACTAGGGGAGCCCTAGTTAAAGGCGACCGCTTCCTGCCTATTTTTGTCGGTGACATTTTTGCACCACGCATTCTGAGAGCGAGAGAGACTTCTGGAGAGATTCAACGCTGTGTGAAGGAGTTTTGAGTACTGAGCAGCACTTTGCAGGTTCATTTTGATTTGCCCTTTCTTGCTTCGCCAGTGCTCTGAGGTAGCGCCTCGCTCCTCGGCCTTTGCGCGTTAAGACAGGTGTGAAGCGCCTGATTTAGCGCTCCAATCACTTCCAGGAGCGATAAAAGCCAAGTTTGCTGTCGGAGGCAATAATTTGCGCCAGGCACTAAACTTTGCGCACGGCCGATAATGGCGCCTGAAATGGGGCGATACTGAATTTTTCCCCCATAAAGTGTACCCCTCCAACAACAACAACAACTTGTATTTATATAGCACCTTTAACTAGTAAAATGTCCCAAGGCACTGCACAGGAGTGTTACAAGACAAAAAAAATGGTTGACACTGAGCCACATAAGGAGAAATTTGGACAGGTGACCAAAAGCTTGGTCAAAGAGGTGGGTTTTAAGGAGCGTCTTAAAGGAGGAAAGAGAGGTAGCGAGGCGGAGAGGTTTAGGCAGGGAAAACCAGAGCTTAGGGCCCAGGCAACAGAAGGCACGGCCAACAATGGTTGAGCGATTATAATCAGGGCCATTAAGGGATGGACAGGACAATACCACAGGTATCAGTAAAGAGATGGCAGAAATATTAAATAATTATTTTGCATCAGTATTTACCAGGGAGATAGAACAGGTGGACATAGAAGATAGGAGCAGGGGTAGGCAATTTGGACCCTCGAGCCTGTTCCGCCATTTAATGAGATCATGGCTGATCATTCAAATTCAGTACCCTGTCCCTGCCTTCTCCCCATATCCCTTGATCCCTTTAGCCTTAAGGAATATATCTAACTCCTTCTTGAATATATTTAATGAATTGGCCTCAACTGCCTTGTGTGGTAGAGAATTCCACAGGTTCACCACTCTCTGGGTAAAGAAATTCCTCCTCATCTCAGTCCTAAATGGCCTACCCCTTATCCTTAGACTGTGACCCCTGGTTCTGGACTCCCCCACCATCAGGAACATCCTTCCTGCATCTAGTCTGTCTAGTCCTGTTAGAATTTTATAAGTTTCAATGAGATCCCCTCTCATTCTTCTAAACTCTAGCGAATATAAGCCTAATCGACCCAATCTCTCTTCATATGTCATTCCTGCCATCCCAGGTATCAGTCTGGTGAATCTTCGCTGCACTCTCTCCATGGCAAGAACATCCTTCCTCAGATAAGGTGACCAAAACTGCACACAATACTCAAGGTGTGGTCTCACCAAGGCCCTGTACAACTGCAGCAAGACATCCTTGCTCCTGTACTCGAATCCTATCGCTATGAAGGCCAACATACCATTTGCCTTCTTAGCCGCCTGCTGCACCTGCATGCTTACCTTCAGCGACTGGTGCACAAGGACGCCCAGGTCTCGTTGCACTTCCCCTTTTCCCAATCTATTGCCGTTCAGATAATAATCTGTCTTCCTGTTTTTGCCACCAAAGTGGATAACATCGCATTTATCCACATTATAGTGCATTTGCCATGCATCTGCTCAATCACCCAACCTGTCCAAATCATACTGGAATTTCTCGGCATCCTCCTCACAGCACACACGCCCACCCAGCTTTGTGTCATCTGCAAACTTGGAGATATTACATCTAGTTCCCTTGTCTAGATCATTTACAGGAAACTCTCTTTTAACCGGCACCTAAATAACCGGAAATCTCTGTTAACCGGCAAAATTCAGGAGTAGGTTCAGGTAAGTTTTACTTCATATTAGTGGCAGTTCCTGGATCTGTGGCTGTGTAACTGGGGTTTGTACACTTGTTGCTAAGCAACAGGGACGCTTGGTCTGTGGCCAGAGTTCCTGCACATGTTGCTAAGCAACAGGGAAGCCTGGATTTGTTGCTGTGTACGGAGCTCTCGTACCTTTTAACTATAACTCTGTAATCCGGACTTTTTGATAAACCGGCACCACGGCGGTCCCGTTGGTGCTGGATAATAAAGAGTTTCCTGTATATATATTGTGAATAGCTGGGGTCCTAGCACCGATCCCTGCGGTACCCCACTAGTCACTGCCTGCCACTCAGAAAAAGACCCGTTTATTCCAACTCTTTGCTTCCTGTCTGCCAACCAGTTCTCTATCCAAGACAGTACCTTACCCCCAATCCCGTGTACTTTAACTTTGCACGCCAATCTCTTATGTGGGACCTTATCGAAAGCCTTCTGAAAGTCCCAATACACCACATCCACTGGTTCTCCCTTATCTATTTTACCAGTTACATCCTCAAAAAATTCCAGTAGATTAGTCAAGCATGATTTATCTTTTGTAAATCCATGTTGACTTTGTCCGATCCTGTCACTATTTTCCAAGTGCTCTGCTATTACATCTTTTATAATGGACTCTAACATTTTCCCCACTCCCTGTTTTCTCTCTACCACCTTTTTTAAAATAGTGGGGTAACATTAGCTACCTTCCAATCCATGGGAACTATTACAGAGTCTATAGAATTTTGGAAGATGACCAGCAATGCATCTACTAGTTCTAGGGCCACACCCTAGGATGTAGATTATCAGGCCCTGGGGATTTATCGTCCTTCAACCCCGTCAATTTCCCTAACACCATTTCCCTACAAATATTGATTTCAGTCAATTCCTCCCTCTCATTAGACCCTATGTTCCCCGACATCTCTGGGAGGTTATTTGTTTCCTCCTTTGTGAAGACAGAACCAAAGTATGTATTTAATTGGTTTGCCATTTCTGAGTTCCCCATTATAAATTCCCCTGATTCTGACTGCAAGGGACCTACACTTGACTTCACCAATCTTTTTCTCTTCACATATCTATAAAAGCTTTTACAGTCAGTTTTTATGTTCCCTGCAAGCTTACTCTCAATCTATTTCCCCCTCTTAATTAATCCCTTTGTCCTCCTTTGCTGAATCCTAAACTGCTCCCAGTCCTCAGGTTTGCTGCTTTTTCTGGCCAAATTATATGTCCTCTCCTTGGATCTTATTCTATCCCTAATTTCCCTTGTTAGCCATGGTTGACTTACCTTTTTTGTTTTATTTTTAGGCCAAACAGGGATGAACAAATTCTGTAGTTCATCTCTGCGATCTTTAAATGTTTGCCATTGCCTATCCACCATCAACCCATTAAGTAACATTCCCCAATCCATCCAGCCAACTCGTGCCTCATACCATCGTAGTTTCCTTTATTTAAATTCAGGACCCGAGTCTCTGAGTCAACTACTTCACTCTCCATTTTAATGAAGAATTCTATCATATTATGATCGCTCCTCCCCAAGGGGAGGCCTCGCACAACAAGATTGCTAATTAATCCTTTCTGATTACATAATACCCAGTCTAAGATGGCCTGATCTCTAGTTGGTTCCTCGACATATTGGTCCAGGAAACCATCCTGTATACACTCCAGGAATTCCTCCTCCACAGTATCTATATATATAAACGGATACTTCTGTCTATCTGTCTGCCTGTCTATCTGTCTGTCCTTCTGTCTGTCCTCGGGTGTGCTTCTGTCCGGCTATGTGCTCGAAAGTTACAGAGCGTACCTACGCGTGCGTTACGTCGAAAGAAAGCTCACCGTTCCAAAACGATGGTAAGCGTATTTACGTTTCGGCCGGACAAAAATTCCGAAAAACCTTCAAAATTCCGCTCATTAGCATCTCATTATCCGCTCATTAGCAACAGAGTGACCTCGAGGTCGACCAATCGTACGTCAGGTTCCTGGCGCGTGCAGCCGGGCCCTCCTACGGTCGAGTGACGGGACGATTGACCAATCCTACGCTTTGGTGACCTGACGGTCGACCAACGCGTGTGTGGGCGGGCCTTATCGTTCTGAACCAAGGTGAGTAGCCGCCATCTTGCTTCCATTCTTTTTCCTGCTTTCTGCGTCTTTCTTTTCAAATATACATTTCCAGCAAAATAAAATTGCTTTTATTAAATTGTAAATATTTTCTCTAACCTGAAGATTCTTTTTCCTACCTTTCCCCGTTTTTGTTAGGCCTCAAAGCCTGGGCCTTTCTTGCCCAGCCAGGCCCGACCTAGGTAATTGTCCCACGGCTTCTGCAAAGCTCCTCAACACCCCCCCCCGGTGTCATGTTACCCGGGGCAACGGTGTCAGCCACGAGGGCCACGAGGGTCAGGGTGCGTGTGCAGCAGGAGCAGCTGAGACGCGGCATCTCTCTCTGTTCCCCGCTCGGCTCGGGCGGGGGGGGGCCGGGCTCTCGGGAGTACGGATCTCGGGCGAGGCTTGGAGAGTGGGAAGGGTTACCCCGGCAACCGGGCCCGCCGGCCGTCTCTCACAGCCGCAATCAGCGGACTTGAAGCCAGCTCGGGAGGGCGGGGGGCCGGTGCTCGGGAGATTGGGCCTCCGGAGTTCGGTGCTTGGTTGGGGGGGGGGGGCGGGAGATCGGGGGGGGGTGGCGGGAGATCGGGGTGGGGGGCGAGCCTCGGGAGATTGGGTGGGGGGTGAGAGCATCGGGGGGTCGGGGCTCTGGAGATCCGGGGGGGCGGGGCTCGGGGGGGGCGGGGCTCGGGTGATGGGGGGGGGCGGAGATCAGGGGGCTCAGGGACTCTCCCCCTTCCCCCCTCCCCTCCCCTTCCCCTTCCCCACCCCTCCCCTTCCCCTTCCCCACCCCCTCCCTCCCCCCCTCCCCTTCCCCCCTTCCCCCCTCCCCTTCCCCCCCATCACCCCCCTCTTGCGCCCCCCTTCCCCCCCTCTTGCCCCCTCCTCCCCGCCCCCTTCCCCCCTCCTCCCCTCCTCTTCCCCTCCCCTTCCCCTTCCGCCCCTCTTCCCGCCCTCCCCTCCCTCCCCTCCCCTTCCCCCCTCTTCCCCCTCCCCTTCCCCCTCTTCCCCCCTCACCCTTCCCCCCTCCCCCCCTCCCTGCCCACCCTCCCCTTCCCCCCTCCCCTTCCCCCCCGCCTCCCCCCTCTTCCCCCCAGTCGCTCTCTCTCTTCCCCCCAGTCGCTCTCTCTCTTCCCCCCAGTCGCTCTCTCTCTTCCCACAGTCGCTCTCTCTCTTCCCCACAGTCGCTCTCTCTCTTCCCCCCCAGTCGTGCTCTCTCTTCCCCCAGTCGCGCTCTCTCTCTCTTCCAACAACAACATGCCCTCGAAAAAGCCTCGGCACCGCCGGGCACTTCAGCTAGTCTATATATATCTGTCTGTCTGTCTGTCATGCCGTCTGTCTGTATTGAATAAACTCGAAAGTTATAGAGCGTACCTACACGTGTGTTATGTCGAAAGAAAGCTGACGATTCCAGAACCGTCCTAAGCGTATTTACGTTTCGGCCAGACAAAAATTGCGCCCGCGGTATCCAAAAAACGTTCAACATTCCGCTCATTATCCGCTCATTAGCATCGAGTGACGTCGAGGTCGACCAATCGTACGGCGGCTTCCTGGCGCGTGCGGCCGGGCCCTCCTACGGTCGAGTGACGGGACGATTGACCAATCCTACACTTTGGTGACCTGACGGTCGACCAATCGATGCGTGTGTGGGCGGGCCTTATCATTCTGAACCGAGGTGAGTCGCCGCCAGCTTGATTCTAAACTTTTCATTTCTTTTTCCCGCTTTCTGCGTGTTTCTTTTCAAATCTACATTTCCGGCAAAAAAAAAGTTGCTTTTAAAACACAAATTGTTTTTAAAAAAAGTTAATTAATTTGTAAATCTTTTCTCTAACCTCTATAATTCTCCTACCTTTCACCGTTTTTTCCAGGCCCGGGGCCCAGGCTTCTCCAACTGCCAGCAGTGCAACTCTAGACCCAGGCTCCCGGCCTAGGCAGAGACAAACACTGGCAGAGGAGAGAGGGTGTGCTGCCTCAGCTCCATTCCCAGGGTCAGTAGGCGGGGAGGCTTGATAAGCAACTGGGGTAGGTCGCAAGCCCCGAATAATAATCTGAAGAGCCTCTGTTTGCAGCTGAGGACATTTCTTCTGCAGACAGCCCCAGGTTAACGGCAGCCATCTTTGTCAAGGAGGGCGAAAAGTTTCAGTGCGATGCCATTTTGATTCAGTGTGTAACAGCGTGCCCGCGCGGCCATCTTAGTACAGGAACAGAGAGTGGTGGGGCTTCTGTGCTCCAAATCGGGTCCTGGTGACCGAGACAGACAATCGGCTGTGTGGGCGGGGGCCTAATCTTTCCAACTGAAAAGCAAGCGGCGGCCATTGTTTGTGGTACAACACTGAGAGGTGAGGACCCCTTTTTTAATAAAAAGATTGGTGAGGTTGTAAAGTGTATATTATAGAAAGATTTACCAAAAATGTTTTTATAAGTACAGGAAACTTTGTGCTATCCGGAGGTGAGCTATCCGGCAATCTGGAGCCACCACAAAAATCAGCAGCCGTTTTTTATTCTTTGTTTATTTTCCTTTGTTTGAACAGTCAAGCTGTGCAAGGTCTGCAGCTATAGCAACAGCTTTAGCTGCAGAGGTTTAGGGCCACACCAGTGTTTAGAAGCTGTTGCTAAGCAACAGTGTTTGTTGTCAAATACGGAGATAAGAATCTCCGTATCTCTCAACATTAACTCTGGAGAGGGTGGGTGCCGGATAGCACAAAGTTTGCTGTACTTTAAGTTTATCTCCCCCCTCCCTTTCCACCCCCCACACCCCCCCTCCCCCTCCCCCTCCCCCCTCCACACACCCCCACACCCCCTCCCCCCTTCCCCCCCTCACCACCACACCCATTCCCCCCCCTCCCCACCCCCCCTTCTCCCCCTCCCCACCCCCTTCCCCTCCTGCGCACCACCCTTCCCCCTCCCCCCACCCCTTCCCCCGCTCTGCACCCCTCTTCCCCCTCCACCCTCCTCCCCACCCCTTCCCCCCCTCCCCTCCCCTGCCCCCTACCCCACCCCTCCCCCGCCCCTTCCCCCCTACCCCACCCCTCCCCCCTCACCCCCTACCCTTCCCTCCCTCCCCTCCCCTTCCCTCCTTCCCCCCTCCACTCCCCTCATCCCCCCCCTCCCCTCCCCTCATCCCCCCCTCCCCTCCCCTCATTCCCCCCTCCCCTCCCCTCATTCCCCCTCCCCTCCCCTCATTCCCCCTCCCCTCCCCTCATTCCCCCCTCCCCTCCCCTCATTCCCCCTCCCCTCCCCTCATTCCCCCTCCCCTCCCCTCATTCCCCCCTCCCCTTCCCACCTCCCTCCCCTTCCCCCTCCTCCCTCCCCTTCCCCCTCCCTCCTCCCTCCCCTTCCCCCTCCCTCCTCCCTCCCCTCCCCCCTCCCTCCTCCCTCCCCTCCCCCCCTCCCTCCTCCCTCCCCTCCCCCTCCCTCCTCCCTCCCCCTCCATCCCCCTTCCCCCTTCCCACTCCTCCCTCCCCCTCCTTCCCCTCCTCCCACCCCTCATCGCCCCCTTCCACTTCCCCCACTCCCCCCTCCCGCCTCTTCCCCCATCCCCTTCCCCCCATCCCCTTCCCCACTCCTCCCCTTCCCCCCTCCCCCTCTCCCCTCCCCCTCCCTCTCTCCCCCCTCCCCCTCTCCCCCCCTCCCCCTCTCCTCCCCTTCCCCCCTCCCCCTCCTCCCCTTCCCCTCCCCCCTCCCCCTCCCCTTCCCCCCTCCCCCTCCCCTTCCCCCCTCCCCCTCCTCCCCTTCCCCCCACTCCTCCCCCCTTCCCCCACTCCTCCCCCCTTCCCCAACTCCTCCCCCTTCCACCACTCCTCCCCCTTTCCCCTTCCCCCACTCCCTCTCCCCATCCCCTCCCCCTCCCCCCTCCCCCTCATCGCCCCCTTCCCCTTTCCCCACTCCCCCCTCCCCCCCGCCTCTTCCCCCTTCCCCCACTCCTCCTCCCTTCCCCTTCCCCCACTCCTCCTCCCTTCCCCTTCCCCCACTCCCCCCTCCCCCTACCCCTCCCCTTCCCCCACTCCTCCCCCTTCCCCCACTCCTCCCCCCTTCCCCCACTCCCCCCTCCCCCTCTCCCCCCTCTCCTCCACCTTCCACCACTCTCCCCCTTTTCCCCTTCCCCAACTCCCTCTCCCCATCCCCTCCCCCTCCCCCTCCACTCCCCCCCTCAGCCCCCTCCCCCCCTCCACTCCCCCCTCAGCCCCCTCCCCCCTCCACTCCCCCCCGTCGCTCTCTCTCTTCCCCCCAGTCGCTCTCTCTCTCTCTTCCCCCCAGTCGCGCTCTCTCTCTCTTCCCCCCCAGTCGCGCGCTCTCTCTCTTCCCCCCAGTCGCGCGCTCTCTCTCTTCCCCCCCAGTCGCTCTCTCTCTCTTCCCCCCCAGTCGCTCTCTCTCTCGCTTCCTCCCAGTCGCTCTCTCTCTCTCTTCCCCCCCCAGTCGCTCTCTCTCTCTCTTCCCCCGCAGTCGCTCTCTCTCTCTCTTCCCCCCAGTCGCTCTCTCTCTCTCTCCCCCCCAGTCGCTCGCTCTCTCTCTTCCCCCCCAGCCGCTCTCTCTCTCTCTTGCCCCCAGTCGCTCTCTCTCTCTCTCTTCCCCCCCAGTTGCTCTCTCTCTCTCTTCCCCCCAAGTCGCTCTCTCTCTCTCTTCCCCCCCGTCGCTCTCTTTCTCTCTTCCCCCCCAGTGGCTCTCTCTCTCTCTTCCCCCCCCAGTTGCTCTCTCTCTCTCTTCCCCCCCAGTCGCTCTCTCTCTCTCTTCCCCCCCAGTCGCTCTCTCTCTCTTCCCCCCCAGTCGCTCTCTCTCTCTTCCCCCCCGTCGCTCTCTCTCTCATCCCCCCCAGTCGCTCTCTCTCTCTCTTCCCCCAGTCGCTCTCTCTCTTCCCCCCCAGTCGCTCTCTCTCTTCCCCCCCATTCGTTCTCTCTCTTCCCCCCCGTCGCTCTCTCTCTTCCCCCCCAGTCGCGCACTCTCTTCCCCCCAGTCGCGCTCTCTCTCTTCCCCCCAGTCGTGCTCTCTCTCTTCCCCCAGTCGCTCTCTCTCTTCCCCCCGTCGCTCTCTCTCTTCCCCCCAGTCGCGCTCTCTCTTCCCCCCAGTCGCGCTCTCTCTTCCCCCCAGTCGCGCTCTCTCTTCCCCCCCAGTCGCGCTCTCTCTTCCCCCCCAGTCGCGCTCTCTCTTCCCCCCCAGTCGCGCTCTCTCTTCCCCCCCAGTCGCGTGCTCTCTTCCCCCCCAGACGCGCTCTCTCTTCCCCCCCAGACGCGCTCTCTCTTCCCCCCCAGTCGCGCTCTCTCTTCCCCCCCAGTCACGCTCTCTTCCCCCAGTCGCTCTCTCTCTTCCCCCCAGTCGCTCTCTCTCTTCCCCCCCAGTCGCTCTCTCTCTCTCTTTCCCCCCAGTCGCTCTCTCTCTCTCTTCCCCCCCAGTCGCTCACTCTCTCTCTTCCCCCCCAGTCGCTCACTCTCTCTCTTCTCCACCAGTCGCTCTCTCTCTTCCCCCCCAAGTTGCTCTCTCTCTTTCCCCCCAGTCGCTCTCTCTCTTCCCCCCCCAGTCGCTCTCTCTCTTCCCCCCCAGTCACTCTCTCTCTCTTCCCCCCAGTCGCTCTCTCTCTCTCTTCCCCCCAGTCGCTCTCTCTCTCTCTCCCCCCCAGTCGCTCGCTCTCTCTCTTCCCCCCCAGCCGCTCTCTCTCTCTCTTGCCCCCAGTCGCTCTCTCTCTCTCTCTTCCCCCCCAGTTGCTCTCTCTCTCTCTTCCCCCCAAGTCGCTCTCTCTCTCTCTTCCCCCCCGTCGCTCTCTTTCTCTCTTCCCCCCCAGTGGCTCTCTCTCTCTCTTCCCCCCCCAGTTGCTCTCTCTCTCTCTTCCCCCCCAGTCGCTCTCTCTCTCTCTTCCCCCCCAGTCGCTCTCTCTCTCTTCCCCCCCAGTCGCTCTCTCTCTCTTCCCCCCCGTCGCTCTCTCTCTCATCCCCCCCAGTCGCTCTCTCTCTCTCTTCCCCCCAGTCGCTCTCTCTCTTCCCCCCCAGTCGCTCTCTCTCTTCCCCCCCATTCGTTCTCTCTCTTCCCCCCCGTCGCTCTCTCTCTTCCCCCCCAGTCGCGCACTCTCTTCCCCCAGTCGCGCTCTCTCTCTTCCCCCCAGTCGTGCTCTCTCTCTTCCCCCCAGTCGCTCTCTCTCTTCCCCCCGTCGCTCTCTCTCTTCCCCCCAGTCGCGCTCTCTCTTCCCCCCAGTCGCGCTCTCTCTTCCCCCCCAGTCGCGCTCTCTCTTCCCCCCCAGTCGCGCTCTCTCTTCCCCCCCAGTCGCGCTCTCTCTTCCCCCCCAGTCGCGTGCTCTCTTCCCCCCCAGACGCGCTCTCTCTTCCCCCCCAGACGCGCTCTCTCTTCCCCCCCAGTCGCGCGCTCTCTTCCCCCCCAGTCACGCTCTCTTCCCCCCAGTCGCTCTCTCTCTTCCCCCCAGTCGCTCTCTCTCTTCCCCCCCAGTCGCTCTCTCTCTCTCTTTCCCCCCAGTCGCTCTCTCTCTCTCTTCCCCCCCAGTCGCTCACTCTCTCTCTTCCCCCCCAGTCGCTCACTCTCTCTCTTCTCCACCAGTCGCTCTCTCTCTTCCCCCCCAAGTTGCTCTCTCTCTTTCCCCCCAGTCGCTCTCTCTCTTCCCCCCCAGTCGCTCTCTCTCTTCCCCCCCCAGTCACTCTCTCTCTCTTCCCCCCAGTCGCTCTCTCTCTCTCTTCCCCCCGTCGCTCTCTCTCTCCCCCCCAGTCACTCTCTCTCTCTCTTTCCCCCCAGTCGCTCTCTCTCTCTCTTCCCCCCCGTCACTCTCTCTCTTCCCCCCCAGTCGCTCTCTCTCTCTCTTCCCCCCTAGTCGCTCTCTCTCTCTCTTCCTCCCCAGTCGCTCTCTCTCTCTCTTCCCCCCCAGTCGCTCTCTCTCTCTCCCTTCCCCCCCAGTCGCTCTCTCTCTCTCTTCCCCCCCAGTCGCTCTCTCTCTCTCTCTTCCCCCCGTTGCTCTCTCTCTCTCTTCCCCCCAGTCGCTCTCTCTCTCTCTTCCCCCCCAGTCGCTCTCTCTCTCTCTCTTCCCCTCCAGTCGCTCTCTCTCTCTTCCCCCCGTCGCTCTCTCTCTCTCTCTTCCCCCCCCCCGTCGCTCTCTCTCTCTTCCCCCCCAGTCGCTCTCTCTCTCTTCCCCCCCGTCGCTCTCTCTCACTCATCCCCCCCAGTCGCTCTCTCTCTCTCTCTTCCCCCCAGTCGCTCTCTCTCTTCCCCCCCAGTCGCTCTCTCTCTCTCTTCCCCCCAGTCGCTCTCTCTCTCTCTTCCCCCCCAGTCGCTCTCTCTCTTCCCCCCAGTCGCTCTCTCTCTTCCCCCCAGTCGCTCTCTCTCTTCCCCCCGTTGCTCTCTCTCTTCCCCCCAGTCGCTCTCTCTCTTCCCCCCCAGTCGCTCTCTCTCTTCCCCCCCAGTCGCTCTCTCTCTTCCCCCCGTCGCTCTCTCTCTTCCCCCCAGTCGCACTCTCTCTTCCCCCCCAGTCGCGCTCTCTCTTCCCCCCCAGTCGCGCTCTCTATCCCCCCCAGTCGCGCTCTCTCTTCCCCCCCAGTCGCGCTCTCTCTTCCCCCCAGTCGCTCTCTCTCTTCCACCGCAGTCGCTCTCTTCTCTCTATTCCCCCCCAGTCGCTCTCTCTCTCTCTTCCCCCCAGTCGCGCTCTCTCTTCCCCCCCAGTCGCGCTCTCTCTTCCCCCCCAGTCGCGCTCTCTCTTCCACCCCAGTCGTGCTCTCTTCCCCCCCAGTCGCGCTCTCTCTTCCCCCCCAGTCACGCTCTCTTCCCCCCAGTCGCTCTCTCTCTTCCACCGCAGTCGCTCTCTTCTCTCGCTTCCCCCCCAGTCGCTCTCTCTTTCTCTTTCCCCCCAGTCGCTCTCTCTCTCTCTTTCCCCCCAGTCGCTCTCTCTCTCTCTTTCCCCCCAGTCGCTCTCTCTCTCTCTTCCCCACCAGTCGCTCTCTCTCTCTCTTCCCCACCAGTCGCTCTCTCTCTTCCCCCCCAAGTCGCTCTCTCTCTTCCCCCCCAGTCGCTCTCTCTCTTCCCCCCCGTCGCTCTCTCTCTACCCCCCCAGTCGCTCTCTCTCTTCCCCCCCCAGTCGCTCTCTCTCTTCCCCCCCGCAGTCGCTCTCTCTCTTCCCCCCCGCAGTCGCTCTCTCTCTTCCCCCCCCCCCAGTCGCTCTCTCTCTCTCTTCCAACAACAACATGCCCTCAAAAGACCCTCGGCACCGCCGGGCACTTCAGCTCATATCTATCTATATATATAAAGCGGTTCTTCTGTCTGTCTGTCTGTCATGCCGTCTGTCTGTATTGAATTAACTCGAAAGTTATAGAGCGTACCTACACGTGTGTTTCATCGAAAGAAAGCTGACGATTCCAGAACCGTCCTAAGCGTATTTACGTTTCGGCCGGACAAAAATTGCGCCCGCGGCATCCAAAAAACGTTCAACATTCCGCTCATTATCTGCTCATTAGCATCGAGTGACATCGAGGTCGACCAATCGTACAGCGGCTTCCTGGCGCGTGCGGCCGGGCCCTCCTACGGTCGAGTGACGGGACGATTGACCAATCCTACGCTTTGGTGACCTGACGGTGTGTGGGCGGGCCTTATCGTTCTGAACCAAGGTGAGTCGCCGCCATCTTGATTCTAAACTTTTCATTTCTTTTTCCCGCTTTCTGCGTGTTTCTTTTCAAATCTACATTTCCAGCAAAAAAAAAGTTGCTTTTAAAACACAAATTGTTTTTTAAAAAAGTTAATTAATTTGTCAATCTTTTCTCTAACCTCTATAATTCTCCTACCTTTCACCGTTTTTCCAGGCCCGGGGCCTAGGCTTCTCCAACTGCCAGCAGTGCAACTCTAGACCCAGGCTCCCGGCCTAGACAGAGACAAACACTGGCAGAGGGCAGAGGGTGTGCTGCCTCAGCTCCATTCCCAGGGTCAGTAGGTGGGGAGGCTTGATAAGCAACTGGGGTAGGTCGCAAGCCCCGAATAATAATCTGAAGAGCCTGTGTTTGCAGCTGAGGAAATTTCTTCTGCAGACAGCCCCAGGTTAACGGCAACCACCTTTGTCAAGGAGGGCAAAAAGTTTAAGTGCGACACCATTTTGATTCAGTGTGTAACAGAGTGCCTGCGCGGCCATCTTAGTACAGGAACATGCTTTGTTTGAACAGTCAAGCTGTGCAAGGTCTGTAGCTATAGCAACAGCTTTACCTGCAGAGCTTTAGGGCCACACCCAGTGTGTAGAAGCTGTTTCTAAGCAACAGTGTTTGTTGTCAAATACGGAGATAAGAATCTCCGTATCTCTCAACATTAACACTGGAGAGTAGGGCAGTTTTAAGGCAAGCCGGATAGCACAAAGTTTCCTGTACTTTAAGTATATCTCCCCCCCTCCCTTTCCACCCCCCATACCCACACCCCCCCACACCCCCTTCCCCCCCCCACACCCCACCCACCCTTCCCCCACCACACCCCACACCCCCACCCCCACCCCCCCTTACACCCCCACCCCCCTTCCCCTCTCCCCCCACCCCCCCACACCCCCTTCCCCCCCACACAACCCCTTCCCCCCACAAACCCCCACACACCCCCTTCCCCCCCACCCCTTCCCTTCCCCACTTCCCCATCTCCCCTTCCCCTCCCCCTTCCCCTTCCCTTCCCATCCCCTCTCTCTCTCTCTCTTCCCCCCAGTCCCTCTCTCTCTTCCCCCCCAGTCCCTCTCTCTCTTCCCCCCCAGTCGCTCTCCCTCTTCCCCCCCAGTCGCTCTCTCTCTTCCCCCCCAGTCGCTCTCTCTCTTCCCCCCCAGTCGCTCTCTCTCTTCCCCCACAGTCGCTCTCTCTCTTTCCCCCATCGCTCTCTCTCTTTCCCCCGTCGCTCTCTCTCTTCCCCCCGTCGCTCTCTCTCTTCCCCCCGTCGCTCTCTCTCTTCCCCCCAGTCGCTCTCTCTCTTCCCCCCGTCGCTCTCTCTTCCCCCGTCGCTCTCTCTCTTCCCCCCGTCGCTCTCTCTCTTCCCCCCAGTCGCTCTCTCTCTTCCCCCCAGTCGCTTCCTCTCTTCCCCCCCAGTCGCTCTCTCTCTTCCCCCCCAGTCGCTCCCTCTCTTCCCCCCAGTCGCTCCCTCTCTTCCGCCTCAGTCGCTCTCTCTCTTCCCCCCCGTCGCTCTTTCTCTTCCCCCCCAGTCGCTCTTTCTCTTCCCCCCCAGTCGCTCTCTCTCTTCTCCCCCAGTCGCTCTCTCTCTTCCCCCCCGTCGCTCTCTCCCTTCCCCCCCAGTCGCTCTCTCTCTTCCCCCCCAGTCGCTCTCTCTCTTCCCCCCCAGTCGCTCTCTCTTCCCCCCCCAGTCGCTCTCTCTCTTCCCCCTAGTCGCTCTCTCTCTTCCCCCCAGTCGCTCTCTCTCTTCCCCCCCAGTCGCTCTCTCTCTTCCCCCCAGTCGCTCTCTCTCTTCCCCCCAGTCGCGCTCTCTCTTCCCCCCCAGTCGCTCTCTCTTCCCCCCCAGTCGCTCTCTCTCTTCCCCCCCAGTCGCTCTCTCTCTTCCCCCCCAGTCGCTCTCTCTCTTCCCCCCCAGTCGCTCTCTCTCTTCCCCCCCAGTCGCGCTCTCTCTTCCACCGCAGTCGCTCTCTCTCTCTCTTCCCCCCCCAGTCGCTCTCTCTCTTCCCCCCCAGTCACTCTCTCTCTCTCTTTCCCCCCAGTCGCTCTCTCTCTCTTTTCCCCCCCAGTCGCTCTCTCTCTCTCTTCCCCACCAGTCGCTCTCTCTCTTCCCCCCCCAGTCGCTCTCTCTCTTCCCCCCCAGTCGCTCTCTCTCTTCACCCCCAGTCACTCGCTCTCTTCCCCCCGTCGCTCTCTCTGCCCCCACAGTCGATCTCTCTCTTCCCCCCAGTCGCTCTCTCTTCCCCCCCAGTCGCTCGCTCTCCTCCCCCCAGTCGCTCTCTCTCTCTCCCCCCAGTCGCTCTCTCTCTTTCCCCCCGTCGCTCTCTCTCTTCCCCCCCGTCGCTCTCTCTCTTCCCCCCAGTCGCTTCCTCTCTTCCCCCCAGTCGCTCTCTCTCTTCCCCCCCAGTCACTCCCTCTCTTCCCCCCCAGTCGCTCCCTCTCTTCCCCCTCAGTCGCTCTCTCTCTTCCCCCCCAGTCGCTCTTTCTCTTCCCCCCCAGTCGCTCTCTCTCTTCTCCCCCAGTCGCTCTCTCTCTTCCCCCCAGTCGCTCTCTCTCTTCCCCCCAGTCGCTCTCTCTCTTCCCCCCAGTCGCTCTCTCTCTCTCTTCCCCCCCAGTCGCTCTCTCTCTTCCCCCCCCAGTCGCTCTCTCTCTCTCTTTCCCCCCAGTCGCTCTCTCTCTCTTTTCCCCCCCAGTCGCTCTCTCTCTCTCTTCCCCACCAGTCGCTCTCTCTCTTCCCCCCCCCCCAGTCGCTCTCTCTCTTCCCCCCCCAGTCGCTCTCTCTCTCCCCCCCCAGTCACTTTCTCTCTTTCCCCCCCCCCCCCCAGTCGCTCTCTCTCTTCCCCCCCCCCCCCAGTCGCTCTCTCTCTCTCTTCCAACAACAACATGCCCTCAAAAGACCCTCGGCACCGCCGGGCACTTCAGCTAGTTGTTACTAATTTGGTTAGCCCGATCTATATGTAGATTAAAGTCGCCCATGATAACTGCTGTGCCCTTATTGAACGCGTCTCTAATTTCCCTTTTAATGCCATCCCCAACCTCAGCATTACTGTTTGGGGGTCTGTATACAACTCCCACTAATGTTTTCTGCCCTTCGGTATTTCTTAACTCTGCCCATACAGATTCCACATTATCAGAGCTAATATCCTTCCTTACTATTGTGTTAATCTCCTCTTTCACCAGCAATGCTACCCCAACTCCTTTTCCTTTTTTCCTGTCCTTCCTGAACGTTGAATACCCCTGGATGTTGAATTCCTAGACTTGGTCATCCTGGAACCATGTCTCTGTAATCCCAATCATATCATATCCATTTACTTCTATTTGCACAGCTAATTCATCCGCCTTATTATAAATGCTCCTCACATTAAGATACATTCAGGCTTGATTTTTTAACACTCTTAGTCCTTTTAGGATTATTATTTACTGTGGCCCTTTTTGATTTACACCCTTGATTTCTCTGCCTTCCACTTTTGCTTTTCTCCTTCCTGTCTTTTGTTTCTATCCTTGCTTCCCTTTCCTCTTTCTCCCTGCACAGGTTCCCAACCCCCTGCCATTTTAGTTTAAACCCTCCCCAGCAGCACTAGCAAACACTCCCCCTAGGACATCAGTTCCGGTCCCGCCCAGGTGCAAACCGTTCAGTTTGTACTGGTCCCACCTCCCCCAATATCCCAGGAATTTGAATCCTTCCCCCTTGCACCATTCCTGTAGCCACATATTCATCTGAAATATCCTTCTATTTCTACTCTGACTAGCACATGACACTGGTAGCAATCCTGAGATTACGACCTTTGAGATCCTGTTTTTTAAATTTACCTCCTAACTCCCTATATTCAGCTTTTAGGACCTCATCCTGTTTTTTACCTATATCGTTGGTGCCTATATGCACCACGACAACTGGCTGTTCACCCTCCCCCTCCAGACATGATATTGGATGATGAGATTAGTAATGAGATAAATGCATTTAAAATATACTAATCAAACTCAAAGAGGATAAAACCTCTTGCATTTTATGCGTCGACGCATTTTAAAATAATCTGGGGAAGAGATAGCAGAGGCATTACTATGCATATTTAATAATTAGTTAGAAAAAGGTGTAGTGCCAGAGGATTGGCGAATAGCTAACGTAATACCGATGATCAAGAAGGGGGATAGAACATGTCCAGGGAATTATAGACCAGTCAGCTTAACATCGGTGGTAGGAAAAATAATGGAATCCCTACTAAAGGAGAAAATTGAAGAACATCTAGAAACAAAAAGTATAATAATGAATATTCAGCATGGATTTCAAAAGGGAAAGTCTTGCTTGACCAAACTCATTGAATTTTTTGAAGAGGTAACAGAGAGAGTAGACAAGGGTAATGCAGTAGATGTAATTTATCTGGATTTTCAAAAGGCCTTCAATAAGGTACCCCATAATAGACTGATGAACAAGGTCAGAGAATGCAGAGTCAGGGGACAAGTAGCAGAATGGATTGCTGGCTGGCTTCAGGACAGAAAGCAGAGAGTGGGAGTAAAGGGTAGCTATTCCCAGTGGCAGAAGGTGGATAGTGGTGTTCCACAAGGATCCGTGCTGGGACCACTGCTGTTCACAATTTACATTAACGATTTAGACTTTGGAATCAAAAACACAATTTCTAAATTTGTGGATGACACCAAATTAGGGGGATAGTGAATACTGAGGAGGACTATGAAGAGAGACTGGGCAGATTGGGTTTGTTTTCCTTGGAGCAGAGGAGGCTGAGGGGGGACATGATTGAGGTGTACAAAATTATGAGGGGCATAGATAGGATGGATACTGAGGAGCTTTTTCCCTTAGTAGAGGGGTCAATAACTAGGGGGCATAGATTCAAGGTAAAGGGCGGGAGGTTTAGAGGGGATTTGAGAAAGAACTTTTTCACCCAGAGGGTGGTTGGAGTCTGGAACTCACTGCCTGAAAGGGTTGTGGAGGCAGAAACCCTCACAACATTTAAGAAGCATTTGGATGAGCACTTGAAATGCCATAGCATACAAGGCTACGGGCCAAATGCTGGAATATGGGATTAGATTAGGCAGGGCTTGATGGCCGGCGCGGACACGATGGGCCGAAGGGCCTCTATCTGTGCCGTATTACTCTATGACTCTATGACTGCAACAAATTACAGGAGGACATTAATAAACTTGCAGAATGGGCATATAATTGGCAAATGAAGTTCAACACAGATAAATGTGAGGTATTACATTTTGGTAGGAAGAATAGGGAGGTCACATCACTTGGAGGGTGCGAGTCTAGGTGGGGTAGAGGAACAAAGGGATCTCGAAGTACAAATACACAAATCACTAAAAGTTGCAACACAGTTGCAAGGCCATAAAAAATGCAAACCAAGCACTAGGGTTTATTTCCAGAGGGATAGAATTGAAAAGTAGGGAAGTTATGCTAAACCTGTATCGGTTAGACCACACTTGGAGTACTGTGTACAGTTCTGGTCGCCATATTATAAAAAGGATATAGAGGCACTGGAAAGGGTGCAGAGAAGATTTACAAGGATGATACCAGAAATGGAGGAATTTATCAGGAATGGATGAACAGGCTGGGTCTCTTTTGAATTGCACGAGTCCATAATGCCATGCTTGGAAATGCTGCAAAATTCTTCATTCAAAACATGAACTAAATAAATAGAAAGTTACAAATGCTAGATATGTGACATAGAAACAGAAAATGCTGAGAATACGTAGCTAACCCTTCAGATTCTGAACAGAAAAAGACAAGTTAATGATTGGAATTTTAACCCGTCTATTCTGTCTTCAGATGTTGGCGGACCTGCTGTGTACTCCCATCGTTTTCTGGATCCCCTGTCATGCCAGACACTGCAGTCTGTTTCATTTTTTAATTGCTAAATGTTGGGGTTTATCGTGCGTTAACAGTAGCAGTCAGCTGATGGTGCTACTTGCCGTCAGCCCTTTCCGTGACGACCTACACAGAGCACAATGCAAAGAGGCTCACACTGACGACCCTGCCCAGCGTGTCCTGTAACAGTGCCGGCATTACCTGCTTCCAGAGAATGGAAATACAGTCATCAACAGGTTGTGTCTCTGCCATCTCGGCCTTGCCAGCCTCAAGTGGCAATGTCAAAAGGCCGTTCTCCAAGTCGCTAGCTTTTACCAGTTGGAAAGAGGGCAAAATGCATTTTAAATTAGATGGAAAAGCAAGATAAAAAATGATTTATATTTATTTCTACCTATCCTTCCACGATCTCAGGACGTCTCAAAGCGCTTCACAGCCAATGAAGTACTTTTTGAAGTGTAGTCATTGTTGTAATGTGGGAAACGTGGCACAGTTCGCTCACAGCAAGCTCCCATAAACAGCAATGTGACAATGACCAGATAATCTGTTTTTTAGTGATGTTGATTGAAGGATAAATATTGGCCCCAGGACACCAGGGCGAACTCCCCTGTTTGTCTTTGAATAGAGCCATGGGATCCTTTACATCCACCTGAGAGAGCAGACGGGGCCTCGGATTAACGTCTCATTCGAAAGACGAATGAAGATAGATTACAAATTTATTCCTGTTTTACAAATAAAATAACTTCATTGATACTTTCACTATGACAAACCCTTTAAAACCTCATTTGATACTAATTTTGACTTTTTTTAATGAAGGGAACACACTGAAAAATGCTATTTTGATGAAATGAAAAATTGTGAGAAAATAGCTTTAGAGATCACAGAAATCACAGAAATCACAGAAACCCCACAGTGCAGATAGAGGCCATTTCGGCCCATCGAGCCTGCACCGACACATATCCCACCCGATCCCTGTAACCCGTACACCAACACATATCCCACCCTATCCCCGTAACCCCACGTATTTAATCCCCCTAACACCACGTATTTAATCCCCCTAACACTAAGGGTCAATTTATCATAGCCAATCAACCTAACCTGCACATCTTTGGACTGTGGGAGGAAACCGGAGCACCCGGAGGAAACCCACGCAAACACAGGGAGAATGTGCAAACTCCACACAGACAGTCACCCGAGGCCGGATTCGAACCCGGGTCCCTGGCGCTGTGAGGCAACAGTGCTAACCACTATGCCACCGTGCTGCCCCTGACAGAAATAAATATTAAAATCCAGAAATCATAGCCTCGCCATAACCGACTGTGCCGCTGAAATAAAGCCCGTCAGTTAATGGCACTATTCCCGAACAGGCTGTTAGCTCGCAAGCACTCAAAAGCTTGTTGTGATTATAAGTCTTTAATTAGTGATTAATGGGGCTGGATAACGAAGAACCGTAGGGTGACCTCAGGTCAGAGGGCACACTGCAGGTGAAACAAAACAACTCAGCCCTGAGTGAAACCTTGTCCAGAGAAACTAATGGGGGCTGGTAGATATTCATTGTTACTGCTCGCAGTGATCTCGGGTTACCTTGTGGGAGTGCAGTCAGGGTCCAGACCTTAACTCGGAGCAGCGGGAGCAGAGGAGGAGCAGCCGGGTATAAAAACCCACGACCAGCGAGGCCCGAGAGCACTCGGAGCAGCGGGAGCAGAGGAGGAGCAGCCGGGTATAAAAACCCACGACCAGCGAGGCCCGAGAGCACTCGGAGCAGCGGGAGCAGAGGAGGAGCAGCCGGCCAGCGAGGCTTACCAACTCCGCAGCGGGGAGAGAGGTAAAAAATAGTCAGTGTGTGACGTCACCAGGGAGCAGGTAAGTGATTGGTTGGTGAGTATTTCTCTTTTTTAAACTTTAACTCTGTAGTTTATCGTTACTAGGGTCTTTTCTGGTGTAGCAGGTACTGTTGGTAGACTATACAAGAGCCTTAGAGATATCTTTAATTGGTGATAGTAAATTAATTTAAATTAATTAAGGGGAAAGTCATGCCAGGAGAGCCCAGCCCCGTGATGTGCTCCTCCTGCTCCATGTGGGAATGCAGGGACACTGCCCCTGGTGACTACGTGTGCAGGAAATGCATCCATCTGCAGCTATTAGCAGACCGCATTGAGGATCTGGAGCTGCGGGTGGATGGGTTGTGGAGCATTCACGAGGCTGAGAAGTTCGTGGATAGCACGTTTAGTGAGTTGGTCACACCGCAGGGAAGGGCTGCACAGGAAGAAAGGAAATGGGTGACCACCAGGCGGAGCAATAGAAGTAGGCAGGTAGTGCAGAAAACCCCTGTGACCATTCCCCTCTCAAACAAGTATACCGTTTTGGATACTGTTGGGGGGAATGACTCACCAGGGGAAGGCAGCAGCAGCCAGCTTCCTGGCACTGGGGGCGCTCCTGCTGCCCAGGAGGGGAGGAAAAAGAGTGGGAGAGCAATAGTCGTAGGGGATTCTATAGTAAGGGGAACAGATAGGCGTTTCTGTGGCCGTAGACGTGAATCCAGGATGGTTTGTTGCCTCCCTGGTGCCAGGGTCAAGGATGTCACTGAGCGGCTGCAGGGCATTCTGGAGGGGGAGGGTGAACAGCCAGAGGTCGTGGTCCACATTGGTACCAACGACATAGGTAAAAAGAGGGATGAGGTCCTGCAGCAAGAATTTAGGGAGCTAGGGGCAAGATTAAGGAGTAGGACCTCGAAGGTTGTAATCTCTGGATTACTCCCGGTGCCACGTGCTAGTGAGTATAGGAATAGGAGGATAGAACAGATGAATGCGTGGCTAAAGGGATGGTGCAGGAGGGAGGGCTTTAGTTTCCTGGATCACTGGGTCTGCTTCTGGGACAGGTGGGACTTGTACAAGTCGGACGGTTTACACCTGAACCAGAGGGGAACCAATATCCTTGCGGGGAGGTTTGCTAGCACTGCTGGGGGGGGTTTAAACTAATTCGGCAGGGGGATGGGATACAGAGTGGAGCTATAGTAGGGGGTGATGTACAGCCAAATAAGGAGGAAAAAACAAGTCAGCAGGGAAGGCAGAGCAAAGATGTGAAGGCAAAAGGGAATATGGCAGGGCTGGAAGGCATTTATTTTAATGCAAGGAGTCTTGCAAATAAGGTGGATGAACTGAAGTTGTTGTTGAACACATGGGAGTACGATATTGTTGCTATCACGGAGACATGGTTGAGGGAGGGTCAGGACTGGCAGCTAAATATTCCGGGGTATAGAATCTTCAGGCGAGACAGAGGGGGGTGTAAAAGGGGAGGGGGTGTTGCAATATTAATTAAGGAGTCTATTACTGCTGTAAGGAGGGATGATATATTAGCGGGTTCCTCTAATGAGGCCATATGGGTAGAACTTAAAAACAAAAAGGGGTCAAGCACCTTGCTGGGAGTGTACTATAGGCCCCCAAACAGTCAGGGGGAGATAGAGGAACAGATATGCAGGCAGATATCAGAAAAGTGTGAAAATAATAGGGTAGTAATAGTGGGGGATTTCAACTTCCCCAATATAAATTGGGATAGTCAGAGTGTGAAAGGCTTGGAGGGAGCAGAATTCTTAAAGTGCATCCAGGAAAGCTTTTTGAGCCAACATGTAGAAAGTCCTACAAGAGAGGGGGTGGTACTGGACCTAATTCTAGGGAATGTAGCCGGGCAGGTGGTGGAAGTGTCTGTAGGAGAGCATTTTGGCGATAGTGACCACAATTCGGTGAGATTTAAGGTGGTCATGGAAAAAGACAAAGACGGCCCGGAAATCAGGGTTCTAAATTGGGGGAAGGCCGATTTTAATAAGATAAGACAGGATCTGGCAAAAGTGGACTGGGAGCAGCTACTTATAGGAAAATCCACATCAAAACAGTGGGAGGCTTTCAGAAGGGAAATAGAGAGAGTACAACACCAACATGTTCCTGTAAAGGTCAAGGGTGGGACCAACAAGCAAAGGGAACCTTGGATGACAAAGGATATACAAAAATGCATTAGGAAAAAAAGGGGGGCTTTTGGCAGTTACAAAAGACAAAAGACGGTGGAAGCCCTAGAGGAGTATAAGAGGTGCAGGGGCATACTTAAAAAGGAAATTAGGAGGGCGAGGAGGGGCCATGAAATAACACTGGCGAGCAAAATAAAGGAAAATCCTAAGATGTTTTATAAGTATATTAAGGGCAAGAGGATAGCCAGGGAAAGGGTAGGGCCCATTAGGGACCAAAGTGGCAAGCTGTGTGTAGAGCCAGATGAAGTAGGTGGGGTTTTAAATGAATTTTTTGCCTCAGTGTTCACTATGGAGAAAGACGATGTAGACATAGAAGTCGGGCAAGGGGACTGTGACATACTTGAACATATTAGCATCGAGAGGGAGGAGGTACTAGCGGTTTTAGCAGGCCAAAAAGTGGATAAATCCCCAGGCCCGGACGAGATGTATCCCAGGCTGTTGTGTGAGGCAAAGGAGGAGATTGCAGGGGCTCTGACACAAATTTTCAGAACCTCTCTGGCCACAGGGGATGTACCAGAGGACTGGAGAACAGCTAACGTAGTACCATTATTCAAGAAGGGTAGCAGGGATAAACCAGGGAATTACAGGCCAGTGAGCCTAACATCTGTGGTAGGGAAATTATTGGAAAAAATTCTGAGGGACAAAATTCGTCTCCACTTGGAGAGGCAAGGATTAATCGGGGATAGTCAGCATGGCTTTGTCAAGGGTAAATCATGTCTGACCAATCTGATTGAATTTTTCGAGGGGGTGACTAGGTGTGTGGATGAGGGAAATGCTGTGGATGTGGTTTACATGGACTTCAGTAAAGATTTTGACAAGGTCCCGCATAGGAGACTGGTCAAGAAGGTAAGGATCCAGGAGGCCTTGGCGCGTTGGATCCTAAACTGGCTGAGTGGCAGGAGGCAGAGGGTGATGGTCGAAGGTTGCTTTTGTGACTGGAAGCCTGTGTCCAGTGGGGTACCTCAGGGATCGGTGCTGGGTCCCTTGCTGTTTGTGATCTACATTAATGATTTGGATGAGAATGTAAAGGGTATGATCAGTAAGTTCGCGGATGACACGAAAATTGGTGGGGTGGTAAATTGCGAGGAGGAAAGCCTCAGGCTACAGGACGATATTAACGGGTTGGTCAGATGGGCGGAAAAGTGGCAAATGGAATTTAACCCGGAAAAGTGCGAGGTGATGCATTTTGGATGGACAAATAAGGCAAGGGAATACACAATGAGTGGTCGGACCCTAGGAAGTACAGAGGGTCAGAGGGATCTTGGTGTACATGTACATAGATCCCTGAAGGCAGCGGAACAGGTAGATAAGGTGGTTAAAAAGGCTTATGGGATACTTGCCTTCATTAGCAGAGGCATAGAATATAAGAGCAGGGAGGTTATGATGGAGCTGTACAAAACGCTGGTGAGGCCACAGCTGGAGTACTGTGTGCAGTTCTGGTCGCCTCACTATAGGAAGGATGTGATTGCTTTGGAGAGGGTGCAGAGAAGATTCACCAGGATGTTACCTGGGATGGAGCGCCTCAGCTATGAAGAAAGACTCAACAGGCTGGGGTTGTTTTCCTTGGAGCAAAGGAGGCTGAGGGGGGACCTGATTGAGGTGTACAAAATGATGAGGGGCATAGATAGGGTAGATAAAGAGGAACTTTTCCCCTTAGTAGGGGGGTCAATAACAAGGGGGCACAGATTCAGGGTAAGGGGCAGGAGATTTAGGGGGGATTTGAGGAGGAACTTTTTCACCCAGAGGGTGGTTGGAAGCTGGAACTCACTGCCTGAAAGGGTGGTAGAGGCAGGAACCCTCACAACATTCAAGAAGCATTTGGATGAGCACTTGAAATGCCATTGCATACAAGGCTATGGACCAAATGCTGGAAAATGGGATTAGACTGGGCAGGGAGGGATGGGCGGCGCAGACACGATGGGCCGAAGGGCCTCTTTCTGTGCTGTAAAACTCTATGACTCTATGACTCTATGATTAACTGAAAAAAAAATGACCAAATGGTTATAAAAGATCTCGTCAGATACAATGATGTTTGATTAGTTCCTGAGTTTTTCTCACTCACTGCAGATACATGAATAAATAAATTGCTCCCATAACAAAACACACTTACATCAATAATACATCTCTGCAAGCAACGTGGAGGAGCAACTTGCTTAATCTTTACCAACCATTTGTCTCAAGTATAGCAAGGAGAAAAATCTATATATGTACATAAAGCTTCCTTCTGTACCTGTTCCAGATGCTGGCATCTGATTTCAACACAGCCGTTCCTCAACCTCAGGAAGCACATCTGCCAGTTTCGCTGGGCAGGGAGCAGCCAAGGAGGTGCCTGGGACATTTACAGAGAGGGAAGGCAGGTCGAGCATCCCAACCTTGCACCACCACTACTGGACAGTGCGAGCAGAGGGGTGTCATTGTCCGATGCAAAGCTCTCCACTCCCCCTCAAAACCTCTGGCTGGGAATGGAGGACGATGATACCCGACCAACCCCTTCCCAGAGCCCCAGAAAAGAACAACAGGCATCAGAAATAACCATTCATGTCCTTGACTCTTAACCGCTTGGAATGTAACATGCTCGCACTGAAGGCACCCCAGAAATGAATCCTGGATCTTTTCACTGCTCCTGAATAAGGTGTCTCTGTAGGTTAGCATCCACAGTTGTTTTTCATTCATGGGGGAGTACAAGCAGAGGTGGGACTTCCAGACAGCAAGTCCTGGCCTGCTCTCTGAATGACCATTGTTATTGTCAGTCAAAAATAAATTCTAGGAGTTGTAGGCATAATAGCACGCTAAACTTTGTAAACTGCTACTTTCTCGAATCTCTTCAACAAAGAATGGCGTCTTGGACAGTCCCCATGGACACAGGGTTCACAGGCTACAGAAAAATTTCACTAGAGGCATTTAGAAAACAGAAAATGCTATTGTATAGGCAACTAGTATTAATTATTTTCTTGGAAATGTAGTAATTGTTTAAGAATATAAGGCCCGATTTTAACTCGCCGTGCCCGATGAGAGTTGAAATAGGGGCCACAATTCCACCAGCCGCTATTTTAACTTCCAGTTTTCGGGGGGCGTTTAAGGCAAGGATCTCAGAATATTCATGAGTCGGGGTTTGATGGACATCACTCGGACCCCGACTTGAATTTAACCCCGAGCCCCGCGAGTCACACAAAGTGACGGCAGCACCGGGGAAAGCTCTCGGCAAATGGATCCAGGGCCGGAATAGGCCCAGCAATGCAGGGCTTCTTAAACTTTTCATGGTTTCTTTATGAGTCAGGTGGAGTAAGAGTGCTTCTCCTGGTCCCACAAGGAAAGCTTGGCCCTCCCTGTCCCGGGATTGCCCCTGCTCTGACCATGATCGGCTCCTAATCTCCCCCCCCCCCGACCATCCCCACCGCCCCCTCGATGATGTACCTTAGCAACGGGGACCGTTCCCTTGGGCCTGCTGAAAGCCCACCCCACCCGCCAGCCTCTACAACATTCCCGCCAGGATCAGGCACGAGCCCATCTTTGAGTATGGCGATGAAAATGGCCCGGGGATTCTCACTGGCTCAGTGGGGTGAGTGTGTTGCTTGTCCCCCTCCATCCCCCTCCTCCTCACACACAGCACTCAAGCCCCGAGTTAAAATCAGGGCTAGAAATGCTTTACCTAGTCCTAAAAGGGGGTCGTTCGGCCCGACTGCCCTGCCTCTCTTCCACGGCCACATTCGCGCCCGGGTGCCCCTGGAGATGGAGCATGTTGCGTCCGTGTATAATAAGACACAGACTGCGGAGAACGGTACAACAGCTGTTTACTCAATGTGGCTCACACTGCAACTGATCTGTACAGATTACTACTCGGTGCTATATACAGGTGTGGCCACTGCCGGTACTGCAGTATACATGAGCTGTAAAACATAGTTCCCCCCTTAACGGTATATACATTACAGAGCAGGCGGTGTCTGCCGGCACGCTCGAGGCCTCCCGCCACCGGTGGGCACCGCAGGGACTGCAGTGCATCATCACCCCCAGCAATGGAATTTTAATTCAATTTGTCAAGTTTCATTTAATGTTTTTTTGAAGTTACAGTTTATGGGTTGCACAAAAAGAGTACACAGTCCTAAAGTGTCCAGTGCTACCAAGATCTAAAAATGTTGCAAAAAATAGTGTTTATGTTTGTCCGAGGCGGATTCAAATATGTGTTTGTAAAAACTGAGTTAAACCAGAGTTGGTGCTGCAGTAGACGACACGAGAGCAGCAAAACCGCTCTCCACTGGGTGTGATGAAGAGGTCATTCATGATGGATAGCAATTAATTATACATAGCCTGTGTTAACAGCGCACTGAGCAGCTTCAGTTATCTATACACAAGTTATTTATCATTCAAATAAAATACCTTCGTTCTAATTTTGGACGACACGTTTTTATGCTTCACTAATGATATAAGACATTGCTGCCATGGTAACCTAAAGCTGAGGTCAAACCTCGGCCCTTAACAAAGTCAAAACATGAAGCGACAGCATTTGTCTGAAGGCAGTGCCCGTAATTGATTTCCATCTACCCTCGTGAAGCGCACCATTCGGTGCCAGGAATAGTCAGCGAGAAGACAACTGAGTTTGCCTACAGGAAAAAAATGTGTCTGAAATACTTCACTCACTGAGGGGAACAAGTAGTGAGACGTTTAATAAATCTCTGGCGGCCTTACAACATGCACTAAGTGTGAAGAGGATGTTATCGAAAGGATGCTCGCTGGTTCAGGTCTTCACTGTGACTCAGTGGTAGCGCTCGCTCCCGTGAGTTAGAAAGTTGGGGTTTCAAGTCCCACTCCTTTCCTCTCTTACGGACACTGACTACTACAGTTCCACAAAAAAAACAAGCCTTGCATTTCTATCGAGCCTTTCAATACCTCGAGACATCCCAAAGGGCTTTACAGTCAATGAAGTACTTTTTGAAGTGTAGTCACTGTTGTAATGTGGGAAATGCGGCAGCCAATTTACACACAGCAAGCTCCCACAAACAGCAATGCGATAATGACCAGATCATCTGGTTTTTGTTATGTTGATTGAGGGGTAAGTATTGGCCAGGACACCGGGGAGAACTCCCCCTGTTCTTCTTTGAAATAGTGGCCATGGGTTCTTTTACATCCACCTGAGAGAGCAGACTTAATGTCTCATCTGAAAGATGGCACCTCCGACAGTGCAGCTCTCCCTCAGCACTGCAGTGGACTGTCTGCCTAGATTTTGTGCTCAAGTCTCTGGAGTGGGACTTGAACCCACAACCTTCTGACTGAAGGTTGTGAATACCTGCCTCGCCCAGGTGACCATTCTTCACCTGGAAACCAAGACAGTGAGTGCTGTTAATTGTAGATGGCATTACATCCAAGCCTGTCCTCACCTGATATCCACTCAGGCACATTCTTCAGGTGTCACTGGTCAGTTCATTTGCCCGCCATAGATTTGGGCGCTGAGGCCAATTTTACTAGTGGAAATCTGGAACTCTCTCCCCCAAAAAGCTGTTGAGACTGGGGGTGAATTGAATATTTCAAAACTGAGATTTATAGATTTTGTTAACGTTTATGGAACCAAGGTGGATAGATGGAGTTAAGATATAGATCAGCCATGATCTAATTGAATGGTGGAACAGGCTTGAGGGGCTGAATGGCCTTCTCCTGTTCCTACCCCATGATGGCTGACAACGGCTTGTTTGCCATGCACCAGTGATCAAACCTGGGATCCTTCTTTGTCAGTCTGGCTCACTACCACACAAAGTGCAAAGGCAGTGGAGGAATCTGGATTTTTAAAACACAACTTCATACCCTGGCCGGAACTTCTACCATGGAGTCGGGTTGGGTGCATGCGGGCCGCGTAGCGGATTAGGAACGCGATGTTCTGCTCAGCGCGTGCTTCAGGATAACTTTAACTTAATGGCCCCACGTAAAGCAGTCATGTACGTTTCCCGGCCCAGTTAAATGGAACGGGTCTGATGACATCTGTTAGATCCGTGATTCTTTAAATAGGATGTTTCCCCAAGAACTACACGGAGGCTGTAACTTAACAATCAACAGGTGTTTACTAGAGTAGAGTAGTCTCAAGACTGAAGTACAGAAGCCTGCTCCGGCTTTATATACAGGTGTGGTCACTGCCGGTACTACAGTATACAGGAGCTGTAAAACAGTTCTCTCTTAAAGGTACATACACAACAACGTCATCGATGACTCGTTTCCAGCCCCGATATTTTGCTCTTAACTCACTTGAAGGTTGCTGGAGGAGCGTGGAAGCTCAAATCTAAAGGGCTGAGTACTGTTCTAAAACAGCAATGATGGACAGTCACTTGGACAAGTGTGGATTAATTAAGGAAAGCCAGCATGGATTTGTTAAAGGCAAATCGTGTTTAATTAACTTGATCGAGTTTTTTGATGAGGTAATAAGGGAGGGTTGATGAGGGCAATGTGGTTGACGTGGTGTACATGGATTTCCAAAAGACGTTTGATAAAGTGCCACATAATAGGCTTGCCAGCAAAGTTGAAGGCCATGGAATAAAAGGGACAGTGGCAGCATGGATATGAAATTAGCTAAGTGACAGGAAACAGGGAGTAGTGGTGAATGGTTGTTTATCAGACTGGAGGAAGGTACACAGTGGTGTTCCCCAGGGGTCGGTTCTAGGACCACTGCTTTTCTTAATATATATTAATGACTTGGACGTGGGTGTACAGGGCACAATTTCAAAATTTGCAGATGGCATAAAACTTGAAAGTTATAGTGAACAGTGAGGATGATAGTGATAGACTTCAGGAAGACATAGACAGGCTGGTGAAATGGGTGGACACGTGGCAGATGAAATTTAACGCAGAAAAGTGTAAAGTGATGCATTTTGGTAAAAAGAATGAGGAGAGGAAATATAAACTAAAGGGTACAATCCTAAAGGGGGTGCATGAACAGAGAGGCCCGGGGGTATGTGTGCATAAATCGTTGAAGGTGGCAGGACAGGTTGAGAAAGCAGTTAACAAAGCTTACAGGATCCTGGGTTTCATAAATAGAGGCACAGAGAACAAAAGTGTGGAAATTATGATGAACCTTTATAAAACACTGGCTCGGCCCCAACTGGAGAATTATGTCTAATTCTGGGCACCACACTTTAGGAAGGATGTGAAGGCCTTAGAGAGGGTTCAGAAAAGATTTACGAGAATGATTCCAGGAATGAGGGACTTCAGTTACGTGGATAGACTGGAGAAGCTGGGATTATTCTCCTTGGAGCAGCGAAGATTGAGAGGAAATTTGATAGAGGTGTTCAAAATCATGAGGGGTCTGGACAGAGTAGATAGAGAGAAACTGTTCTTATTAGCAGAAGAGTCGAGAACCAGTGGACACAGATTTAAGGTGATTGGCAAAAGAACCAAAGGCGACGTAAGAAAAAACTTTTTTACGCAGCGAGTGGCCAGGATCTGGAATGCACTGCCTGAAAGGGTGGTGGAGGCAGACTCAATCACAGCTTTCAAAAGGAAGTTGGATAAGTATCTGAAGGAAAGAAATATGCAGGGCTACGGGGAAAGGGCGGGGGAGTGGGACTAGCTGAAGTGCTCTTGCAGAGAGCTGGCACGGGCTCGATGGGCCGAATGGCCTTCTTCCATGCTGTAACCATTCTATGATTCGAAGGCAGAAGACTGCACCATGTTATTCTGATGCACCCCTGCATAATCTGGTGGAGACAGTCAGAGCACGCAGGGAGGTCCTGTTCCCTGCTGATAGGCAAAGGAGACCTCCAAAAATGACCAAACGAGCCTGGCTGGATTTAACTGAGGAGGTCAGCAGCAGGGATGTGGTGAGGAGGACCTGGATCCAGTGCAGGAAATGATTCAATAAGTTCATTTGGTCAGGAAAGGTGAGTGCAATGCCACACTCACCTTCATCCTGATGTGCCTGTCACCACAGCCTCATCGCTCTGCCTTCCCAAGACTACTCCTGCACATCTTTACTCACACCAACATATCTTGCATGTTCATCCAACCCTTCATATTGCTTCAGACATGAAAATGACCATCTGGGCAAGGTATTTAAGGGTAGGCGGTGCCTGTGAAATTGTGCCTGAGCATGAATCAGTACCTTCAGGAGAGGGGGAGAGGGGGAACTGGAAATAAATGGATTTGATTTTTATAAATGAGTTGAGGTTATGCTCCATGAATAATTCTTAAGCAGTACAATTTTGTAATGGATAAAAACTAAACATGTGTGCTTTAATTCCCCTAGTACAATCCATGGTTATACTGTACCAATCCGCACACTCAGCTGCCCTCTTTCTTGTTCAGGGATTGTTTTTCCAAGTTTGTTCTGTCATGCCATGTCCTTTATTAGCCTCAGACCATACCCGTCAGCGCTGGATTGTGTTCCCTCGTTTATTGCGGGAGTATAAATGAATTTCTATTTAAACAGCCGGGGGATGAGTTGAAGTATCTGCATGACAGTTAAGTGCACTGAGATGTGAAAAGTGTCTGTGGGAATATGTCAAGGTATTCTGACAGTGGAAGTGAAATGTACATTTCTCTGAACACCGTGACCTTTTACACTGGAAGGGGTCACTAAAAACGTCGCTGCTGCTGGAAGACAGGAAGCAATTGTTACATATTTCACAAGGTGAGGAAGTGTAGCACTTTTAAGTTTAACTCGTCAGAGGATGAGTTCCAATTAAATTCAAAATCTAGACAGATTTCAATTGTGTGAACTCAAACTTATTGAGACTTCTCCACATTGCTTTGGTTTCCAAACTGTGGATAACAAACATTGAGCGCTTTAAGCTACAGGTGGCGCAGCTCTGTTCATGGCCTAGTTGTTAAATGTCCTTGGCCTACATTGACTTACACAGTATCAGCTGTGGCAGTTGTGGATCCAGTGTTGGGGGATTAAAATCCAGCAAGGCTGCTGCTCGCAACTGGGACGTGTGCATGGGTGAACATGGGGCAAGAACAGGTTCCGCTCAGCTGTGGTCACATTCAAAGAGCCTCTTGGCACTCACACACAGAGTAAATGGAGGTAAGATACGGATCAGCCATGATCTAACTGAATGGCGGGACAGGCTCGAGGGGCTCAATGGCCTTCTCCTGGTCCTATATCACGTGCAAGATGCCAGAACTCTGTCAGCACTAATGAATCGTAAGCCAGCAAGAGTCAGCATCTGTGATAACAGGACACTTGGAAAATATCAACGGGCTTAGACAAAGTCAACATGGATTTATGAAAGGGAAATCGTGTTTGACAAACCTACTGGAGTTTTTTGAGGATGTAACTGGTAGAATAGATAAGGGAGAACCAGTGGATCTGGTGTATTTGGATTTTCAGAAGGCCTTTGATAAAGTCCCACATAAGAGGTTAGTGTGCAAAATTAAAGCACATGGGATTGGGGTAATATACTGGCATGGATTGAAAATTGGTTAACAGACAGGAAACAGAGAGTAGGAATAAATGGACTTTTTTCAGGGTGGCAGGCGGTGACTAGTGGGGTACCACAGGGATCAGTGCTTGGGCCCCAGCTATTCACAATATACATCAATGATTGGATGAGGGAACCAAATGTAATATTTCCAAGTTTGCTGATGACATGAAACTAGGTGGGATTGTGAGTTGTGAAGAGGATGCAAAGAGGCTTCAAGGCGATTTAGACAAGTTGAGTGAGTGGCCAAATACATGGCAGATGCAGTATAACATGGATAAATGTGAAGTTATCCACTTCGGTAGGAAAAACAGAAAGGCAGAGTATTATTTAAATGGTGATAGATTGGGAAATGTTGATGTACAAAGGGACCTGGGTGTCCTTGTACACCAGTCACTGAAAGCAAACATGCAGGTGCAGCAAGCAGTTAGGAAGGCAAATGGTATGTTGGCCTTCATTGCAAGAGGATTTGAGTACAGGAGCAAGGATGTCTTACTACAGTTGTACAGGGCCTTGGTGAGACCACACCTGGGGTACTGTGTGCAGTTTTGGTCTCCTTACCTAAGAAAGGATATACTTGCCATAGAGGGAGTGCAGCAAAGGTTCACCAGACTGATTCCTGGGATGGCAGGACTGTCATATGAGGAGAGATTGGGTCGACTAGGCCTGTATTCATTAGAGTTTAGAAGAATGAGAGGGGAATCTCATTGAAATGTATAAAATTCTGACAGGGCTAGACAGACTGGATGCAGGGAGGATGTTTCCCCTGGCTGGGGGGTCTAGAACGAGGGGTCACAGTCTCAGGATACGGGGTAGGACATTTAGGACTGAGATAAGGAGAAATTTCTTCACTCAGAGAGTGGTGAACCTGTGGAATTCTCTACCACAGAAGGCTGTGGAGGCCAAGTCACTGAATATATTTAAGAAGGAGATAGATAGATTTCTAGACACAAAAGGCATCAAGAGGTATGGGGGAGAGAGCGGGAATATGGTATTGAGATAGAGGATCAGCCATGATCATAGTGAATGGCGGAGCAGGCTCGAAGGGCCGAATGGCCGACTCCTGCTCCTATGTTTCTATGTTTCTCTGTTTCTTTCTTTGTCTGTTTCTGTCAGTCCACAGTGCTCCCCTAGGTGCTGAGCTGAGGTCCAGTGCCAATGTAGCATAGAAGTTTGAGGACACTTACAGTAGGAAAGAGAACAGGCCACTGCAGCCTCATGGCAATGTTGGCTCACATGTTAGTTAAGGGGTTATATTCAACCATGTCTATCATAGATTAACATATTTAGACACGTAGACTATGATATGATACTGCTTGTGACTGCTTCTCCAAGCTGCACATGTACCATAAAGAAACCAGGTAGAGTCATCCTGGGACTATGAAAGGGTTACAGCCTGGGAGATGTCACAAGGAAGCAGACAGACCACTGACATCTGAGTAGAAGAGGTGCTTTAATAGCATCATTAACAAGTTCATTTTGAAAGCATTTAAGATGACGCTACATATTGCTATCAGTCTTGTTTTTCAGCCCTCCCCAGGAACATCCTATTTGACCCTGAGCTGAGCTCCGACCCCCACCCCAGATCCTCTCCATCGCCAAGACCGCCTATTTCCACCTTGGTAACATCACCCGTCTCCACCCCTGTCTCAGCCCATCCGCTGTTGAAACCCTCATCCATGCCTTGGTTACCTCTAGGCTTGATTATTCCAACGCACTCCTGGCTGGCCTTTCATCTTCCACCCTCCATAAACTTCAGCTCATCCAAAACTGTGCTGCCCCGTGTCCTAACTCGCACCAAGTCCCGTTCACCCCTCACCCCGTGCTCGCTGACCTACTTTGGCTCCCGGCCCGGCAACGCCCCGATTTTAAAATTCTCATCCTTGTGTTCAAATTCGTACATGGCCCTCCGAGATATCTGCGTTTCTCCAACTCTGGCCTTTTGTGCAGGCCCCACTTCCTTTGCCCTACCATTGGCGGCCGTGCCTTCAGCCGTCTAAGCCTATTGGAATTCTGGAATTCCATCCCTAAGTGGTAGCACTCTTTCCCCTGAGTCAGAAGGTCGTGGGTTCAAGTTCTGTTAAGTCTGTGTGTTATATTGAGAATTACTACACAGACCACAAGAGTAAACTTTAACAGGTCTTTACTAGTTGAAGGTCAGGGTGGAACTGCCCAATAAATCATTACACAGCACTTATATACCAGTGTGGTCACCACTGGTATTACAGTATACAGCAGCCAAGATAAAGTAGTGCAACCCTTAAAATAGTTCTCTTAAAGGTGGAACGGTTACATACACTACAATCCTCCCTTTTTAGGTTAACAGTATATATTCCCATTAAACATAACATCATAACATATATACACAACTTAATGTAAAAACAGTTCACAGATTCAGTCTCTCTGGAGGCTTCCTGACTCGGTCCGGATAACGCCTCGGTGGTGTAGTAGTTTTCGGTGGTGTAGTAGGTTCTTTTGGCAAGGTCGATTCGGCTTGAGTGTCAGTGTCGGGTTCATCTGGTTCCAGTATCACCGGATCGGAGGTAGATACTATGGGTATCTCTGCTTCATCATTAGGCGTATAGAGTTGTGGTGTAGGTTGTCCCTTTTCGGATGACGCTATGATCTGGTCAGCATGGCACCTTATTATGCTTTCACCAATGTCCACGGTATACATCAGCGGTCCTAGTCGTGTGCAAATAGTTCCAGACTGCCATTTCTCGGTACGGTAGTCCCGGGCCAAAACTTGTTGACCTATCTGGAAGGTTCTAGTTGGCCTTTCATTCATGCCTTGAAATTGTCGGTTCTCTACGTCCCTTCTGATGTTTGGCTTGATCAAATCCAGCCGGCATCTTGGTCTTCTATTGAAAAACATCATGGCGGGAGTTTGGTTTGTGACCGCATGTGTTGCATTCCTGTACGCCAACAAGAAGTTATCTACCTTATGTTGTAGATTTATGTCTTCATTACCCATGGCCTTTATGGCCTTCTTGAAGGTCTGGACAAACCTTTCAGCTAATCCATTGGTGGCGGGATGGTATGGGGTGCTTAACCCCATTGTTTTTTAAGAACTTCCTGAATTCTTCGGACACAAATTGTGGTCCATTATCAGAACAGATCTGTTCCGGCAGCCCATTCCTGGCAAATATGGTCCTTAATACTGTGATGGTTTTTTCCGTGGTGGTGGAGGACATCTTTATTACCTCCGGCCACTTGGAGTGTGCATCCACCGCGATTAAGAACATTGAGTCCATAAATTGACCAGCAAAGTCGATACGTACCCTTTGCCATGGAGATGAGGGCCACTCCCATGGATGCAGAGGAGCTTGTGGTGGGGCGTTTTGGACCTTCTGGCATCCTAAACAGCTCTTGGTCATTTCTTCGATGTCTCCATCGATACCTGGCCACCACACGAACGCTCTGGCTAGGTTCTTCATTTTCACTCCACCCAGATGCCCCTCATGAAGCTCCTTTAGCACTTTTTGCTGGAGTTTGGGTGGAATCACCACTCTGGATCCACACATCAAAGTTCCTCGGCACACTGACAGCTGTTCTCTTCTTTGCGAAAATGCTGGCAACAGTGGTTCGCCATGTGCTGGCCATCCCTTCACCGTTAAATCGTAGACTCGTGAGAGCGTCGGGTCATTTCTTGTTTCCTTTTCGATCGTAGAATTTGTTACTGGTAGACATTCCACTATGGTTGAGTGGAACATCTCCACTGGGTCCACTGTAGGCGCCTCTTCTACCGTTGGCAACGGTAGGCGTGATAAACCGTCAGCATTCCCATGCTGTTTTGATCCTTTGTATTCTATGTCATATTGGTGTGCCCCTAGGAAAAGGGACCACCTCTGTAGCCTTTGCGCTGTCATAATTGAAACGCCCTTTTTAGGGTTGAATATGGATACCAACGGCTGGTGGTCTGTCAGCAGTGTAAACTTCTGGCCCTGCAGGTAATGATTAAACTTCTTTACTCCCCACACCAGGCTGAGAGCCTCCCTATCTATCTGAGCATAGTTGCGCTCAGCGGAGGTCAATGATCTGGATGCAAATGCGACTGGCCTTTCCGAGCCATTTGGCAACTTGTGTGAGAGTACTGCTCCAATACCATAAGGAGAAGCATCACAAGCTAAACGAATAGGTAGCGTTGGGTTGAAGTGAGCCAACACTTCCTCTGAGGTGATCAATGTCTTGCTTTTGCGAAAGGCCTTCTTGCAGTCCTCGCTCCACTTCCATGGTACTTCCTTCTGCAAAAGAGCATTCAGTGGGTGCAGCACCGTGGATAGATTTGGCAGAAACTTATGGTAATAGTTAATCAACCCTAGGAACGATCTCAACTGGGATACATTTTCCGGAGCGGGAGCCTTCACAACAGCTTCGATCTTGTCAGGTGACTTGTGCAGCCCCTCCTGGTCAATGACATGACCACAGTACGAGATCCATTTCTGAAAGAACTCACATTTCTGGCGATTAACTCGAAGGCCATATTCCTTCAACCTGGTGAGCACCAGTTTCAAATTTGCAAGGTGTTCCTCATCGTCATCTCCTGTAATCAGGATATCGTCCAAGTAACATTGAGTGCTTGGAATTCCCTGTAATACCTGCTCCATGGCCTTCTGCCAAATTGCCGGAGCCGAAGCCACTCCAAAAACCAGTCTATTATATCGATACAAGCCTCTGTGCGTGCTGATTGTGAGATACTGGCGCGACTCTTCCTCAACTTCCATCTGTAAGTACGCTTGCGCCAGGTCTATCTTGGTGAAGCGTTTCCCGCCAGACAATGAAGCAAAGATATCCTCAATCCGCGGAAGCGGATATTGCACCGTGTGAAGCACCGGATTAACTGTGATCTTGAAGTCTCCACAGATGCGGACCTTCCCCGGTTCCCCTGGCTTGTTACTCGATGAACGCTTCATGACGGGAACAATGGGCGTGGCCCACTCACTCCAGTCCACCTTAGACAGTACTCCTGAACGTTCCAGCCCTTCCAGCTCAGCTTCCACAGCAGGTCGTATCGCATACGGTACCGGTCTGGCTTTGAAAACTTTTGGGTTTGCATGTTCTGCAATCTTGATTTTTGCCTTAATTCCTCTCAGTGTTCCCAGTCCCTGCTGGAACACCTCTTTAGCCTCATCCAATATTCTGGACAACCGTTCAGGTTTGACATCTTTTTTTCCGGAATCTACCGTTATTGCGTTTAGGGAGTGCCAGTCCATATTTATTTTCCTGATCCACTCCCGTCCCAGAAGTGGTGGACCTCCCTCAGGTAGTACATATAAGTCCATTCCTTGGTGTTCTTTGCCCTTGTGTATCACCTTGACTTTTATCTTTCCGATGGGGTATACTTTTTGCCCCGTGTATGTCTGTAATACTATCTCCGTATCCCGTAGGGGAATATGTTTGAATAACTTTTTGTAATCTTGCTTATTCATGACCGTCAACGCCGATCCGGTGTCCAATTCCATCTTCACTTGGACTCCTGCTATCTGCAGTGTGACCCAGATAGTTTGTCGGTCAGCTTCCTTACTCACGTTGTGAATTCTCAGACTACCCAGTTCCTTGCTGTTGGAGTCTGAATCCGAATTCTGTTCATCCGAACTCTTCTCAGCCACCTTATGTACCTTTCTGCACTTTTCCTGTGGTGACTTTTTGTTGCTGGTCTTCTTTCCTGACCGGCATACTTTAGCTATGTGACCAAGCTTGCCACATTTTCTACATTCCTGGTTTTTAAACCAGCATTGGTTCTGATCGTGTGTTGTCTTCCCACAACGATAACATTTCGTTGTACCCGAAGCCATTTGATCTATGCTGAGTACCGCTGCCTTCAGCTGCATTTCCGCGGTGCCTCTCGCTGCGGCTTCGTGCGATGCTGCAATAGTGACAGCCTTATCAAGTGTAAGATCATTCTCTTCAAGCAACCGCTTTTGTGTTCCTTCTTTTGACAATCCACACACGAATTTGTCTCTCAGTACCTCTGTCAGTCTTTCCCCAAACTGACAGTATTTCGCTAGCTTACGCAGTTCAATTAAGTACTCCGCGTTGCTTTCCTCTTTCAGTTGCGTTCTCGCATAAAATTTAAATCGTTCCGCTAACATCAGCGGTGTGGGGTTCAAATGATTCTTCAGGACAGCAACAATATTAGCGAAAGTCTGATCCGCCGGTTTAGCTGGTGATAGAAGATGCTTCAATAGCCCATATGTCTTCGCACCCATTGAGTTTAGTAAGGTTAATGCTTTATCTTCATCTGATATTTTATTTGCCTTACAATATATCTCTATGTGTTCTACATACGTGGCCCAATCTTCAACATCGGAATCGAAATCGTTGATGTTACCACGCTTAGGCATCCTCGCGATCTTCTTGAGAAACAAAAGAATTATTTTATTTTTTTTCTTTTACAAAATGGCGGTTTCCCGCGCTTGTCTTCTTCCCCCGCCTCCGAAAATGGCGGCTTCCCGCGTTTGCCTTTCTCCCCCGCTGGCTGTAATGGCGATTGCCGATTTGCTGCGTTCGCCCTCCCCCAGCAGTTTTCAAATCGTGCCTCCCAGCCCCTCTTGCAGTCCGGTCCTTTCCCCCCCCGGCTGCGGCTGAGTTCTCCGCGGTTTTTTTATTTTCTCCCGCGCCTTACGCTGACCCGGTCGCTGTGCCTCGCGGCCTCGGTAGCTGCCCGGCCTTTTTCACCGGTCGCGGTCGAGCTCTCTCTCGACGCTGTTGCGTCTCCCAGCCCGCTTGCAGCCCGGTCTTTCGCACCGGCTGCGTTTGCATTCACCGCGGCTTCCGTGCCTTACGCTGCCCCAGCCTCAGCGCCTCTGGCCCCGACTTCTGTCCGGCTCCTTTCCCCGGCCGTGGTCGAGTTCTCCGCCCTTATATCCTCCGTTTTTTTTTTATTTTCTCCCCTACTCACAGTCAACGTGGCCGACTTGCTGCTCGTCGCTGATCGGCTTACCCACCACCGTGATAGAAGGGATGATCCTGCCTGTTGCTGATGGAAGGCTTCGTGTCAGAATTCTTCCTTTGCTCTGCAGACCCGAGTCTTTTCTCAGCAGAATGATGAGGGCGGATGCCTCCTCTCGACGCCCGTTAAACTGCCTTGGATGTGTCTCTGCCACAGGGTAAGATCGTACTCGTCGCCACTGTTAAGTCTGTGTGTTATATTGAGAATTACTACACAGACCACAAGAGTAAACTTTAACAGGTCTTTACTAGTTGAAGGTCAGGGCGGAACTGCCCAATAAATCATTACACAGCACTTATATACCAGTGTGGTCACCACCGGTATTACAGTATACAGCAGCCAAGATAAAGTAGTGCAACCCTTAAAATAGTTCTCTTAAAGGTGGAACGGTTACATACACTACAATTTCCACTCCAGAGACTTGAGCACAAAATCTAGGCTGACGCTCCAGTGCAGTGCTGAGGGAGTGCTGCACTGTTGGAGATGCCGTCTTTTGGATAAGACGTTAACCCGAGGCCCTGTCTGCATTCCCATGTGTAGTTCTCCCCGGTGCCCTGGCCAATATTTATCCCTCAATCAACATTTTAAAACAGATTATCTGGTCATTATCACATTGCCGTTTGTGGGAGCTTGCTGTGTGTAAATTGGCTGCCGTGTTTCCCACATTACAGCAGTCACCACACTTCAACAAGTACTTAAGAACATAAGAAATAGGAGCAGGAGTAGGCCATTCGGCCCCTCGAGCCTGCTCCTCTATTCAATGAGGTCATGGCTGATCTTCTGCCTCTATTCCATTCACCGGCCCTATCGCCATATCCCTTGATGCCCTTACTAGTCAGAAATCTATCGCTTTCTGTTTTGAATATACCCAATGACTGAGCCTCCACAGCCCTCTGAGGTAGAGAATTCCAAAGATTCACCACCCTCTGTGTGAAGAAATTTCTTCTCCTCTCAGTCCTGAATGGCCTACCCTTTATCCTGAGGCTGTGGCCCCTGGTTCTGGACTCCCCAGCCAAGGGAAACATTCTCCCAGCATCCACCCTATCAAGCCCTGTAATAATTTTGTATGCTTCAATGAGATCCCCTCTCATTCTTCTGAATTCAAGAGAATACAGGCCTAGTTTACTCAATCTCTTTTCATACGACAGTCCCGCCATCCCAGGAATCAATCTCGTGAACCTTCGTTACACTCCCTCTATGGCAAGTATATCCTTCCTTAGGTAAGGAGACCAAAATTGTACACAGTACTCCAGGTGTGGTCTCACCAAGGTCCTATATAATTGCAGTAAGACTTCTTTACTCCTGTATTCAAATCCTCTTGTAATGAAGGCCAGCATTCCATTTGTCTTCCTAATATAAAGACAGAAAATGCTGGAGATACTCAGCAGGCCAGGCAGCATCTGTGAAGAGAGAAACAGAGTTAACGTTTCAGGTCGATGACCTTTCGTCAGAACTGGAAAAAAGCAGGAAATGGAACAGATTTTTAAGCAAGTTTAGGGGCTGGGAAATGGGGGAGGGGATGAAAGAACAAAAGGGAAGGTCTGTGATAGGGTAGAAGGCAGGAGAGGTTAAAGAGACATTAAGAGACATTCAAGGCGAGAGGAGATGGTAATGGAACAGGTTAAGAAACAAAGGATGGCTCGAGATGAAGTGTGAATTGCGCTGGCAGAATGAAAGACGGCTGCCCTGGGGGAGAGGAGAACAGAACAAAAGTGGATTAAAAAAAAATATATAAATGCTATGATCTGAAATTGTTGAATTTTATGTTGAGTCCAGGAGGCTGTAAGGTGCCTAATCGAAAGATGAGGTGCTGTTCCTCGAGCTTATGTTGAGCTTCATTGGAACAATGCAAGGGGCCGTGGACGGTGAGGTCTGAGTGGGAATGGGGCGGTGAATTAAAGTGACAGGTGACCGGAAGCTCGGGGTCACCCTTACGGACTGAACGGAAGTGTTCCGCAAAGTGGTTGCTCAATCTGCGTTTGGTCTCCCCAATGTAGAGGAGACCACATCATGAACAGCGAATACAGTATACTAGATTGTAAGAAGTACAAGTAAATCGCTGTTTCACCTGGAAGGGGTGTTTGGGGCCCTGGACAGTGGGAAGTGGGGAGGTATAAGGGCATGTGTTGCATCTCCTGTGCTTGCACGGGAAGGTGCCGGGTGAAGGGGAAGGGGTGCTGGGGGTGATAGAGGAGTGGACTAGGGTGTCGCGGAGAGAGCGGTCCCTACGGAATGCTGAAAGGGGAGGTGAGGGGAAGATGTGTTTGGTGGTGGGATCACGCTGGAGGTGGCGGAAATGGCGGAGGATGATCGGTTGAATGTGGAGGCTGGTGGGGTGAAAGGTGAGGATAAGGGGAACTCTATCGTGGTTCTGGGAGGGAGGGGCAGGGGTGAGGGCAGAAGTGCGGGAGATAGAACGGACACAGTTAAGGGCCGTGTCAACCACTGTAGAGGGGAATCCTCGGCTGAGGAAAAGGAAGACATGTCGGAAGCATTGGTGTGGAAGGTGGCATTGTCTGAGCAGATGCGGCAGAGACGGAGAAACATGGAGAATGGAATAGAGTCCTTACAGGAGGCGGGGTGGGAGGAAGTGTAGTCCAGGTAGCTGTGGGAGTCAGTGGGCTTGTAGTGAATGTTGGTCAATAACCTATCCCCAGAGATGGAGACGGAGAAGTCGAGGAAGGCAAGGGAAGAGTCAGAGATGGACCATGTGAAGGTGAGGGAAGGTTGGAAATTGGAAGCAAAGTGAATGAAATTATCCAGTTCAGGGCGAGAGCAGGAAACGGCACAGATACAGTCATCAGTGTACTGGAAAAAGAGGTGAGGGAGGGGACCTGAGTAGGACTGGAACAAAGAGTGTTCCACATATCCCATGAACAGGCAGGCATAGCTAGGGCCCATGCGGGTTCCCAAAGCCACACCTTTGAGTTGGAGGAAGTGAGTGGAGTCAAAGGAGAAGTTGTTCAATGTGAGAACAAGTTCAGCCAGGTGGAGGAGGATGGTGGTGGATGGGGACTGGTTGGGTTCTGTTCAAGGAGGAGGCGGAGTGCCCTCAGGCCATCCTGGTGGGGGATGGAGGTGTAGAGGGATTGTACGTCCATGGTGAAAAGGAGGCGGTTGGGGCCGGGAAACTTGAAACTGTTAACTTGGCTGAGGGCGTCGGAAGAGTCGCAGATGTAGGTGGGAAGAGACTGGACAAGAGGAGAAAAAATAGAGTTGAGATAGGAAGAGATAAGTTCCGTGGGGCAAGAGCAGGTTGAAACGATGGGTCTACCAGGGACAGTCCTGTTTGTGGATCTTGGGAAGGAGGTAGAAGCAGGCTGTGCGGGGTTGGGGAACTATGAGGTTGGCGGCCATGGTGGGAGGATCTCCAGAGGAGATGAGGTCAGTGACAGTCTTGGAAACAATGACTTGATGTTCGGTAGTGGGGTCATGGCCCAGGCGGATGTAGGAGGAGGTATCGGAGAGCTGCCTCCCTAATGGCTTGCTGCACCTGCACATTCACTTTCAGTGACTCATGGCTGTAAAGCACTTTGGGACGTCCTGAGGCTTTGAGGCATATGCTAGATCCTCCTGACTTTGCACAGTCTACCCAGATCTTTAATAATTCATTCTTTCCAGAAGAGGCTGTTTAAAATGACCAAACTCCCTTCTTTGCTCACAGCAAAAGGGCTTGTAAAATATTACATATTGGACTGACAACAGGTAATGGTATAGGTTCTGTCTCATTGAGTCAGGTTTAACAAACGTAGCATTCAATTTTACAGCCAGTAATTATATCGAATCACTCCTAAAACAGTGTCCGTGGAAAGAGGCGTTTGACATTCAAGAGCAGCTTTATCTGTATCTTTGCAAATCAGGTCCGTGGAAAATATCATATTGTAGGAATTGACGAATTCCTACGAATAACGGAGATCGACACAGGAGAAGAATCAAACAGGTCTTTACTCAATGGAGATGCCATGAGGACTGCCCGGGCAGTCCCGTGGTTTGCGACGTGACGTCATCACGTTTGCCCACGTTTTCCCGCGCTCTTAAAGGGGCCACGCCCCGTACATGCAAACTCTATATACAAAACACTGTAATGCCGAACACAATGGTACAGGTTTAGGCTGGTGTTAGAACATCGTTGAAGAGAATTATATACAGTTAGCCAGAGTCATTCAGTGGTTCTGCCACATGCGCCCCCCCAGAATTCGCTTTAACGGACAAAGTCAAACGGTGAGGGGGTCTGACAAGCCTGTCAGAACGACTCCTGTACTCTCGAGGCGGAGGCTGCTGGGCGGCTGGTGGCCTGGCAGGCGGTCGCACTTGGTCTGCCGTAACGACGACAGGTGGCCGACCCCGTCTCGGCGGTTGTGCTGTCTCGATGGGGCGTTCGAGGTCCAAATGTGCTGGCTTTAAGCGGTCGACCGAAATGTGGTCCAGTTTACCACCGACATCTACCGTGAAGGTTTTGTCCCCTGCTTCCAACACGCGGAAGGGACCGGTATATGGGGCCTTGAGCGGATCCCTATATGCGTCATGGCGAATAAAAATGTATTCGGCCTTGTGAAGCTCCGTGGGAACGTGTGACCTCTGCGGCCCGTGGTGCGAAGTGGGCACCGGTGCAAAACATCTGGCCGCCTCTTGGTGACTAGCAAGCTGGGCAGACGCGGACCATGGCTCCGTCGATGTTGGTAGGAAGTCCCCTGGGACTCGCAGCGGCTGACCATACATAAGCTCCGCTGATGAAGAGTGAAGGTCTTCCTTGGGGGCCGTGCGAAGGCCCAGGACCCACGGTAGCTTGTCTGCCCATCCAGCGTCCTGGAGGCTGGCTCTCAGGGAGGCTTTCATTGACGGGTGGAAGCATTCGCAGAGGCCATTCGCCTGTGGGTGGTAGGCTGTGGTGTGGTGTAATTTGACACCAAGTCCTTGGGCCACTGCATTCCAGAGTTCGGAGGAAAACTGCGGTCCCCTGTCTGACAAAATATCAGCGGGTATTCCGAACTGGGCGATCCAGGAGGAAATGAACGGCCTGGTAAGTCCGCCGAAGTAGTGGATGACAGGATGACCACCTCTGGCCATCTGGTGGTGCGGTCAACCATGGTCAGGATGTGTGAAAAACCATGGGAGGGTGGGAGTGGTCCTACCAGGTCCACGTTGACGTGGTCAAAACGTCACTCCGAAACTGTGAAGGGGGCCAATGGAGCTTTGATGTGGCGCTGTACTTTGGCCTTTTGGCAGACCACGCAGGTGTTGGCCCAGTCGCGGACATCCTTATGCATGCCATGCCATACAAATTTCGCTGACATCAGTTTCTGAGATGCCTTCATTCCAGGGTGTGACAACCCATGTATGGCATCGAACGCTTTGCGGCACCAGACGGCCGGCACGACGGGCCGAGGATTCTGTACGGAGACGTCACACAACAGTGTGGTACCTGCCGAATGGAACTGGACGTCGGCCAACTGGAGGCCAGTGATGGCCGTTCGGTAAGCTTGGACTTCCGGGTCTGAGGTTTGGTCCACTGCCATGAGGGCGTAGTCGATGCCCAAATGAACCGTATTGACGATCGCGCGGGAGAGGCAGTCTGCCACCAGGTTGTCCTTACCGGCCACGTGCCGTATATCCGTGGTGAATTCGGATATGTAGGTCAGTTGACGCTGCTGTCAGGCTGACCACGGTTCGGCGGTCTTGGACATTGCAAAGGTCAGCGGCTTATGGTCCACAAAAGCGGTGAAAGGACGTCCTTCTAGTAGGAACCGAAAATGGCGGATGGCCAGAAAAAGGGCGAGCAACTCCCGGTCGAACGTGCTGTATGCTCTCTCGTTCTGCCGTAGTTGACAGCTGAAGAATGCCAATGGCTGCCACATCCCGTTCACCCACTGCTGTTGCACGGCACCGACTGCGTAGTTTGACGCATCGGTGGTGAGGGCGATGGTGGCCCCTGGCAGTGGGTGCGCCAGCGTCGTCACTTTGGCTAAGGCGCTTTTGGTGTCGTCGAACGCTCGGGCCATGTCATCCGTCCAGTCTACCGGGTTCTTGCCAGTCTTGCCCTTGAGGGACTCGTACAGGGGCTGCATGAGTAGTGCCGCCTTAGGCACGAAACGGTGGTAAAAGTTTACCATGCCGAGGAATTCCTGCAGGGCCTTTATGTTCTGCGGGCGTGGAAAGGATGTCACCGCCTCTACCTTCGAAGGTAAAGGAACCGCGCTCCCTCTGAGGTGATGCGATGCCCCAGGAAGTCAATTTGGTGCAGGCCAAACTGACACTTGGCCGGGTTGATAATCAGGCCGTGTTGGCTGAGGCGTCGAAAAAGGGTGCGTAGGTGACAGGTATTTCTTCCTTAGTAGGACTGGCAATTAGAATATCGTCCAGGTAGACGAAGAGGAACTTGAGGTCCCGCAGCACGGAGTCCATCAGGCGTTGGAAAGCCTGGGCGGCGTTCTTTAACCCAAACGGCATCCGTAAAAACTCAAAGAGGCCGAATGGGGTGATGACTGCGGTCTTCTGGACGTCTTGTGGATGAACTGGGACCTGGTGGTAGCCCCGGACGAGGTCGACTTTTAAGAACACGGTGTTCCCTGCCAAATGTGCAGAGAAATCCTGAATATGGGGGATCGGGTACCGATCAGGAGTGGTGGCGTCGTTTAGTCGTCGATAGCCGCCGCATGGCCGCCATCCGCCGCCAGGCTTCGGGATGATATGGAGGGGTGAAGACCAGGGATTATTCGACCGGCGAATAATCCCTAACCATTCCATGGTTGCGAACTCCGCCTTTGCGACCGCCAGCTTGCCAGGTTCCAGGCGCCGGGCCTGCGCGTAGACCGGGGGGCCGTTGGTGGTGATGTGGTGTTCCACACCATGTTTCGTGGCTGAGGAGGAGAACGTGGGTCTTGTCAGGTCGGGGAATTCGCCGAGCAGGCGAGCGAACTCATCAGGAGTCGGGAACGCACAGGAGACGGTGCGTGACGTAGTGTTACTGCGGTAACACGGAAGAGAATTAAAAGTTGCTGTGTTGATCAGCCGCCGGTTCCGGACATCGACCGGGAGGCTGTTGGCGCACAGGAAATCCGCGCCGAGGAGGGGCTGGGAAATTTTGGTGTAACAAAATCCCAGTGAAAACGTTTCCCCCCGAGGCACACCTCCACTCGCCGTCTGCCGAAGGTCCGAATTGCTCCGCCATTGGCCGCTTCAAGGGTAGGGTCGTGATTCCCCGTCTGCACATCGAGGGCGGACGCGGGTAAAATGCTGCACTGCGCTCCGGTGTCGCACAGAAAACGACGACTGGAGAGAGTATCGGCGATGAACAGCAATTTTCCCGCATTGCCGATCGCCATCGCGGCCGCGGGGTGCCCGTTAGACCTGTTCCTCGGTGGTCGCAGTGTCAGTTGATTTTTTGGGGGGGAAAACTGCAGGGAGGGCGGCAACGCTTCGCCTTCGCGCTGAACTGCGCGTGGTAGAAACACAGCCCAGCAGGCTGACGAGCTGGGGCGGCGTCTGCAGGGGATGGGTGCCTCGTGGCGGCGCAGTACTGCCGAGTAACAGTGAAAATTTTGTCAGCCTCTGCAGCGAGTGTTGCGCGGTCCTCAACTTCAGATCTGGCCAGGGCAACTTGGACCTGTTCAGGCAGTTGGCTGAGGAAAATCTCACGGAATAGGAAACATTCCCATTCTGAGCCCAGGAGTGTGAGCATTTGGCTAATCAACTCTGAAGTACTGGAGTCCCCGAGCCCGGGCATAGCGAGTAATCGACGGGCACGCTCCAATTTCAGGAGCCCGAAAACCTGCAGTAACCGCGCTTTGCGGGTTTCATACTTGCGCTCCGTTGGGGGGTTTTCGAGGAGGCTGACGATCCGAGAGGCGGTAGAGCTGTCGAGTGCGGAGACCACATAAAGGTACTTGGTCTGATCTGCATCGATGTTCCGCAGGCCGAACTGGGCCTCGACCTGAATAAACCACGAGGGCGCTTGCTGCTCCCAGAACTGTGGTAGCTTTCGCGAAACAGCGTTTGCTTCCATGCTGTGCTCTTCTTCTGTGAAAACGTTCACAAAAACAGGGTCACCAATGCAGGAATTAACGAATTCCTACGAATAACGGAGATCGACACAGGAGAACAATCAAACAGGACTTTGCTCAATGGAGATGCCACGAGGACTGCCTGGGCAGTCCCGTGGTTTGCGACGTGACGTCATCGCGTTTGCCCACATTTTCCCGCGCTCTTAAAGGGGCCACACCCCGTACATGCAAACTCTATATACAAAACACAGTAATGCCTAACGCAATGGTACAGGTTTAGGCTCGTGTTAGAACATCATTGAAGAGAATTATATACAGTTAGCCAGAGTCATTCAATGCTTCTGCCACAATATAATATAGAAAACACAGCGAATAATCCAAATAATATAGACAGCACAGCGAATAATCCACATAATATAGACAGCACAGCGAATAATCCACATAATATAGACAGCACAGTGAATAATTCACATAATATAGACAGCACAGCGAATAATCCATATAATATGGACAGCACAGCGAATAATCCATATAATATAGACAGCACAGAGAATAATCCATATAATACAGACAGCACAGCGAATAATCCATATAATATAGACAGCACAGAGAATAATCCATATAATATAGACAGCACAGAGAATAATCCATATAATATAGACAGCACAGCGAATAATCCATATAATATAGACAGCACAGAGAATAATCCATATAATATAGACAGCACAGCGAATAATCCATATAATATAGACAGCACAGCATATAATCCATATAATATAGACAGCACAGAGAATAATCCATATAATATAGACAGCCCAGTGAATAATCCATATAATATAGACAGCACACCGAATAATCCATAAAATAGACAGCACAGAGAATAATCCATATAATATAGACAGCATAGCGAATAATCCATATAATATAGACAGCACAGAGAATAATCCATATAATATAGACAGCACAGAGAATAATCCATAAAATATAGACAGCACAGCGTATAATCCATATAATATAGACAGCACAGCGAATAATCCATATAATATAGACAGCACAGAGAATAATCCATAAAATATAGACAGCACAGAGAATAATCCATAAAATATAGACAGCACAGAGAATAATCCATATAATATAGACAGCACAGCGAATAATCCATATAATATAGACAGCACAGCGAATAATCCATATAATATAGACAGCACAGAGAATAATCCATAAAATATAGACAGCACAGAGAATAATCCATAAAATATATACAGCACAGCGTATAATCCATATAATATAGACAGCACAGCGAATAATCCATATAATATAGACAGCACAGAGAATAATCCATAAAATATAGACAGCACAGAGAATAATCCATAAAATATAGACAGCAGAGAGAATAATCCATATAATATAGACAGCACAGCGAATAATCCATATAATATAGACAGCACAGAGAATAATCCATAAAATATAGACAGCACAGAGAATAATCCATAAAATATAGACAGCACAGAGAATAATCCATATAATATAGACAGCACAGAGAATAATCCATATAATATAGACAGCACAGCGAATAATCCATATAATATAGACAGCACAGAGAATAATCCATAAAATATAGACAGCACAGAGAATAATCCATAAAATATAGACAGCACAGAGAATAATCCATATAATATAGACAGCACAGCGAATAATCCATATAATATAGACAGCACAGAGAATAATCCATAAAATATAGACAGCACAGAGAATAATCCATAAAATATAGACAGCACAGAGAATAATCCATAAAATATAGACAGCACAGAGAATAATCCATATAATATAGACAGCACAGAGAATAATCCATAAAATATAGACAGCACAGAGAATAATCCATAAAATATAGACATCACAGCGTATAATCCATATAATATAGACAGCACAGCGAATAATCCATATAATATAGACAGTACAGCGAATAATCCACATAATATAGACAGCACAGAGAATAATCCATAAAAAATAGACAGCACAGAGAATAATCCAAAAGATATAGACAGCACAGCGTATAATCCATATAATACAGACAGCACAGCGAATAATCCATATAATGTAGACAGCACAGAGAATAATCCATAAAATATAGACAGCACAGAGAATAATCCATATAATATAGACAGCACAGCGAATAATCCACATAATATAGACAGCATAGCGAATAATCCACATAATATAGACAACACAGCGAATAATCCATAAAATATAGACAGCACAGAGAATAATCCATAAAATATAGACAGCACAGCGAATAATGCATATATTATAGACAGCACAGCGAATAATCCATATAATATAGAAAGCACAGAGAACAATCTATATAATATAGACAGCACAGCGAATAATCCATATAATATAGACAGCACAGAGAATAATCCATAAAATATAGACAGCACAGAGAATAATCCATAAAATATAGACAGCATAGAGAATAATCCATATAATATAGACAGCACAGCAAATAATCCATATAATATAGACAGCACAGAGAATAATCCATATAATATAGACAGCACAGAGAATAATCCATATAATATAGACAGCACAGCGAATAATCCATATAATATAGACAGCACAGAGAATAATCCATATAATATAGACAGCACAGAGAGTAATCCATATAATATAGACAGCACAGAGAATAATCCATATAATATAGACAGCACAGAGAATAATCCATATAATATAGACAGCACAGAGAATAATCCATATAATATAGACAGCACAGAGAATAATCCATATAATATAGACAGCACAGAGAATAATCCATATAATATAGACAGCACAGAGAATAATCCATATAATATAGACAGCACAGTGAATAATCCATATAATATAGACAGCACAGAGAATAATCCATATAACATAGACAGCACAGGGAATAATCCATATAATATAGACAACACAGAGAATAATCCATATAATCTAGACAACACAGCGAATAATTCATATAATATAGACAGCACAGAGAATAATCCATATAATATAGACAGCACAGAGAATAATCCATATAATATAGACAGCACAGAGAATAATCCATATAATATAGACAGCACAGAGAATAATCCATATAATATAGACAGCACAGCGAATAATCCATATAATATAGACAGCACAGAGAATAATCCATATAATATAGACAGCACAGCGAATAATCCATATAATATAGACAGCACAGCGAATAATCCATATAATATAGACAGCACAGAGAATAATCCATATAATATAGACAGCACAGCGAATAATTCACATAATATAGACAACACAGAGAATAATCCATATAATATAGACAGCACAGAGAATAATCCATATAATATAGACAGCACAGCGAATAATCCATATAATATAGACAGCACAGCGAATAATCCATATAATATAGACAGCAAAGAGAATAATCCATATAATATAGACAGCACAGAGAATAATCCATATAATATAGACAGCACAGAGAATAATCCATATAATATAGACAGCACAGTGAATAATCCATATAATATAGACAGCACAGCGAATAATCCATATAATATAGACAGCACAGAGAATAATCCATATAATATAGACAGCACAGAGAATAATCCATATAAAATAGATAGCACAGAGAATAATCCATATAATATAGACAGCACAGAGAATAATCCATATAATATAGACAGCGCAGCAAATAATCCATATAATATAGACAGCACAGAGAATAATCCATATAATTTAGACAGCACAGCAAATAATCCATATAATATAGACAGCACAGAGAATAATCCACATAATATAGACAGCACAGAGAATAATCCATATAATATAGACAGCACAGCGAATAATCCACATAATATAGACAACACAGCGAATAATCCATAAAATATAGACAGCACAGCGAATAATCCATATAATATAAACAGCACAGAGAATAATCCATATAATATAGACAGCACAGCGAATAATCCATATAATATAGACAGCACAGAGAATAATCCATATAATACAGACAGCACAGAGAATAATCCATATAATATAGACAGCACAGCGAATAATCCATATAATACAGACAGCACAGAGAATAATCCATATAATATAGACAGCACAGAGAATAATCCATATAATATAGACAGCACAGAGAATAATCCATATAATATAGACAGCACAGCGAATAATCCATATAATATAGACAGCACAGAGAATAATCCATATAATACAGACAGCACAGAGAATAATCCATATAATATAGACAGCACAGCGAATAATCCATATAATACAGACAGCACAGAGAATAATCCATATAATATAGACAGCACAGAGAATAATCCATATAATATAGACAGCACAGAGAATAATCCATATAATATAGACAGCACAGCGAATAATCCATATAATATAGACAGCACAGAGAATAATCCATAGAATATAGACAGCACAGCAAATAATCCATATAATATAGACAGCACAGAGAATAATCCATATAATATAGACAGCCCAGTGAATAATCCATATAATATAGACAGCACACCGAATAATCCATAAAATAGACAGCACAGAGAATAATCCATATAATATAGACAGCACAGCGAATAATCCATATAATATAGACAGCACAGAGAATAATCCATATAATATAGACAGCACAGAGAATAATCCATAAAATATAGACAGCACAGCGTATAATCCATATAATATAGACAGCACAGCGAATAATCCATATAATATAGACAGCACAGAGAATAATCCATAAAATATAGACAGCACAGAGAATAATCCATAAAATATAGACAGCACAGAGAATAATCCATATAATATAGACAGCACAGCGAATAATCCATATAATATAGACAGCACAGTGAATAATCCATATAATATAGACAGCACAGAGAATAATCCATAAAATATAGACAGCACAGAGAATAATCCAAAAAATATATACAGCACAGCGTATAATCCATATAATATAGACAGCACAGCGAATAATCCATATAATATAGACAGCACAGAGAATAATCCATATAATATAGACAGCACAGAGAATAATCCATATAATATAGACAGCACAGAGAATAATCCATAAAATATAGACAGCACAGAGAATAATCCATAAAATATAGACAGCACAGAGAATAATCCATATAATATAGACAGCACAGAGAATAATCCATATAATATAGACAGCACAGCGAATAATCCATATAATATAGACAGCACAGAGAATAATCCATAAAATATAGACAGCACAGAGAATAATCCATAAAATATAGACAGCACAGAGAATAATCCATATAATATAGACAGCACAGCGAATAATCCATATAATATAGACAGCACAGAGAATAATCCATAAAATATAGACAGCACAGAGAATAATCCATAAAATATAGACAGCACAGAGAATAATCCATAAAATATAGACAGCACAGAGAATAATCCATATAATATAGACAGCAGAGAGAATAATCCATAAAATATAGACAGCACAGAGAATAATCCATAAAATATAGACATCACAGCGTATAATCCATATAATATAGACAGCACAGCGAATAATCCATATAATATAGACAGTACAGCGAATAATCCACATAATATAGACAGCACAGAGAATAATCCATAAAATATAGACAGCACAGAGAATAATCCAAAAGATATAGACAGCACAGCGTATAATCCATATAATACAGACAGCACAGCGAATCATCCATATAATGTAGACAGCACAGAGAATAATCCATAAAATATAGACAGCACAGAGAATAATCCATATAATATAGACAGCACAGCGAATAATCCACATAATATAGACAGCATAGCGAATAATCCACATAATATAGACAACACAGCGAATAATCCATAAAATATAGACAGCACAGAGAATAATCCATAAAATATAGACAGCACAGCGAATAATCCATATATTATAGACAGCACAGCGAATAATCCATATAATATAGAAAGCACAGAGAACAATCTATATAATATAGACAGCACAGTGAATAATCCATATAATATAGACAGCACAGAGAATAACCCAAAAAATATATACAGCACAGAGAATAATCCATAAAATATAGACAGCAGAGAGAATAATCCATATAATATAGACAGCACAGCAAATAATCCATATAATATAGACAGCACAGAGAATAATCCATATAATATAGACAGCACAGCGAATAATCCATATAATATAGACAGCACAGAGAATAATCCATATAATATAGACAGCACAGAGAATAATCCATAAAATATAGACAGCACAGCGTATAATCCATATAATATAGACAGCACAGCGAATAATCCATATAATATAGACAGTACAGCGAATAATCCATATAATATAGACAGCACAGAGAATAATCCGTAAAATATAGACAGCACAGAGAATAATCCATAAAATACAGACAGCACAGCGTATAATGCATATAATATAGACAGCACAGTGAATAATCGATATAATATAGACAGCACAGAGAATAATCCATAAAATATAGACAGCACAGAGAATAATCCATATAATATAGACAGCACAGCGAATAATCCACATAATATAGACAGCACGGCGAATAATCCACATAATAATGACAACACGGCGAATAATCCATAAAATATAGACAGCACAGCGAATAATCCATATAATATAGACAGCACAGAGAATAATCCATATAATATAGACAGCACAGCGAATAATCCATATAATATAGACAGCACAGAGAATAATCCATATAATATAGACAGCACAGAGAGTAATCCATATAATATAGACAGCACAGAGAATAATCCATATAAAAAAGACAGCACAGAGAATAATCCATATAATATAGACAGCACAGAGAATAATCCATATAATATAGACAGCACAGAGAATAATCCATATAATATAGACAGCACAGAGAATAATCCATATAATATAGACAGCACAGAGAATAATCCATATAATATAGACAGCACAGAGAATAATCCATATAATATAGACAGCACAGAGAATAATCCATATAACATAGACAGCACAGGGAATAATCCATATAATATAGACAACACAGAGAATAATCCATATAATCTAGACAACAAAGCGAATAATCCATATAATATAGACAGCACAGAGAATAATCCATATAATATAGACAGCACAGAGAATAATCCATATAATATAGACAGCACAGCGAATAATCCATATAATATAGACAGCACAGAGAATAATCCATATAATATAGACAGCACAGCGAATAATCCATATAATATAGACAGCACAGCGAATAATCCATATAATATAGACAGCACAGAGAATAATACATATAATATAGACAGCACAGCGAATAATTCACATAATATAGACAACACAGAGAATAATCCATATAATATAGACAGCACAGAGAATAATCCATATAATATAGACAGCACAGCGAATAATCCATATAATATAGACAGCACAGCGAATAATCCATATAATATAGACAGCAAAGAGAATAATCCATATAATATAGACAGCACAGAGAATAATCCATATAATATAGACAGCACAGAGAATAATCCATATAATATAGACAGCACAGTGAATAATCCATATAATATAGACAGCACAGCGAATAATCCATATAATATAGACAGCACAGAGAATAATCCATATAGTATAGACAGCACAGAGAATAATCCATATAAAATAGATAGCACAGAGAATAATCCATATAATATAGACAGCACAGAGAATAATCCATATAATATAGACAGTGCAGCAAATAATCCATATAATATAGACAGCACAGAGAATAATCCATATAATATAGACAGCACAGCAAATAATCCATATAATATAGACAGCACAGAGAATAATCCACATAATATAGACAGCACAGAGAATAATCCATATAATATAGACAGCACAGAGAATAATCCATATAATATAGACAGCACAGAGAATAATCCATATAATATAGACAGCACAGCAAATAATCCATATAATATAGACAGCACAGAGAATAATCCATATAATATAGACAGCACAGCGAATAATCCATATAATATAGACAGCACAGAGAATCATCCATATAATATAGACAGCACAGCAAATAATCCATATAATACAGACAGCACAGAGAATAATCCATAAAATATAGACAGCACAGCGTATAATCCATATAATATAGACAGCACAGCGAATAATCCATATAATATAGGCAGCACAGAGAATAATCCATAAAATATAGACAGCACAGAGAATAATCCATATAATATAGACAGCACAGCAAATAATCCACATAATATAGACAGCACAGCGAATAATCCACATAATATAGACAACACAGCGAATAATCCATAAAATATAGACAGCACAGCGAATAATCCATATAATATAGACAGCACAGAGAATAATCCATATAATATAGACAGCACAGCGAATAATCCATATAATATAGACAGCACAGAGAATAATCCATATAATATAGACAGCACAGAGAATAATCCATATAATATAGACAGCACAGAGAATAATCCATAAAATATAGACAGCACAGCGAATAATCCATATATTATAGACAGCACAGCGAATAATCCATATAATATAGAAAGCACAGAGAACAATCTATATAATATAGACAGCACAGCGAATAATCCATATAATATAGACAACACAGAGAATAATCCATATAATCTAGACAACAAAGCGAATAATCCATATAATATAGACAGCACAGAGAATAATCCATATAATATAGACAGCACAGAGAATAATCCATATAATATAGACAGCACAGCGAATAATCCATATAATATAGACAGCACAGAGAATAATCCATATAATATAGACAGCACAGCGAATAATCCATATAATATAGACAGCATAGCGAATAATCCATATAATATAGACAGCACAGAGAATAATACATATAATATAGACAGCACAGCGAATAATTCACATAATATAGACAACACAGAGAATAATCCATATAATATAGACAGCACAGAGAATAATCCATATAATATAGACAGCACAGCGAATAATCCATATAATATAGACAGCACAGCGAATAATCCATATAATATAGACAGCAAAGAGAATAATCCATATAATATAGACAGCACAGAGAATAATCCATATAATATAGACAGCACAGAGAATAATCCATATAATATAGACAGCACAGTGAATAATCCATATAATATAGACAGCACAGCGAATAATCCATATAATATAGACAGCACAGAGAATAATCCATATAGTATAGACAGCACAGAGAATAATCCATATAAAATAGATAGCACAGAGAATAATCCATATAATATAGACAGCACAGAGAATAATCCATATAATATAGACAGTGCAGCAAATAATCCATATAATATAGACAGCACAGAGAATAATCCATATAATATAGACAGCACAGCAAATAATCCATATAATATAGACAGCACAGAGAATAATCCACATAATATAGACAGCACAGAGAATAATCCATATAATATAGACAGCACAGAGAATAATCCATATAATATAGACAGCACAGAGAATAATCCATATAATATAGACAGCACAGCAAATAATCCATATAATATAGACAGCACAGAGAATAATCCATATAATATAGACAGCACAGCGAATAATCCATATAATATAGACAGCACAGAGAATCATCCATATAATATAGACAGCACAGCAAATAATCCATATAATACAGACAGCACAGAGAATAATCCATAAAATATAGACAGCACAGCGTATAATCCATATAATATAGACAGCACAGCGAATAATCCATATAATATAGGCAGCACAGAGAATAATCCATAAAATATAGACAGCACAGAGAATAATCCATATAATATAGACAGCACAGCAAATAATCCACATAATATAGACAGCACAGCGAATAATCCACATAATATAGACAACACAGCGAATAATCCATAAAATATAGACAGCACAGCGAATAATCCATATAATATAGACAGCACAGAGAATAATCCATATAATATAGACAGCACAGCGAATAATCCATATAATATAGACAGCACAGAGAATAATCCATATAATATAGACAGCACAGAGAATAATCCATATAATATAGACAGCACAGAGAATAATCCATAAAATATAGACAGCACAGCGAATAATCCATATATTATAGACAGCACAGCGAATAATCCATATAATATAGAAAGCACAGAGAACAATCTATATAATATAGACAGCACAGCGAATAATCCATATAATATAGACAGCACAGAGAATAATCCATAAAATATAGACAGCACAGAGAATAATCCAAAAAATATAGACAGCAGAGAGAATAATCCATATAATATAGACAGCACAGCAAATAATCCATATAATATAGACAGCACAGAGAATAATCCATATAATATAGACAGCACAGCGAATAATCCATATAATATAGACAGCACAGAGAATAATCCATATAATATAGACAGCACAGAGAATAATCCATAAAATGTAGACAGCACAGCGTATAATCCATATAATATAGACAGCACAGCGAATAATCCATATAATATAGACAGTACAGCGAATAATCCATATAATATAGACAGCACAGAGAATAATCCATAAAATATAGACAGCACAGAGAATAATCCATAAAATATAGACAGCACAGCGTATAATCCATATAATATAGACAGCACAGTGAATAATCCATATAATATAGACAGCACAGAGAATAATCCATAAAATATAGACAGCACAGAGAATAATCCATATAATATAGACAGCACAGCGAATAATCCACATAATATAGACAGCACGGCGAATAATCCACATAATAATGACAACACGGCGAATAATCCATAAAATATAGACAGCACAGCGAATAATCCATATAATATAGACAGCACAGAGAATAATCCATATAATATAGACAGCACAGCGAATAATCCATATAATATAGACAGCACAGAGAATAATCCATATAATATAGACAGCACAGAGAATAATCCATATAATATAGACAGCACAGAGAATAATCCATATAATATAGACAGCACAGAGAATAATCCATATAATATAGACAGCACAGAGAATAATCCATATAATATAGACAGCACAGAGAATAATCCATATAATATAGACAGCACAGAGAATAATCCATATAATATAGACAGCACAGAGAATAATCCATATAACATAGACAGCACAGGGAATAATCCATATAATATAGACAACACAGAGAATAATCCATATAATCTAGACAACACAGCGAATAATCCATATAATATAGACAGCACAGAGAATAATCCATATAATATAGACAGCACAGAGAATAATCCATATAATATAGACAGCACAGCGAATAATCCATATAATATAGACAGCACAGAGAATAATCCATATAATATAGACAGCACAGCGAATAATCCATATAATATAGACAGCACAGTGAATAATCCATATAATATAGACAGCACAGAGAATAATCCATATAATATAGACAGCACAGCGAATAATTCACATAATATAGACAACACAGAGAATAATCCATATAATATAAACAGCACAGAGAATAATCCATATAATATAGACAGCACAGCGAATAATCCATATAATATAGACAGCACAGCGAATAATCCATATAATATAGACAGCAAAGAGAATAATCCATATAATATAGACAGCACAGAGAATAATCCATATAATATAGACAGCACAGAGAATAATCCATATAATATAGACAGCACAGTGAATAATCCATATAATATAGACAGCACAGCGAATAATTCATATAATATAGACAGCACAGAGAATAATCCATATAATATAGACAGCACAGAGAATAATCCATATAAAATAGATAGCACAGAGAATAATCCATATAATATAGACAGCACAGAGAATAATCCATATAATATAGACAGCGCAGCAAATAATCCATATAATATAGACAGCACAGAGAATAATCCATATAATATAGACAGCACAGCAAATAATCCATATAATATAGACAGCACAGAGATTAATCCACATAATATAGACAGCACAGAGAATAATCCATATAATATAGACAGCACAGAGAATAATCCATATAATATAGACAGCACAGAGAATAATCCATATAATATAGACAGCACAGCAAATAATCCATATAATATAGACAGCACAGAGAATAATCCATATAATATAGACAGCACAGCGAATAATCCATATAATATAGACAGCACAGAGAATCATCCATATAATATAGACAGCACAGCAAATAATCCATATAATAGACAGCACAGAGAATAATCCATAAAATATAGACAGCACAGCGTATAATCCATATAATATAGACAGCACAGCGAATAATCCATATAATATAGGCAGCACAGAGAATAATCCATAAAATATAGGCAGCACAGAGAATAATCCATATAATATAGACAGCACAGCAAATAATCCACATAATATAGACAGCACAGCGAATAATCCACATAATATAGACAACACAGCGAATAATCCATAAAATATAGACAGCACAGCGAATAATCCATATAATATAGACAGCACAGAGAATAATCCATATAATATAGACAGCACAGCGAATAATCCATATAATATAGACAGCACAGAGAATAATCCATATAATATAGACAGCACAGAGAATAATCCATATAATATAGACAGCACAGAGAATAATCCATATAATACAGACAGCACAGAGAATAATCCATATAATATAGACAGCACAGAGAATAATCCATATAATATAGACAGCACAGAGAATAATCCATATAATATAGACAGCACAGAGAATAATCCATATAATATCGACAGCACAGAGAATAATCCATATAATATAGACAGCACAGAGAATAATCCATATAATATAGACAGCACAGAGAATGATCCATATAATATAGACAGCACAGAGAATAATCCATATAATATAGACAGCACAGAGAATAATCCATATAATATAGACAGCAAAGCGAATAATCCATATAATATAGACAGCACAGAGAATAATCCATAGAATATAGACAGCACAGCAAATAATCCATATAATATAGACAGCACAGAGAATAATCCATATAATATAGACAGCACAGCGAATAATCCATATAATATAGACAGCACAGCGAATAATCCATATAATATAGACAGCACAGAGAATAATCCATATAATATAGACAGCACAGCGAATAATCCATATAATATAGACAGCACAGAGAATAATCCATATAATATAGACAGCACAGCAAATAATCCATATAATATAGACAGCACAGAGATTAATCCACATAATATAGACAGCACAGAGAATAATCCATATAATATAGACAGCACAGAGAATAATCCATATAATATAGACAGCACAGAGAATAATCCATATAATATAGACAGCACAGCAAATAATCCATATAATATAGACAGCACAGAGAATAATCCATATAATATAGACAGCACAGCGAATAATCCATATAATATAGACAGCACAGAGAATCATCCATATAATATAGACAGCACAGCAAATAATCCATATAATAGACAGCACAGAGAATAATCCATAAAATATAGACAGCACAGCGTATAATCCATATAATATAGACAGCACAGCGAATAATCCATATAATATAGGCAGCACAGAGAATAATCCATAAAATATAGGCAGCACAGAGAATAATCCATATAATATAGACAGCACAGCAAATAATCCACATAATATAGACAGCACAGCGAATAATCCACATAATATAGACAACACAGCGAATAATCCATAAAATATAGACAGCACAGCGAATAATCCATATAATATAGACAGCACAGAGAATAATCCATATAATATAGACAGCACAGCGAATAATCCATATAATATAGACAGCACAGAGAATAATCCATATAATATAGACAGCACAGAGAATAATCCATATAATATAGACAGCACAGAGAATAATCCATATAATATAGACAGCACAGCAAATAATCCATATAATAGACAGCACAGAGAATAATCCATAAAATATAGACAGCACAGCGTATAATCCATATAATATAGACAGCACAGCGAATAATCCATATAATATAGGCAGCACAGAGAATAATCCATAAAATATAGGCAGCACAGAGAATAATCCATATAATATAGACAGCACAGCAAATAATCCACATAATATAGACAGCACAGCGAATAATCCACATAATATAGACAACACAGCGAATAATCCATAAAATATAGACAGCACAGCGAATAATCCATATAATATAGACAGCACAGAGAATAATCCATATAATATAGACAGCACAGCGAATAATCCATATAATATAGACAGCACAGAGAATAATCCATATAATATAGACAGCACAGAGAATAATCCATATAATATAGACAGCACAGAGAATAATCCATATAATACAGACAGCACAGAGAATAATCCATATAATATAGACAGCACAGAGAATAATCCATATAATATAGACAGCACAGAGAATAATCCATATAATATAGACAGCACAGAGAATAATCCATATAATATCGACAGCACAGAGAATAATCCATATAATATAGACAGCACAGAGAATAATCCATATAATATAGACAGCACAGAGAATGATCCATATAATATAGACAGCACAGAGAATAATCCATATAATATAGACAGCACAGAGAATAATCCATATAATATAGACAGCAAAGCGAATAATCCATATAATATAGACAGCACAGAGAATAATCCATAGAATATAGACAGCACAGCAAATAATCCATATAATATAGACAGCACAGAGAATAATCCATATAATATAGACAGCACAGCGAATAATCCATATAATATAGACAGCACAGCGAATAATCCATATAATATAGACAGCACAGAGAATAATCCATATAATATAGACAGCACAGAGAATAATCCATATAATATAGACAGCACAGAGAATAATCCATATAATATAGACAGCACAGCGAATAATTCACATAATATAGACAACACAGAGAATAATCCATATAATATAGACAGCACAGAGAATAATCCATATAATACAGACAGCACAGCGAATAATCCATATAATATAGAGAGCACAGCGAATAATCCATATAATATAGACAGCAAAGAGAATAATCCATATAATATAGACAGCACAGAGAATAATCCATATAATATAGACAGCACAGAGAATAATCCATATAATATAGACAGCACAGTGAATAATCCATATAATATAGACAGCACAGCGAAGAATCCATATAATATAGACAGCACAGAGAATAATCCATATAATATAGACAGCACAGAGAATAATCCATATAATATAGATAGCACAGAGAATAATCCATATAATATAGACAGCGCAGAGAATAATCCATATAATATAGACAGCACAGCAAATAATCCATATAATATAGACAGCACAGAGAATAATCCACATAATATAGACAGCACAGAGAATAATCCATATAATATAGACAGCACAGAGAATAATCCACATAATATAGACAGCACAGAGAATAATCCATATAATATAGACAGCACAGCAAATAAGCCATATAATATAGACAGCACAGAGAATAATCCATATAATATAGACAGCACAGAGAATAATCCATATAATATAGACAGCACAGAGAATCATCCATATAATATAGACAGCACAGCAAATAATCCATATAATATAGACAGCACAGAGAATAATCCATAAAATATAGACAGCACAGCGTATAATCCATATAATATAGAGAGCACAGCGAATAATCCATATAATTTAGACAGCACAGAGAATAATCCATAAAATATAGACAGCACAGAGAATAATCCATATAATATAGACATCACAGCAAATAATCCACATGATATTGACAGCACAGCGAATAATCCACATAATATAGACAACACAGCGAATAATCCATAAAATATAGACAGCACAGCGAATAATCCATATGATATAGACAGCACAGAGAATAATCCATATAATATAGACAGCACAGCGAATTATCCATATAATATAGACAGCACAGAGAATAATCCATATAATATAGACAGCACAGAGAATAATCCATATAATTTAGACAGCACAGAGAATAATCCATATAATATAGACATCACAGAGAATAATCCATATAATATAGACAGCACAGCGAATAATTCATATAATATAGACAGCACAGAGAATAATCCATATAATATAGACAGCACAGCGAATAATCCATATAATATAGACAGCACAGAGAATAATCCATATAATATAGACAGCACAGCGAATAATCCACATAATATAGGCAGTACAGCGAATAATCCATATAATATAGACAGCACAGCGAATAATCCACATAATATAGACAGTACAGCGAATAATCCATATAATATAGACAGCACAGCGAATAATCCACATAATATAGACAGCACAGCGAATAATCCATATAATATAGACAGCACAGCGTATAGTCCATAAAATGTAGACAGCATAGCGTATAATCCATATAATATAGACAGCACAGCGAATAATCCATATAATATAGACAGCACAGTGAATAATCCATATAATATAGACAGCACAGTGAATAATCCATACAATATTGACAGCACAGAGAATAATCCATATAATATAGACAGCACAGCGAATAATCCATATTATATAGACAGCGCAGCGAATAATCCATATAATATGGACAGCACAGAGAATAATCCATATAATATAGACAGCACAGAGAATAATCCATATAATATAGACAGCACAGCAAATAATCCACATAATATAGACAGCAGAGCGAATAATCCACATAATATAGACAACACAGCGAATAATCCATAAAATATAGACAGCACAGCGAATAATCCATATAATATAGACAGCACAGAGAATAATCCATATAATATAGACAGCACAGCGAATAATCCATATAATATAGACAGCACAGAGAATAATCCATATAATATAGACAGCACAGAGAATAATCCATATAATATAGACAGCACAGAGAATAATCCATATAATACAGACAGCACAGAGAATAATCCATATAATATAGACAGCACAGAGAATAATCCATATAATATAGACAGCACAGAGAATAATCCATATAATATAGACAGCACAGAGAATAATCCATATAATATCGACAGCACAGAGAATAATCCATATAATATAGACAGCACAGAGAATAATCCATATAATATAGACAGCACAGAGAATAATCCATATAATATAGACAGCACAGAGAATAATCCATATAATATAGACAGCACAGAGAATAATCCATATAATATAGACAGCAAAGCGAATAATCCATATAATATAGACAGCACAGAGAATAATCCATAGAATATAGACAGCACAGCAAATAATCCATATAATATAGACAGCACAGAGAATAATCCATATAATATAGACAGCACAGTGAATAATCCATATAATATAGACAGCACAGCGAATAATCCATATAATATAGACAGCACAGAGAATAATCCATATAATATAGACAGCACAGCGAATAATTCACATAATATAGACAACACAGAGAATAATCCATATAATATAGACAGCACAGAGAATAATCCATATAATACAGACAGCACAGCGAATAATCCATATAATATAGAGAGCACAGCGAATAATCCATATAATATAGACAGCAAAGAGAATAATCCATATAATATAGACAGCACAGAGAATAATCCATATAATATAGACAGCACAGAGAATAATCCATATAATATAGACAGCACAGTGAATAATCCATATAATATAGACAGCACAGCGAATAATCCATATAATATAGACAGCACAGAGAATAATCCATATAATATAGACAGCACAGAGAATAATCCATATAATATAGATAGCACAGAGAATAATCCATATAATATAGACAGCGCAGAGAATAATCCATATAATATAGACAGCACAGCAAATAATCCATATAATATAGACAGCACAGAGAATAATCCACATAATATAGACAGCACAGAGAATAATCCATATAATATAGACAGCACAGAGAATAATCCACATAATATAGACAGCACAGAGAATAATCCATATAATATAGACAGCACAGCAAATAAGCCATATAATATAGACAGCACAGAGAATAATCCATATAATATAGACAGCACAGAGAATAATCCATATAATATAGACAGCACAGAGAATCATCCATATAATATAGACAGCACAGCAAATAATCCATATAATATAGACAGCACAGAGAATAATCCATAAAATATAGACAGCACAGCGTATAATCCATATAATATAGAGAGCACAGCGAATAATCCATATAATTTAGACAGCACAGAGAATAATCCATAAAATATAGACAGCACAGAGAATAATCCATATAATATAGACAGCACAGCAAATAATCCACATGATATTGACAGCACAGCGAATAATCCACATAATATAGACAACACAGCGAATAATCCATAAAATATAGACAGCACAGCGAATAATCCATATAATATAGACAGCACAGAGAATAATCCATATAATATAGACAGCACAGCGAATTATCCATATAATATAGACAGCACAGAGAATAATCCATATAATATAGACAGCACAGAGAATAATCCATATAATATAGACATCACAGAGAATAATCCATATAATATAGACAGCACAGCGAATAATTCATATAATATAGACAGCACAGAGAATAATCCATATAATATAGACAGCACAGCGAATAATCCATATAATATAGACAGCACAGAGAATAATCCATATAATATAGACAGCACAGCGAATTATCCACATAATATAGGCAGTACAGCGAATAATCCATATAATATAGACAGCACAGCGAATAATCCACATAATATAGACAGTACAGCGAATAATCCATATAATATAGACAGCACAGCGAATAATCCACATAATATAGACAGCACAGCGAATAATCCATATAATATAGACAGCACAGCGTATAGTCCATAAAATATAGACAGCACAGCGTATAATCCATATAATATAGACAGCACAGCGAATAATCCATATAATATAGACAGCACAGTGAATAATCCATATAATATAGACAGCACAGTGAATAATCCATACAATATTGACAGCACAGCGAATAATCCATATAATATAGACAGCACAGCGAATAATCCATATTATATAGACAGCGCAGCGAATAATCCATATAATATGGACAGCACAGAGAATAATCCATATAATATAGACAGCACAGCGAATAATCCATATAATATAGATAGCACAGTGAATAATCCATACAATATAGACAGCACAGTGAATAATCCATATAATATAGACAGCACAGCGAATAATCCATATAATATAGACAGCACAGCGAATAATCCATATAATATAGACAGCACAGCGAATAATCCATTTAATATAGACAGCACAGTGAATAATCCATATAATATAGACAGCACAGCGAATAATCCATATAATATAGACAGCACAGTGAATAATCCATATAATATAGACAGCACAGTGAATAATCCATATAATATGGACAGCACAGCGAATAATCCATATAATATAGACAGCACAGCGAATAATCCATATAATATAGACAGCACAGCGAATAATCCATATAATATAGACAGCACAGCGAATAATCCATATAATATAGACAGTACAGCGAATAATCCATATAATATAGACAGCACAGCGAATAATCCATATAATATGGACAGCACAGCGAATAATCCATATAATCTTCTTAGGCAGTCCCCCGGAGTCGAGGCTGACTTGCTTCCACTCTAATATTGTAGGTTCTAAGGTGACTAATGAGTGCTATGCAGGATCTACAGACTCTGCCACAGGTGGGGCTGGTAGTGGTTGAAGGGACGAGTGGGTGGAGTGCTTGGTTTGCCATACGCTCCTTCCGCTGTTTACTTGTAGGTAAAGTACTACTTGTAGGGCAGTAGACAGAAGGCTGGAAACTATAGACCGGTTAGCCTAACATCTGTGGTAGGTAAAATTTTGGAGTCCATTATTAAGGAAACAGTAACAGGACATTTGGATAATCATAATTTAATAGGACAAAGTCAGCATTGTTTTATGAAGGGGAAGTCATGTTTGACAAATTTGCTGGAGTTCTTTGAGGAAGTAACATATAGGGTGGATAAAGGGGAACCAGTGGACGTAGTGTATTTAGACTTCCAAAAGGCATTTGACAAGGTGCCACACAAAAGATTATTGCTTAAGATAAAAAATCACGGGATTGGGGGTAATATTCTGGCATGGATAGAGGATTGGCTATCTAACAGAAGGCAGAGAGTTGGGATAAATGGTTCATTCTCAGACTGGCAATCAGTAACTAGTGGCGTTCCGCAGGGGTCAGTGCTGGGTCCCCAACTCTTTACAATCTATATTAACGATTTGGAGGAGGGGACCGAGTGTAACATATCAAAGTTTGCAGATGATACTAAGATGGGGGGGAAAGTAGTGAGTGAGGAGGACATAAAAAACCTTCAAGGGGACATAGACAGGCTAAGTAAGTGGGCAGAGATTTGGCAGATGGAATACAATACTGGAAAGTGTGAGGTTATGCACTTTGGCAGGAAAAATCGTAGAGCAAGTTATTATCTTAATGGCAAGAAACTGGAAAGTACTGAAGTACAAAGGGATCTGGGGGTCCTGGTGCACGAAACTCAAAAGGTTAGTATGCAGGTGCAGCAAGTGATTAAGAAGGCCAATGGAATGTTGGCTTTCATTGCTAGGGGGATAGAATATAAAAATAGGGAGGTATTGCTTCAGTTGTACAAGGTATTGGTGAGACCGCACCTGGAATACTGCGTACAGTTTTGGTGTCCATACTTAAGAAAGGACATACTTGCTCTCGAGTCAGTACAAAGAAGGTTCACTCGGTTAATCCCGGGGATGAGGGGATGAACATATGAGGAGAGGTTGATTAGATTGGGACTCTACTCATTGGAATTCAGAAGAATTAGAGGTGATCTTATTGAAACATATAAGATTGTGAAGGGGTTGGATCGGGTGGATGCAGGGAAGATGTTCCCGATGATGGGTGAAACTAGAACTAGGGGGCATAGTCTTAGAATAAGGGGCTGCTCTTTCAAAACTGAGATGAGGAGGAACTACTTCACTCAGAGGGTGGTAGGTCCATGGAATATGCTGCCCCAAAAAGCTGTAGAAGCTACATCATTACATAAATTTAAAACAGAAATAGACAGTTTCCTGGAAGTAAAGGGAATTAAGGGTTACGGGGAGCGGGCAGGAATTTGGACATGAGTCTAGGTTCGGATCGGTCATGGCCCTGTGGGTAGCGGAGCGGGCCCAGGGGCCGTGTAGCCTGATCCTGCTCCTATTTTGTGTGTCAAATTCTGTTAGATGCAGGAGATGGTTCTGTGATAGTGGATTGGCAGTTAGGATCAGATCAGCCATGATCTTATTGAATGGCGGAGCAGGCTCGAGGGGCCGATTGGCCTACTCCTGCTCCTATTTCTTATGTTCTTATGTTCTAAACTTGAGGTGATCCAAAACTCGGCTGCCCATGTCCTAACTCGCACCAAGTCCCGTTCACCCATCACCCCTGTGCTCGCTGACCTACATTGGCTCTCGGTTAAGCAACGCCTCGATTTCAAAATTCTCATCCTTGTTTTCAAATCCCTGCAAATGACTGGGACTTCAACAAAAAAAAAATTAGTAAACCAGGTGGCAAATCCATAATCTACTGAGGTGTGGAGGCCAAGTGCAACAATTGCCACGTAACAAACGGGGCCACGGACCAGGAACTGAGACTGGGACCCAGCTTGCTGTGTGGCTTCCTGCTGCAGCCGGAGGTGATTATACCCAGGGAGCGAGGCTCACTGACTCTCTGTCACAAGGCTGAAACTGGAGAGTGGCACAACTTGACAGAAAGTGGGAGGAGCATCACCTGCAGGTCAAGGCAATCATTCTAGAAAAAAACACTTAAAGGGACGAGGTAGAAATGTTTTTAAAGAGAAAGTCAGATTTAAAAATAACTGCGCTCAGTGGCCTAGAAATTGAGTTTGCGCTGCGCCGGGGCTTAACGCCGGAAATTTAGCGCCGGTGCTAAGTCGCGCTGTGCGCGCCAAAAATTCAGTAGCGCCGCGCCCAGACGGCTGCCGGCGCTACTGAAGGCTGTTTGCGCCTGAAAACTGGCGCTACGCGCCGCATTGCGGTGCTATTCCGGCGCTGCGGCGCCCGATGCGGTGCGGCAGGCTCGGGAAGTGCAGGCCTCCTCCTTCAGTTAAGGAGGAGCTGCCTGCACCCGCCCGCTGGCCGGTTAAATCGCCACAAAAATGAGCCCGGCACCTCGGGGAAGTGCCGGGCTCGCAGCCGAGAAGCATCTGTTCCGCGGGGGGGCGGTGGGGGAGTCCGGGGAGGGAGGTGCGGGCAGGCGGCCGGCGGGAAAGCGGCCGGCCGCCGCTCCACCTTTATGCGCCGGCGCAAAGTCGTGTAAGACTCTGTTGCCAGAGTCTTAGTTGCGGCTGCCACGGGCGAGGCGGCCGCAACTGAATTTCGGTGCTGGGGCCCGTCACCACGGCAACCGGGACACTGCGCACACCGACGACGTCATCGGGGCCGGCGCAGCGCTACCGGTGTAACGCCGATGTTGGGCCCTAGTCAATTTCAAAACCGGCTGTAAGTCCAGCGCAATGCCCTCTAGCGCCGCAAAATGGGCGCTAAGCCCACTCAATTTCTAGGCCTGTTTCTTTATGCCCAAATTGTTACATAGGATTCCATAGGATATACGGCACAGAAACAGTCCATTCGGCCCAACCAGTCCATGCCGGTGTTTATGCTCCACTCGAGCCTCCTCCCGTCTTTCCTCATCTAAATCTATCAGCAGAACCCTCGATTCCCTTCTCCCTCATATGCTTGTCCAGCCTCCCCTTAAATGCATCTATACTATTCGCTTCAACCACTCCCTGTGGTTACGAGTACCATATTCTCACCACTCTCTCGGTAACGTAGAAACATAAAAACATAGAAGATAGGAGCAGGAGTAGGCCATTCGGCCCCTCGAGCCCGCTCTGCCATTCAATGTGATCATGGCTGATCATCCAAATTCAGTACCCGGTCCCTGCTTTCTCCCCATACCCCTTGATCCCTTTAGCCTTAAGGAATATATCCAACTCCTTCTTGAATATATTTAATGAATTGGCCTCCACTGCCTTCTGTGGAAGAGAATTCCACAGGTTCACCACTCTCTGGGTGAAGAAATTCCTCCTCATTTCTGTCCTAAATGGCATACCCTTTATCCTTAGACTGTGACCCCTGGTTCTGGACTCCCTGACCATCGGGAACATCCTTCCTGCATCTAGTCTGTCCAGCCCTGTCAGAATTTTATAAGTTTCAATGAGATCCCCTCTCATTCTTCTAAACTCCAGCGAGTACAAGCCCAATCGAACCAATCTCTCCTCATACATCATTCCTGCCATCCCAGGTATCAGCCTGGTGAATCTTCGCTGAACTCCTTCCATGGCAAGAACATCCTTCCTCAGATAAGGCGACCAAAACTGCACACAATACTCAAGATGTGGTCTCACCAAGGCCCTGTACAACTGCAGCAAGACATCCTTGTTCCTGTACTCAAAGCCTCTCGCTACGAAGGCCAACATACCATTTGCCTTCTTAACCGCCTGCTGCACCTGCATGCTTACCTTCAGCGACTGGTGCACAAGAACACCCAGGTCTCGTTGCACTTCCCCTTCGCCCAATCTATTGCTATTCAGAAAATAATCTGCCTTCCTGTTTTTGCCACCAAAATGGACAATCTCACATTTATCCACATTATATTTCATCTGCCATGCTTCTGCCCAGTCACCCAACCTGTCCAAATCATCCTGGAGTTTCTCGGCATCCTCCTCACAGCACACACGCCCACCCAGCTTTGTGTCGTCTGCAAATTTGGAGATATTACATCTAGTTCCCTCTTCTAGATCATTAATATATATTGTGAATAGCTGGGGTCCAAGGACCGATCGCCGTGGTACCCCACTAGTCACTGCCTGCCACTCGGAAAAAGACCCGTTTATTCCAACTCTTTGCTTTCTGTCTGCCAACCAGTTTTCTATCCAAGTCAATACCTTGCCCCCAATCCCATGTGCCTTAACTTTACACGCTAACCTCTTATGCGGGACCTTATCGAAAGCCTTCTGAAAGTCCAGATATACCACATCCACTGGTTCTCCCTTATCTATTTTACCAGTTACATCCTCAAAAAATTCCAGTAGATTAGTCAAGCACGATTTACCTTTTGTAAATCCATGTTGACTTTGTCCGATCCTGTCACTGTTTTCCAAGTGCTCAGCTATTACATCCTTTATAATGGACTCTAGCATTTTCCCCACTACCGACATCAGGCTTACCGGTCTGTAATTCCCCGTTTTCTCCCTACCACCTTTTTTGAATAGTGGGGTTACATTAGCTACCCTCCAATCCATGGGTACTGTTCCAGATTCCATCGAATGTTGGAAGATGATCAGCAATGCATCTACTATTTCTAGGGCCACTTCCTTAATTACCCTAGCATGTAGATTATCAGGCCCTGGGGATTTATCGGCCTTCAGTCCCATCAATTTCTTTAACACCATTTCCTTACAAATACTGATTTCTTTCAGTTCCTACCCTTCATCAGACCCTATGTTCCCCGACATCTCTGGGAGATTATTTGTGTCCTCCTTTGTGAAGACAGAACCAAAATATGTATTTAATTGGTCTGCCATTTCTTTGTTACCCATTATAAATTCCCCTGATTCTGACTGCAAGGGACCTACGTTTAACTTCACCAATCTTTTTCTCGTCACATATCTATAAAAGCTTTTTATGTTCCCGGCAAGCTTACTCTCATATTCTATTTTCCCCTTCTTAATTAATCCCTTTGTCCTCCTTTGTTGAATCCTAAACTGCTCCCAATCCTCAGGTTTACTGCTTTTTCTGGCCAATTTATATGCCCTCTCCTTGGATCTTATGCTATCCCTAATTTCCCTTGTTAGCCATGGTTGAGTCACCTTTTTGTTTTATTTTTATGCCATACTGGGATGAACAATTTCTGTAGTTCATCCATGCATTCTTTGAATGCTTGCCATTGCCTATCCACTGTCAACCCTTTGAGTGACATTCCCCAATCAATCCTACCCAACTCGCGCCTTAGACCATCATAGTTTCCTTTATTTAAATTCAGTAAAAATGTTTCTTCTGAATTTCCTATTTGATTGTGGTCATTTTGCTCATCTACCCTGCAGACTCTGCCCTCATCCACATAGGCGGCAAGAGCCTCATATCTGTTGGATAAGGACAAAGGATGAGGCTTCTCCAACACTGACCCTGGGGTCCCCTTACCTGCCTGAGTTGCTGTGAGTTAGGTGTATATATGGTGATCCCAGTATTTCGGGTGGGGTGGAGTGTATATATGGTGATCACAGGGTTTCGGGTGGGGTGGAGTGTATATATGGTGATCACGGGGTTTCGGGTGAGATGGAGTGTATATATGGTGAACACAGGGTTTCGGGTGGGGCGGAGTGTATATATGGTGATCACAGGGTTTCGGGTGGGGTGGGGTGTATATATGGTGATCACAGGGTTTCGGGTGAGGTGGAGTGTATATATGGCGATTACAGGTTTTCGGGTGGGGTGGAGTGTATATATGGTGATCACAGGGTTTCGGGTGAGGCGGAGTGTATATATGGTGATCCCAGGGTTTCGGGTGGGGTGCAGTGTATATATGGTGATCACAGGGTTTCGGGTGAGGCGGAGTGTATATATGGTGATCACAGTGTTTCGGGTGGGGTGGAGTGTATATATGGTGATCACAGTGTTTCGGGTGGGGTGGAGTGTATATATGGTGATCCCTGGGTTTCGGGTGGGGTGCAGTGTATATATGGTGATCACAGGGTTTCGGGTGGGGTGGGGTGTATATATGGTGATCACAGGGTTTCGGGTGGGGTGGAGTGTATATATGGTGATCACAGGGTTTCGGGTGGGGTGGAGTGTATATAGTATATATGGTGACCACGGGGTTTCGGGTGGGGTGGAGTGTATATATGGTGACCCCAGGGTTTCCGGTGAGGTGGAGTGTATATATGGTGATCACAGTGTTTCGGGTGGGGTGGAGTGTATATATGGTGATCACGGGGTTTCGGGTGAGGTGGAGTGTATATATGGTGATCACAGTGTTTCGGGTGGGGTGCAGTGTATATATGGTGATCACGGGGTTTCGGGTGGGGTGCAGTGTATATATGGTGATCACAGTGTTTCGGGTGGGGTGCAGTGTATATATGGTGATCACGGCGTTTCGGGTGGGGTGCAGTGTATATATGGTGATCACAGGGTTTCGGGTGGGGTGCAGTGTATATATGGTGATCACAGTGTTTCGGGTGGGGTGGAATGTATATATGGTGATCACAGGGTTTCGGGTGGGGTGGAGTGTATATAGTATATATGGTGACCACGGGGTTTCGGGTGGGGTGGAGTGTATATATGGTGATCACAGGGTTTCGGGTGGGGTGGGATGTATATATGGTGATCACAGGTTTTCGGGTGGGGTGCAGTGTATATATGGTGATCACAGGATCTTTTCCTGTCTGTCATTGCCCATATGTTCGCTCTGACGGGCGCTGCTGGACTACCTCTGTTTAAGCACTTGAATTGAATCCAAACTGAACTGTATTTAAATCTTTAAACTAACCAGCCTCAGGAGTTGGAGAGTAGAATTTCCAATGTTCTCACACACAGCTGCACACACTGCCAGATTCCATTTGTTATCACACACTGGGCTGTACATGAAGCAGAATGGAGGGAGTCCATGGTATCTTTATCTTGCTTTTGAGTCATAGGCCTAGAAATTCAGTTGTTTGCGCCAGCCGCTAGCGCCTTAGGAGGAGGAGAAGTGGGGCGCTAAGCGGCTAGCGCCCGAACGCGGCGCGATCTGCGCCTCTCGCGAAATCCCGCGCGCAGATCCTGACGTCATTTCATGGTGCAACGCCCTTTGTGCGCCCCGAACCGGAAATTCAGTGGCGCCGCCCTTCTTTGCGCCTGGTGCCCCCAGCGACTGGTGGAGGAGAACGGTTTCCAGTCGCTTCGGGGCGCGGGGAGCGCTATTTAAAGGGGACTCCTCCTGCATTATAAGTGGCAGCCATTTTGTGCCAATCCTTCTGTATGAGAGAGAGATATTTGGAGAGAGACAAAGGCAGAGAGCTTTCTGCTTTGGCTCAACACTCGCACAGGTACTCGTGGCTTCAGGCCAGAGCTTTGCACTTGGATTTCACTTTCAGTGCCATAGCCTTGAGTCGATACATCTAATGGGGGCTGCAATGGGTGGAGACGTTGGCTTACTGCATTGCATTCAAGGGGCTCAGAGACGCCGTGAGAGAGTGCCAGTCATGGCCAGATGGAGAAGGGCCAACAGGCGTTGGCAAAGGAGGCCTTACCCACCAAGGGTATACCACCAGCAGTTCTCATATCTGAACATGTCTGAGGAGCAGTGTGTTTGGAGGCTGCAATTCAGAAGGGAGGTGGTCACTGAGATCTGCCACCTGCTTCGCAGAGATCTGCAGCCACAGCTGAGGAGCAGGACGTCTCTGTCAGTGGCAGTGAAGGTGACGGTGGCTCTCAACTTCTATGCCACCTGTAGTGTATGTGCCTTTAAGGGGAGAACTACTTTTTACAGCTCCTGTATACTGTAGTACCGGCAGTGACCACACCTGTATATAAGCCCTGAGTAGGGATCTGTACAGTTAGTTTTAGAGTAACCCTCATCCAGTAAACACCTGTTGATTGTTCCCTGCAGTCTCTTGTCTAGTTATTGAAGGACACACAACATCAAGATACACGGATCTAACATTGGCGATGAGAAGATTCAAACCTACCTGCAACTCTGCCTCACCTCCCAGGGATTCGCTCCTGGAGAACAGTGAAAGAAGAAGGCCGAGTCCAGAAGCACGGGCGTCGACCATCCAGCGGAGACTTGAGCATCGCAGGGGAGGCTGTTGAGAGCTGGGCTTGGTTCTCCAGTCACGGTGGTCCAGTGAAACGGGCTGGCAACAGGTACTGCGCAGACCCTCCCCGGACAGCGGCGGCTAGAGCCGACCGACGGCACAGAAAAACGCCGAGCAGCGTCGACGGGAGAAGAGAAAGGGTAGATCGCACAGGGCGCAGCCGGTGTTCAGGACCGAGCGGCGTCGACGGGAGAAGAGAGAGGGTAGAGCGCACAGGGCACAGCCGGTGTTCAGGACCGAGCGGCGTCAAAGAGAGAGAGCAGGGCGCAGCCGGTGTTCAAGGGCCAAGCAGCATCAACGAGAGAGAGAGGTGCGCAGGAAAACGTGCAGAGCGCAGCCAGTGTTCAAGGGCTGAGCAGCGTCAGCGGGGAAGAAGGGAGAGCGCGGGAGACGCCATTTTGAGCCGCAGCAGAGAAGAAGGGAGAGCGCGGGAGATGCCATTTTGAGCCACAGCGGAGAAGAAGGGAGAGCGCGGGAGACGCCATTTTGAGCCGCAGCGGAGAAGAAGGGAGAGCGCGGGAGACGCCATTTTGAGCCAGTCTAACCACACCCAAAAATGCCGAAGAGCGGCAGTATCACAGCGTTCGACAATGAAGTCGAAGATTGGACGACATATGTCGAACGCATAGAAGTGTACTGCAAGGTGAATGAAGTGCCAGATGACAGGAAAGCGCTGGTATTGTTGAATTCAATGGGTGCAAAAACGTATGGCTTACTGCGAAACCTAGTAACCCCAGAGAAGCCAGTGGAAAAGGATTTTGAAAACATAGTGTCAATCCTACAGGACCACTTAAACCCCACACCGCTGCTGATAGCAGAAAGATTTAAGTTTCACAAAAGGAACCAGCATAAAGATGAAAGTAATGCTGAGTATTTAATGGAACTGCGTAAGCTATCGAAACACTGCCAGTTTGGAACGGGACTAGCAGATACTTTAAGGGACAAGTTTGTGTGTGGGCTTCAAAGTGAAGGAACCCAGAAACGGCTTCTATCAGAAAAGGATCTTACGCTGGACAAGGCTTTCAGCATGGCAGTATCACACGAAGCAGCAGCACGGGGCGCGGCAGAGATACAACGGAGACCGCAAGAATATGGCACAAATGAAATGTCATACGGAACAGTGAAGTGCTATCGCTGCGGCAGAACAAAACACGACCAGAAGGATTGCTGGTTCAAGGACCAAGTGTGCAGACAGTGTGGAAAAGTAGGACACATAGCAAGAGTCTGCAGGTCGGGAAAGAAAACCAGCAGCAAGAAATCTCCACAGGAGAAGTACAAAAAGGTACATAAGGTGACAGAGAGTAGTTCAGACGAACAGAAAAGTGATACAGACTCCGGAAGCAAGGAGCTGGGTTGTCTGAAACTACATAATGTGATCAAAATGGAGGATCACCAAACTATCTGGGTCACGCTCAAGATAGCCGGAGTCCAAGTGAAAATGGAATTGGACACAGGATCAGCCCTAACAGTCATAAACCGAAGGGACTACAAGCGGCTATTCTCACATATACCCTTGAGAGATACAGAGATTGTCTTGAAGACGTAAACGGGGCAAAAAGTCTACCCCAAAGGAAAAATAAGGGTGAACGTTATATATAACGGCAAGGAAACACCAAAAATGGACCTATATGTATTGCCAGAGAGAGGACCACCACTACTAGGACGTGAATGGATCCGGAAGATACAGCTAGATTGGCATTCCATACAAGCACTGACTGTAGATGCCAAAAAGGATGACGACGTCACACCTGGACGACTATCAAAAATGCTAACTCGGAGGAACTCGGAACACTAAAAGGCATAACAGCGACGATCAAAATAGAGGAAAATGCAAGCCCAAAGTTTTTTAAGGCCAGACCGGTACCTTATGCGATCCGCCCAGCCGTCGAAGCAGAGCTGGAAGGTTTGGAACATTCAGGAGTACTGTCCAAAGTGCACTGGAGTGAGTGGGCTACACCCATCGTTCCTGTAATGAAGAGGTCATTGAGTAATACGCCTGGGGAACCAAAGAAGGTTCGCATCTGTGGGGACTTTAAGGTGACAGTGAACCCAGTCCTTCACACTGTACAATATCCGCTTCCGCGGATTGAAGATATTTTTGCCTCGCTATCTGGAGGGAAACGCTTCACTAAGATTGATCTGGCCCAGGCGTACCTGCAAATGGAGGTAGAAGAAGCCTCGAAACAGTACCTCACGATCAACACTCATAAAGGTCTCTACCAATACAACCGGCTGGTGTTCGGGGTAGCATCAGCTCCGGCTATTTGGCAAAGGGCAATGGATCAAGTCCTGCAAGGGATTCCAGGGACCCAGTGTTATTTGGATGACATCCTGGTCACGGGCAAAAATGACAGTGATCGCCTCGCCAACCTGGAGCAGGTGCTCACTAGATTGAAGGAATATGGGCTCCGAGCTAATCGCCACCAATGCGAGTTTTTCCAGAAGCAGATCTCGTATTGTGGCCACGTTATTGATGAAGAGGGGTTACATAAGTCCCCTGAGAAGATTGAGGCAGTAGTCAAGGCTCCAGCACCGGAAAATGTGTCACAACTGAGGTCGTTCCTCGGGCTGGTGAACTACTACCATAAGTTCTTGCCGAATTTGTCTACAGTACTACACCCACTGAACACCCTACTGCAAACAGTGGTACCATGGAAGTGGAATGACGAATGTAAACGAGCTTTCCAGAAGAGCAAGGAATTGATCACATCAAAAGAGGTGTTGGCTCATTTCAACCCAGCACTACCAATTCGGTTGGCGTGTGATGCATCACCCTATGGTATTGGAGCGGTGCTGTCGCACAAATTCTCGGACGGCTCAGAGAGGCCAATAGCCTTTGCGTCACGATCACTAACCTCAGCCGAGCGTAACTACGCCCAGATTGACAGGGAGGCCCTCAGCCTAGTGTGGGGAGTGAAAAAGTTCAACCACTATCTGCACGGGCAGAAGTTCACCTTGCTGACTGACCACCAACCACTTGTCTCCATCTTTAATCCAAAGAAGGGCGTTCCGGTGATGACCGCGCAACGGCTACAAAGATGGTCCCTTTTTCTAGGGGCGAACCAATATGAAATCGAGTATAAGGGCACGAAACAGCATGGAAACGCTGATGGGCTATCATGCCTGCCACTGCCTACTGCGGAGGAAGCACCAGCAGTGGACCCTGTCAAAATATTTCATTCGACTATAATTGAACGGTTGCCAGTAACTAACGCTGATATAGAGAAGGAGACCCGAAATGACCTGACACTGTCTCGGGTATATGACTTGACGGTGAAGGGATGGCCAACACATGGCGACTCACTGTTGCCAGCATTCTCATCCAGAAGAGAACAGCTGTCAGTATGCCAGGGGACCTTGATGTGTGGATCCCGAGTGGTAATTCCACCCAAGTTAAGGGAGAGAGTGCTCAATGAGCTTCACGAAGGCCATCTGGGAGGGGTGAAAATGAAAAGCCTTGCTAGGGCTTATGTGTGGTGGCCGGGGATCGATCAGCAAATCGAGGACCTGACAAAGAGCTGCTCAGGATGCCAGAAGGTCCAAAATGCACCACCACATGCCCCTCTACACCCATGGGAGTGGGCCTCCTCTTCATGGCAACGGGTGCATATTGATTTTGCTGGTCCATTCATGGACTCAATGTTTTTAATAACCGTGGATGCGCACTCGAAATGACCTGAGGTGATCAAAATGTCCTCCACTACCACAGAGAAAACTATTGCAGTCCTACGGACCATATTTGCCAGGAACGGCTTGTCAGAGCAGATTTGCTCTGATAATGGACCACAGTTTGTATCCGAGGAGTTTCGCAGATTTATGAAAAGGAATGGGGTAAAGCATTACACATCCGCCCCGTATCATCCAGCCACAAATGAATTGGCTGAGAGGTTCGTACAAACCTATAAAAAAGCAGTAAGGGCCATGTGCGATGACGACATTCCACTGCAGCATAAGGTGGACAATTTCCTGTTAGCCTACAGAAATGCGACACATGCAGTCACCAACCAGACCCCGGGCATGATGTTCTTTAACCGAAGGTTGAGATCTCATATGGATTTGCTCAGACCAAATGTACGAAGAGATGTTGAGAATAAGCAATTCCAGCACATCAATGAGAAGCCTACAAGGAGCTTCAATGTAGGGCAACCAGTCTTGGCCCGCGACTACCGAACAGAGAAATGGCAACCAGGAACGATATGCACACGGCAGGGGCCATTAATGTACACAGTGGATGTTGGGGAGAACATTGTGAGACGCCATGTTGACCAGATCCTGGAGTCACAGGAACGAGTCAACCCCATGTCTCGCCCATACGTACCTGGTAATGAACCCGACATACAGATAGCATCTACCCCAGAAACAGTAGCATCGGAAGCTGATGAACCAACCGACGACAGGGGGCCAGAATCACCTCCGCACCAAGAGCAAGACACTCAGGAAAGGCGCTATCCAGAAAGGATCAGGAAGCCGCCCCAAAGACTGAATTTATAAATAGACTATTTTCAGTTAATGTTGCATGTTAAAAGTGTTAATTGTAATTAGTTGATATTTAATTGTTAAATTAATGTTATGGTACTGTTAATCTAAAAGGGGAGGAATTGTAGTGTATGTACCTTTAAGGGGAGAACTACTTTTTAACAGCTCCTGTATACTGTAGTACCGGCAGTGACCACACCTGTATATAAACCCTGAGTAGGGATCGGTACAGTTAGTTTTAGAGTAACCCTCATCCAGTAAACACCTGTTGATTGTTCCCTGCAGTCTCTTGTCTAGTTATTGAAGGACACACAACATCAAGATACACGGATCTAACACCACCGGCTCCTTCCAATCCGCTACTGGGGACATTGCCAACATCTCCCAGTTCGCAGTACATTGCTGCATCCGCCAGGTGACCAATGCCCTTTTCAGAAGGAGACGTCAGTACATCTCCTTCCCCATGACCCTGGACAAGCAGCAAGAGCGTGCAATGGGATTTGGAAGAACAGCAGCCTTCTCCGTGGTCCTGGGCGTAGAAATGATGAACCAGCAATGGTCAGGCCTTGCTTCAGGGCTGCAGTGTGCAAGACGTGCCAGTCAAACAATTCCACCCTCCCCCTTTAAGAGCTGACCGGCGCCTGACTGTCTGCCTTCAATCAGCAACTCGCCGCACCTGCGCTGCGCCCGCCCTCGGTGTTAGCGCCCCGGATCGCCGGCTTAGCGCCTAATGATAGTCGTGCATCTCCTGCTTTAGCGCAGCAGCAACCTCTTGGGGCGATGCAACTGAATATCGGCGAAGGTGGCGCTAAGTTGCGCCGGTCACAAAATTTCGCGAACGCCCAGCTGTAGCGCCCCAAACGTGGCTATACTGAATTTCTAGGCCATAGAGTCATAACGGCACAAAAGGAGGCCATTCGGCCCATCGAGCCCGTGCCGGCTCTCTGTAGAGCAACCCAGTCAGTCCCATTCCCTGCTCTATCCCCGTAACCCTGCAAGTTTATTGCCCTCAAGTACCTATCCAGTCTCCCCTTGAAAACATTCAGTGTCTCCGCTTCCACCACTTCCGTCGGCAGCGAGTTCCAGGTCCTCACCACTCGCTGCGTAAAAAAGTTTTTCCTCACATCCCCCCTGTATCTCTTGCCCAAAACCTTAAATCTGTGACCCCTAGTCCTTGTACCATCAACTAGTGGGAACTGCCTTTCCCTGTCTAGCCTATCCAAACCCGTCATAATCTTGTACACCTCTATCAAATCACCCCTCAACCTCCTTTGCTCTAATGAAAACAAATCCAGCTTCTCCAACCTGTCCTTGTAGCTAAGATCCCCCATCCCCAGAACCATTCTGGTAAATCTCCTCTGCACCCTCTCAAGGGCCTTCACATCCTTCCTAAAGTGTGGTGACCAGAACTGGACGCAATACTCCAGTTGTGGCCTAACCAGCGCTTTATAAAGGTTCAGCATAACTTCTCTACTTTTGTACTCAATACCTCAATTTATGAAGCCCAAGATCCCATATGCTTTGCTAACCACTCTCAATATGTCCCGCCACCTTCAGGGACCTATGCACATTAACTCCCAGGTCCCTCTGTCCCTGCACACTCTTTAAAACTGTGCCATTAAGTGTATATTGCCTCTCCCTGTTCCTTCTGCCAAAATGCATCACCTCACACTTCTCTGTATTAAATTCCACCTGCCACTTGTCTGCCCATTCTGCTAGCCTTTCTATGTCCTGTTGCAGTCGATTGATATCACCATCACTGTTTGCCACACCCCCAAGTTTGGTGTCATCGGCAAATTTAGAAATTCTTCTCTGTATTCCAATATCCAGGTCATTTATATATATCAAAAAAAGCAGTGACCCCAGCACTGACCCTTGGGGAACACCAGTGTCTACCATTCTCCAGTCTGAAAAACAACCATTTAGCACAACTCGCTGTTTTCTGTTCTTAAGCCAATTCCTTATCCAAGCTGCCACTGACCCACCTATTCCATGAGCCTCAATTTTGTTAACCAGCCTTCTGGACTGTTCATCGCACAGGTTTCTGAATGAAAGTATTGGGTTTTTGGCATATCTGAGTCAAAGTCTGTCTATGAATCTACTGTCATGGCCAGACTAACTGATGTTACTCCAGCATCTTTGTGAAAGGTTTTGGACTTTTCAATATCAAATCAAAATACTGTGGCGGAGCCACCAAAGGACTCAGATCGTTTGTACATAATTCCTTTAACAGCATGTTAGCCACACCGGTGTCTGTATCTTTATCTGTACTGTTTAACTGAGCAGAGCGCGGTCACTTTAACAGCGCGGTCAAAACGTGATGACGTCATGCTGTCCATCACGTGATCCCTCACTGGCGGGAAGAACGTCATGACGTCATGACGTCAGCCAGGGAACGGCCCCAGCAGTCCTCGTGGAGCCACTGAAGAGAGCAGACCGGTATTCGACGTCCTGCAGTTTCTTGTTAAAACCTGTTGTTTCATTAAAGTTCGTTTGATTGATTGCCTGAGCAGAACTCAGTCTTTTCGGTAGGAACTAATAGCACTTTTAAGGAAACTGAACGGGTTGGCTAGAAACCTGCTAAAGGAGCCGAGTTTGCTCATGGCCCTCATTCTACTGTCGCCATCAAGCCAGCAACCCTGGTTCAATGAGGAGTGTAGAAGAGCATGCCAGGAGCAGCACCAGGCGTACCCGAAAATGAGGTGCCAACCTGGGGAAGCTGCAACACAGGACTACATGCATGTTAAAAAGTGGAAGCAACATGCTGTAGACAGGGTTAAGCGATCCCACAACCAACGGATCAGATCAAAGCTCTGCAGCCCTGCCACATCCAGTCATGAATGGTGGTGGACCATTAAACAACTAACGGCAGGAGCAGGCTTCATTAACATCCCCATCCTCAATGATGGTGGAGTCCAGCACATGAGGGCAAAAGACAAAGCTGAAGCATTTGCAACCATCTTCAGCCAGAAGTGTGGATGATCCATCTCGGTCTCCTCCTGAGGTTCCCACCACCACAGAAGCCAGTCTTCAGTCAATTCGATTCACTTCACGTGATATCAAGAAACGGTTGAGCGCAAAGGCTGCGAGCCCCGACAACATCCTAACTGTCGTGCTGAAGACTTGTGCTCCAGAACTAGCCGCGCCTCTAGCCAAGCTGTTCCAGTACAGCTATAACACTGGCATCTATCCGACAATGTGGAAAATTGCCCAGGTATGTTCTGCCCACAAAAAGGAGGACAAATCCAATCCGGCAAATTACTGCCCCATCAGTCTACTCTCAATCATCAGCAAAGTGATGGAAGGTGTCACCGACAGTGCTATCAAGTGGCACTTACTCACCAATAACCTGCTCACTGATGCCAGGACCACTCGGCTCCCGACCTCATTACAGCCTTGGTCCAAACATGGACAAAGGAGCTAAATTCCAGAGGTGGGGTGAGAGTGACTGCCCTTGACATCAAGGCAGCATTTGACCAAGTGTGGCATCAAGGAGCCCCAGTAAAACTGAAGTCAATGGGAATCAGGGGGTCATACCGAGCACAAAGGAAGATGGTTGTGGTTGTTGAAGGCCAATCATCACAGCCCCAGGACATCGCTGCAGGAGTTCCTCAGGACAGTGTCCTAGGCCCAACCATCTTCAGCTGCTTCATTAATGACCTTGCCTCCATCATAAATTCAGAAGTGGGGATGTTCGCTAACGATTGCCCAGTGTTCAGTTCCATTCACAACTCCTCAGATAGTGAAGCAGTCCATGCCCACATGCAGCAAGACCTGGATGACATTCAGGCTTCGGCTGATAAGTGACAAGTAACATTTGTACCACACAAGTGCCAGGCAATGACCATCTCCAACAAAAGAGAGCCTAACCACCTCCCGTTGACATTCATTGGCATTATCATTTTTGAATCCCCCACCATTAACATCCTGGGGGTCACCATTGACCAGAAACTTAACTGGACCAGCCACATAAATACTGTGGCAACAAGAGCAGGTCAGAGGCTGGGTATTCTGTGGTGAGTGTCTCACCTCCTGACTCCCCAAAGCCTTTCCACCATATACAAGGCACAAGTAAGGAGTGTGATGGAATACTCTTCACTTGCCTGGATGAGTGCAGCACCAACAACACTCAAGGAACTCGACACCATCCAGGACAAAGCAGCCCACTTGATTGGCACCCCATCCACCACCTTAAACATTCACTTCCTCCACCACCAGCGCACCGTGGCTGCAGTGTGTACCATCTACAAGATGCACTGCAGCAACTCACCAAGGCTTCTTCGGCAGCACCTCCCAAACCCACGACCTCGACCACCTAGAAGGACAAGGGCAGCAGGCGCATGGGAACACCACCACCTCCAAGTTCCCCTCCAAGTCACACACCATCCTGACTTGGACATTATCGGCCGATCCTTCATCGTTGCTGGGTCAAAATCCTGGAACTCCCTCCCTAACAGCACTGTGGGAGTACCTTCACCACACGGACTGCAGCAGTTCAAGAACGCGGCTCACCACCACCTTCTCAAGGGCAATTAAGGATGGGCAATAATTGCTGGTTTGCCAGCGACGCTTAGGTCCCATGAATTAATTTTAAAAAGTATTAATTACACAAAGGAACTGTTAAACTGACAGTTCAAGGCAGCATGCTGCGTAAGTTGGCCCCACTTGAAAGGTCTTCTTCAGCAGACTGTCAAGAAGGTTAAAGATAAGATAGCTCCGACTCCTGCAAGTCCTTGATGGTCTGTGATAAACTGTTGTAAACATCAGATGCTGTAGTTTCAACTTGTTTTAAACCATGGGAACGAGAAAGCCTGGAAAAGTACTGGAATCTTGCTTTGCATCAGCAAGAAGGGTATAACACCAACTATTTTAGTAAGAGCGAGGAGATAGTCCGCAAGACCGACCAGAGGACGATCCAAAACACCACACAGGATGTCGAGGGACAATCTCTCGAAGCAGAAGAATTGGCCAATCTGAGTTTCGAGTTGCACTACTGACTTAAACCTTGTATGAATGTCTATCTGTAGAATGTATTGGGGGAAAAATTCAGTTGGTTTGCGCCTCCCATTAGCGCCTTAAGAGGGCATTAACGGGGCACAAAGCAACTAGCGCCCGGGCACGGCGATGTTTGCGCCGCTCACGAAATTGACTAGACATTTTGCGGTGGTGCTAAACACAACCGCCACGATCTCCTGTGCCGGCAGATCGTGACGTCAGTCGAGTGTGCAACGCCCCGTTAGTGCCCCGGTCCGGATATTGAGTGGCGCCCCCTGCCTTACCGCCTGCCACTAGCAACGACAGGTTGAGGGGAGCGTTTTGTAGTCGGGAAGGGACTGGGGGAGCGTTATTTAAAGGCAACCGCTGCCTGACTTTTTTTGTCGGCGAAATTTTTGCACCACGCATTCTGAGAGAGAGAGAGAGACTGCAGGAGATATTCAAAGCTGTGTTGAGGAGTTTTGGGTATTGAGCAGCACTTTGCAGGTTCTTTTTGATTTGATCTTCCTTGCATCGATTTAGAAGAGACTGTGGGGGCTGCACTCTGAGCTCTTTCCCTGGGCCTCTCCATTGTTCTTTCCAGCAGATTTGATGTACAGGTCTCTCCAGGCCGAGATTCAAGGCTGCAATGAGCAGGGTGTGGATGGAGAGCAAGATCGACCCTCACTTTAAGAACTGGCCGGCACCAGTGTGTCTGTGTTCCATCGCTGGCCGCCGTCACATGAGCTTTGCCAGTGCTCTGCAGTAGCGCCTCGCTCCTCGGCCTTAGCGCCTTAAGACAGTGCCTGATTTAGCGCTCCAATCACCTCCAGGGGCGATAGAAGCCAAGTTTACAGTTGGAGGCGATAATTAGCGTCAGGCGCTAAACTTTGCGCCCGGCCGATAATGGCGCCCCAAACGGGGCGATACCGAATTTCTCCCCCGTTGTATTTTAACAGTAATAAAACCAAGTTAGAAAAGCTGGTTGATTCTTACCTCTGATTGCCCTAAAGAGTTAAGAGAGTTAAAACAAATACCTTACACTTGACAAATCATGAGCTGAGGATGCTGTCACTCTCGACATCAATTGGAAAAAGGAGGCGCGCTCGATGACTAACCACTCTAAACTGGTGGAAATAATCCCGTGGATTAAGCAGCGGTCACGCAGAATGCGAAGTGACTGCTGCTTTCAGGAAATGACATTAAGTTGTCCTGGATTGTGGCTCGAGAGAAATGCTTACATTATAAAGGTGACCATCAAGGCAGATTCAATTGTACATAGTTAGCGTTGAATCTAAAAGCAGATCCTTCTGGAAATTGTAAATGAAGTTAGTGCAGTAAGGTGGACCCTGTCCCATGTTCAGCGAAACTCCACAGACTGTCAGCAGTGAACTGGTTCAACACCAAACATCGCAGCTCTACTCTACTGCAAACACACAAGCCAACTAGGAACCGAAAGAACAAGGTTAACATTTCAAATGGGACCTTTCATCAGAATCCATCATGCTTCTGATAAAGTGTTGCAGACACAGTAATCTCAGGTTTGCTACCAGTGCCACGTGCTAGCCAGAGTAGAAACAGAAGGATATTTCAGATCAATACGTGGCTAGAGGAATGGTGCAAGGGGGAGAGATTCAAATTCCTGGGACATTGGAACTGGTTCTGGGGGAGGTGGGACCAGTACAAATTGGATGGTTTGCACCTGGGCAGGACCGGGACTGATGTCCTAGGGGGAGTGTTTGCTAGTGCTGTTAGGGAGGGTTTAAACTAAAATGGCAGGGGGTTGGGAACCTGTGCAGAGAGACAGAGGAAAGGGAAGCAAGGATAGAAGCAAAAGACAGGAAGGAGAAAAGCAAAAGTGGAAGGCATAGAAATCAAGGGTGTAAATCAAACAGGGCCACAGTAAATAATAATTCTAAAAGGACTAAGAGTGTTAAAAAAACAAGCCTGAAACATAGAAACATAGAAGATAGAAGCAGGAGTAGGCCATTCAGCCCCTCGAGCCTGCTCCGCCATTCAATGCGATCATGGCTGATCATCCAAGTTCAGTACCCGGTCCCTGTTTCTCCCCAGACCCCTTGATCCCTTTAGCCTTAAGAAATATATCCAACCCCTTCTTGAATATATTTAATGGCCCAGTAATTCGGGTCCCAACGCGTGAGTACGGACGGGGTACTCACGCGTGGGCCCGATCAAAGTGCCGGTTTTCAGGATGCACAGCGCATGCGCTGAAAACCGGCATTTCCTGTCCTCTGAAGCAAGGGGTTAAGAGGCGTATCGCGTGCGACATTGCAGGCAGCGCGTGCGCATTAAAATTAGGCATTTTCATGAATCGTTTGAGTGAGGGTAAGTCCCCACAATTTACACATAAAAAAAGGATGAGTAAAGCCACCGAGAAGCTGCGGAGGAAGAACTCTTTCAATAGTGGAGCTTCTCAACGGCACATTTTTGGTTGGGAAAGGGAGAAAAGTAATTTTAAGAAAGTCTGAGGTAAGTTTTCAACTTTAATTATTTTTTTTAAACGGGTTTTGAGTAATGTAGATATAAGGAGCAACTGTGGCTGTGTGCAAGGTCTAGTTGAATTTGATGTGTTTATTAAATGTGAAAATGACTGTTTAAAAATGAATAAAATGCTTAAAAAATAAACTTGTCATCAGTAATATATCTTATTTTTAGTAAGTATGTATGTATGATTGTATGTATGTCTGTATATATTCCTTGAAGGATGTGCATTTATGTATGTATTCCTTTCAGTATGTGGATGAATGTATGTATGTAATGATGATTTTCTGAAAATGTAAGTTATTGTCGAGTAGGTCTAGTTGTTGCTGTAATCCCTGTTCTGTGGGAGACAGCAGAACCAGGTCGTCCGCATAGAACAGGGACTACACTTCTCCATCCAGGAGACATAGACCCGGTGACTCGCTTTGCTCCAGCATGTCTGCTAGTTCATTTATGTATATGTTGAACAGGGTCGGGCTCAAATTGCAGCCCTGCCGGACGCCTCTTCTCTGGGTGAAGAAACAGGTGCGTTTGTCTCCAATTTTGACACCGCATTTATTTTTCAGATACATCGATTTAATAAGGTCATAGACTTTGCCCCCTATTCCACACTGAAGAAGTTTGTAATAGAGCCCTTCGTGCCAGATAGAGTCAAAGGCTTTCTTGAAGTCAATGAAACAAGCGAATATTTTCCCATTTTTTGTTTGGTGTACATGCTTTTCAATGAGAGTGTGAAGGGTATAGATATGGTCGGTGGTGCGGTGTTTTGGAAGAAAGCCTATTTGATTTTTTCTAAGGATCTTATGTTTGTTAAGAAAATCCAGTAATCTACTATTTAGAATACTGCAGAATAACTTCCCTAGACAACTGTTGACACAGATGCCGCGGTAGTTATTTGGGTCTGATTTGTTTCCACTTTTATATATGGGAGAGATGAGTCCTTGGCACCAGATATCGGGAAAACAGCCTGAACGTAATATGATGTTGAATAACTTGAGTACCGCGCCCTGCATCTCCATGTTGCTGAACTTGAGCATTTAATTTTTGCTGTTGTCTGGACCACAGGCTTTCTTTAGGTGGAGAGATTTTGTTTTTGTGGCCAGTTCTTTCCATGTGATTGGGGAGTCTAGAGGGTTTTGGTTGTCTTTAATTGTTGCTTCTAATGTGTGGAGTTTTTCTGTGACATGATGTTGACTTGGGTTTGTTTCGTTTATTGGGATGTCTTTGTAGAGGTTTTCAAAATGTGTTCTCCAGATGTCACCATCTTGGATTGGTAATGCTTGCAATTGTGTTGTACTCAGGTTATTCCACATTTCCCAGAATTGATTTGGATTAATGGAGTTTTCAATTTCTTCGAGTATTTTGTGGGTATAATTTTGTGTTTTGTTCCTAATGGTGTGTTTATATCTTTTGAGGGTCTCGTTGTATCTACTACGTAGGTCTGGATTGTTTGGTTGGCGATGTTTTTGGTTTGATATTTTTCTCAGGTCTTTTCTGGCATTTTTGCATTCGTGGTCAAACCATTTCTCATTTTTATTGTGTCTTTTGTAACGTTTCCTCTTCTGTTTCACAAGGTCGGCTTTTACAGCTGCCTCATGGAAGATCATATTTATATCATCTATGGCCATGTTTACACCATCTCTGGTGATCTCATATAGATTTTCTTTAAATTTTGATATTTTACTTGTGAGATCAGGTGAGTTTAGTGCTGTGATGAATTTGTCTCCACTGTCTGGGGCCCATCTGTATGTCTGGTTTATTTTGTGTCTGTAGTTTGGGCAGAAAGTTTAAGGTACACATTTATTTGGTTATGGTCTGAGAGGGGGGATTGCTGCCTGACAGTGAATGCGTTGATATCGCAGGGGTCCAGGTCACTGATTGTATAATCCACCACACTAGACCCAAGAGTTGAGGAATATGTGAGTCTCCCTAAGGAGTCCCCTCTGAACCTACCGTTAACTATGTACAGGCCTAAGGCTCGGCAGAGTTGCACTACCTCCCTACCGCTTTTATTTATTTCACAATCAAGGTTGTTCTGATTTTCGATGGCTGGTGTGACATATAAAGGGGTCTGGCCAAACACATGGTTGTTGCCCTGTGGGTCTATGAAGTCAGGTTCACATCCGGTCCTTGCATTTAGGTCCCCACTCTCTCTCTCTCTCTCTCTCACACTCCCAATCTCTCTCTCTCTCTCACTCCCAATCTCTCTCTCTCTCACACTCCCAAACTCTCTCTCTCACACTCCCAATCTCTCTCTCTCTCACACTCCCAATCTCTCTCTCTCACACTCCCAATCTCTCTCTCTCACACTCCCAATATCTCTCTCTCTCTCACTCCCAATCTCTCTCTCTCTCACACTCTCTCTCTCTCACACTCCCAATCTCTCTCTCTCTCACTCCCAATCTCTCTCTCTCTCTCACACTCCCAATCTCTCTCTCTCTCACTCCCAATCTCTCTCTATCACATTCCCAATCTCTCTCTCTCTCACACTCCCAATCTCTCTCTCTCACACTCCCAATCTCTCTCTCTCTCACACTCCCAATCTCTCTCTCTCTCTCACTCCCAATCTCTCGCTCTCTCACACTCCCAATCACTCTCTCTCTCACACTCCCAATCTCTCTCTCTCTCACACTCCCAATCTCTCTCTCTCACACTCCCAATCTCTCTCTCACACTCCCAATCTCTCTCTCTCACACTCCCAATCTCTCTCTCTCACACTCCCAATCTCTCTCCCTTTCACACTCCCAATCTCTCTCTCTCTCACACTCCCAATCTCTCTCTCTCACACTCCCAATCTCTCTCTCTTTCACACTCCCAATCTCTCTCTCTCACACTCCCAATCTCTCTCTCTCTCACACTCCCAATCTCTCTCTCTCGCACACTCCCAATCTCTCTCTCTCACACTCCCAATCCCTCTCTCTTTCACACTCCCAATCTCTCTCACACTCCCAATCTCTCTCTCTCTCACACTCCCAATCTCTCTCTCTCTCACACTCCCAATCTCTCTCTCTCTCACACTCCCAATCTCTCTCTCTCACACTCCCAGTCTCTCTCTCTCACACTCCCAATCTCCCTCTCTTTCACACTCCCAATCTCTCTCTCTCTCACACTCCCAATCTCTCTATCACACTCCCAATCTCTCTCTCTCTCTCACACTCTCAATCTCTCTCTCTCACTCCCTATCTCTCTCTTTCTCACACTCCCAATCTCTCTCTCTCTCTCACACTCCCAATCTCTCTCTCTCACAATCCCAGTCTCTCTCTCTCTCTCACTCCCAACCGCTCTCTCTCACACTCCCAATCTCTCCAATTCCAATTCCAATTAAAATGCTTTATTGGCATGAAAGTTTACAGAGAACCATATTGCCAAAGCTTACATAGCAAAAAGGTGCAGTTTTCCAACATTCTGTAGGTGTCAATCGATTTGACATTTGTTGGGTACATACAATATTACTTTTAAACAATATTAATTTTAAACAGTCTTTGTACTTCATTTGGTACGTTCAATATTAATTTTAAACAGTCTTAATTTTAAACAGTCCTCAGGTTGTGACATGTTGTTACATATTTGGCCCCAAGGTATGGTCGGTCTCCTTCTCCTAGGACTAATCTCAATTTTGACAGATCATCCAATTCCTTGAAATCTGGGGTTGTTTGGCTTAGCTTGTTGAATAATATGTTTCTTGATGTGTTGAATTTTTCGCATTTTAGGAGGAAATGCATTTCTGTTTCTCTCTCTCTCTCACACTCCCAATCTCTCTCTCTCTCACACTCCCAATCTCTCTCTCTCTCACACTCCCAATCTCTCTCTCTCTCACTCCCAATCTCTCTCTCTCTCAGACTCCCAATATCTCTCTCTCTCACACTCCCAATCTCTCTCTCTCTCACACTCCCAATCTCTCTCTCTCTCACACTCCCAATCTCTCTCTCTCTCACACTCCCAATCTCTCTCTCTCTCACACTCCCAATCTCTCTCTCTCTGTCACTCCCAATCTCTCTCTCTCTCTCACACTCCCAATCTCTCTCTCTCTCACACTCCCTATCTCTCTCTCTCTCACACTCCCAATCTCTCTCTCTCTGTCACTCCCAATCTCTCTCTCTCTCACACTCCCAATCTCTCTCTCTCTCACACTCCCAATCTCTCTCTCTCACACTCCCAATCTCTCTCTCTCACACTCCCAATCTCTCTCTCTCTCACACTCCCAATCTCTCGCTCTCTCAAACTCCCAATCTCTCTCTCTCACACTCCCAATCTCTCTCTCTCACACTCCCAATCTCTCTCTCTCTCACACTCCCTGTCTCTCTCTCTCTCACACACCCAATCTCTCTCTCTCACACTCCCAATCTCTCTCTCTCTCACACTCCCAATCTCTCTCTCTCTCACACTCCCAATCTCTCTCTCTCTCTCACACTCCCAATCTCTCTCTCTCTGTCACTCCCAAACTCGCTCTCTCTCACACTCCCAATCTCTCTCTCTCACACTCCCAATCTCTCTCTCTCACACTCCCAATCTCTCTCTCTCTCACACTCCCAATCTCTCTCTCTCTCACACCCCCAATCTCTCTCTCTCTCACACTCCCAATCTCTCGCTCTCTCACACTCCCAGTCTCTCTCTCTCACACTCCCAATCTCTCTCTTTCTCTCACACTCCCATTCTCTCTCTCTCACACGCCCAATCTCTCTCTCTCTCCCACACTCCCAATCTCTCTCTCTCTCTCACACTCCCAGTCTCTCACTCTCACACTCCCAATCTCTCTCTCTCTCTCAATCCCAATCTCTCTCTCTCTCACACACTCCCAGTCTCTCTCTCTCTCACACTCCCAATATCTCTCTCTCTCACACACTCCCAATCTCTCTCTCTCTCACACTCCCAATCTCTCTCTCTCTCTCACTCCCAATCTCTCTCTCTCACACTCCCAATCTCACTCTCTCTCACACTCCCAATCTCTCTCTCTCTCACACACTCCCAATCTCTCTCTCTCACACTCCCAATCTCTCTCTCTCTCACACTCCCAATCTCTCTCTCTCTCACACTCCCAATCTCTCTCTCTCTCACTCCCAATCTCTCTCTCTCTCACACTCCCAATCTCTCTCTCTCTCACACTCCCAATCTCTCTCTCTCTCACACTCCCAATCTCTCTCTCTCTCACACTCCCAATCTCTGTCTCTCTCTCACACTCCAAATCTCTCTCTCTCTCACACTCCCAATCGCTCTCTCTCTCTCAAACTCTCAATCTCTCTCTCTCTCACACTCCCAATCTCTCTCTCTCACACTCACAATCTCTCTCTCTCACACTCACAATCTCTCTCGCTCTCACACTCCCAGTCTCTCTCTCTCTCACACTCCCAATCTCTGTCTCTCACACTCCCAATCTCTCTCTCTCACACTCCCAATCTCTCTCTCTCTCACACTCCCAGACTCTCTCTCTCACACTCCCAGTCTCTCTCTCTCTCACACTCCCAGTCTCTCTCTCTCGCACTCCCAATCTCTCTCTCTCTCACACTCCCAATCTCTCTCTCTCTCACACTCCCAATCTCTCTCTCTCTCACACTCCCAGTCTCTCTCTCTCACACTCCCAATCTCTCTCTCTCTCACACTCCCAGTCTTTCTCTCTCACACTCCCAGTCTCTCTCTCACTCACACTCCCAATCTCTCTCTCTCACACTCCCAGTCTCTCTCTCTCTCACACTCCCAATCTCTCTCTCTCACATTCCCAATCTCTCTCTCTCTCACACTCCCAATCTCTCTCTCTCTCACACTCCCAATCTCTCTCTCCCTCACACTCCCAATCTCTCTGTGTCTCACACTCCCAATCTCTCTCTCTCTCACACTCCCAATCTCTCTCTCTCTCTCACACTCCCAATCTCTCTCTCTCTGTCACTCCCAAACTCGCTCTCTCTCACACTCCCAATCTCTCTCTCTCACACTCCCAATCTCTCTCTCTCACACTCCCAATCTCTCTCTCTCTCACACTCCCAATCTCTCTCTCTCTCACACCCCCAATCTCTCTCTCTCTCACACTCCCAATCTCTCGCTCTCTCACACTCCCAGTCTCTCTCTCTCACACTCCCAATCTCTCTCTTTCTCTCACACTCCCATTCTCTCTCTCTCACACGCCCAATCTCTCTCTCTCTCCCACACTCCCAATCTCTCTCTCTCTCTCACACTCCCAGTCTCTCACTCTCACACTCCCAATCTCTCTCTCTCTCTCAATCCCAATCTCTCTCTCTCTCACACACTCCCAGTCTCTCTCTCTCTCACACTCCCAATATCTCTCTCTCTCACACACTCCCAATCTCTCTCTCTCTCACACTCCCAATCTCTCTCTCTCTCTCACTCCCAATCTCTCTCTCTCACACTCCCAATCTCACTCTCTCTCACACTCCCAATCTCTCTCTCTCACACACTCCCATCTCTCTCTCTCACACTCCCAATCTCTCTCTCTCTCACACTCCCAATCTCTCTCTCTCTCACACTCCCAATCTCTCTCTCTCTCACTCCCAATCTCTCTCTCTCTCACACTCCCAATCTCTCTCTCTCTCACACTCCCAATCTCTCTCTCTCTCACACTCCCAATCTCTCTCTCTCTCACACTCCCAATCTCTGTCTCTCTCTCACACTCCAAATCTCTCTCTCTCTCACACTCCCAATCGCTCTCTCTCTCTCAAACTCTCAATCTCTCTCTCTCTCACACTCCCAATCTCTCTCTCTCACACTCACAATCTCTCTCTCTCACACTCACAATCTCTCTCGCTCTCACACTCCCAGTCTCTCTCTCTCTCACACTCCCAATCTCTGTCTCTCACACTCCCAATCTCTCTCTCTCACACTCCCAATCTCTCTCTCTCTCACACTCCCAGACTCTCTCTCTCACACTCCCAGTCTCTCTCTCTCTCACACTCCAGTCTCTCTCTCTCGCACTCCCAATCTCTCTCTCTCTCACACTCCCAATCTCTCTCTCTCTCACACTCCCAATCTCTCTCTCTCTCACACTCCCAGTCTCTCTCTCTCACACTCCCAATCTCTCTCTCTCTCACACTCCCAGTCTTTCTCTCTCACACTCCAGTCTCTCTCTCACTCACACTCCCAATCTCTCTCTCTCACACTCCAGTCTCTCTCTCTCTCACACTCCCAATCTCTCTCTCTCACATTCCCAATCTCTCTCTCTCTCACACTCCCAATCTCTCTCTCCCTCACACTCCCAATCTCTCTGTGTCTCACACTCCCAATCTCTCTCTCTCTCACACTCCCAATCTCTCTCTCTCACACTCCCAATCTCTCTCTCACTCTCACACTCCAATCTCTCTCTCTCTCTCAATCCCAATCTCTCTCTCTCTCTCACACTCCCAATCTCTCGCTCTCTCACACTCCAATCTCTCTCTCTCTCACACACTCCCAATCTCTCTCTCTCACACTCCCAATCTCTCTCTCTCTCTCACTCCCAATCTCTCTCTCTCACACTCCCCAATTCTCTCTCTCTCACACTCCCAATCTCTCTCTCTCACACACTCCCAATCTCTCTCTCTCTCTCACACTCCCAGTCTCTCTCTCTCACACTCCCAATCTCTCTCTCTCTCACACTCCCAATCTCTCTCTCTCACACTCCCAATCTCTCTCTCTCTCACTCCCAATCTCTCTCTCTCTCACACTCCAATCTCTCTCTCTCTCACACTCCCAATCTCTCTCTCTCACACTCCCAATCACTCTCTCCCTCACACTCCCAATCTCTCTCTCTCACACTCCAATCTCTCTCTCTCTCACACTCCAATCTCTCTCTCTCTCACACTCCCAGACTCTCTCTCTCACACTCCCAGTCTCTCTCTCTCTCACACTCCCAGTCTCTCTCTCTCGCACTCCCAATCTCTCTCTCTCTCACACTCCAATCTCTCTCTTTCTCACACTCCCAATCTCTCTCTCTCTCACACTCCCAGTCCTCTCTCACTCACACTCCCATCTCTCTCTCTCACACTCCCAGTCTCTCTCTCTCTCACACTCCCAATCCCTCTCTCTTTCACACTCCAATCTCTCTCACACTCCCAATCTCTCTCTCTCTCACACTCCCAATCTCTCTCTCTCTCACACTCCCAATCTCTCTCTCTCTCACACCCCAATCTCTCTCTCTCACACTCCAGTCTCTCTCTCTCACACTCCCAATCTCCCTCTCTTTCACACTCCCAATCTCTCTCTCTCACACTCCCAATCTCTCTATCACACTCCAATCTCTCTCTCTCTCTCACACTCTCAATCTCTCTCTCTCTCACTCCCTATCTCTCTCTTTCTCACACTCCCAATCTCTCTCTCTCTCTCACACCCCAATCTCTCTCTCTCACAATCCCAGTCTCTCTCTCTCTCTCACTCCCACCTCTCTCTCTCACACTCCCAATCTCTCTCTCTCTCACACTCCCAATCTCTCTCTCTCACACTCCCAATCTCTCTCACTCTCACACTCCCAATCTCTCTCTCTCTCACTCCCAATCTCTCTCTCTCTCAGACTCCCAATCTCTCTCTCTCTCACACTCCCAATCTCTCTCTCTCTCACACCCAATCTCTCTCTCTCTCACACTCCCAATCTCTCTCTCTCTCACACTCCCAATCTCTCTCTCTCTCACACTCCCAATCTCTCTCTCTCTGTCACTCCAATCTCTCTCTCTCTCTCACACTCCCAATCTCTCTCTCTCTCACACTCCCTATCTCTCTCTCTCTCACACTCCCAATCTCTCTCTCTCTGTCACTCCCAATCTCTCTCTCTCTCACACTCCCAATCTCTCTCTCTCTCACACTCCCAATCTCTCTCTCTCACACTCCAATCTCTCTCTCACACTCCAACTCTCTCTCTCCACTCCCATCTCTCTCTCTCACACTCCCAATCTCTCTCTCACTCCATCTCTCTCTCACACTCCCAATCTCTCTCTCTCACACTCCCAATCTCTCTCTCACTCAATCATCTCTCTCTCTCTCACTCCCAATCTCTCTCTCTCTCACACTCCCAATCTCATCTCTCTCCTCACACTCCCAATCTCTCTCTCACACTCCAATCTCTCGCACCTAACTCCCAATCTCTCTCTCACACTCCCATCTCTCTCTCACACTCCCAATCTCTCTCTCTCTCACACTCCCTGTCTCTCTCTCTCTCACACACCAATCTCTCTCTCTCACACTCCATCTCACTCTCTCACACTCCCAATCTCTCTCTCTCTCACACTCCCAATCTCTCTCTCTCTCTCACACTCCCAATCTCTCTCTCTCTGTCACTCCCAAACTCGCTCTCTCTCACACTCCAATCTCTCTCTCTCACACTCCCAATCTCTCTCTCACACTCCCAATCTCTCTCTCTCTCACACTCCCAATCTCTCTCTCTCTCACACCCCCAATCTCTCTCTCTCTCACACTCCCATCTCTCGCTCTCTCACACTCCCAGTCTCTCTCTCTCACACTCCAATCTCTCTTTCTCTCACACTCCCATTCTCTCTCTCTCACACGCCCAATCTCTCTCTCTCTCCCACACTCCCAATCTCTCTCTCTCTCTCACACTCCCAGTCTCTCACTCTCACACTCCCAATCTCTCTCCTCTCTCAATCCCAATCTCTCTCTCTCTCACACACTCCCATCTCTCTCTCTCTCACTCCCAATATCTCTCTCTCTCACACACTCCCAATCTCTCTCTCTCTCACACTCCCAATCTCTCTCTCTCTCTCACTCCCAATCTCTCTCTCTCACACTCCCAATCTCACTCTCTCTCACACTCCCAATCTCTCTCTCTCTCACACACTCCCAATCTCTCTCTCACACTCCCAATCTCTCTCTCTCTCACACTCCCAATCTCTCTCTCTCTCACACTCCCAATCTCTCTCTCTCTCACTCCCTATCTCTCTCTCTCTCACACTCCCAATCTCTCTCTCTCACACTCCCAATCTCTCTCTCTCTCACACTCCCAATCTCTCTCTCTCTCACACTCCCAATCTCTGTCTCTCTCTCACACTCCAAATCTCTCTCTCTCTCACACTCCCAATCTCTCTCTCTCTCACACTCCCAATCTCTCTCTCTCTCTCACTCCCAATCTCTCTCTCTCACACTCCCAATCTCACTCTCTCTCACACTCCCAATCTCTCTCTCTCTCACACACTCCCAATCTCTCTCTCTCTCACACTCCCAGTCTTCTCTCTCACACTCCCAGTCTCTCTCTCACTCACACTCCCAATCTCTCTCTCTCACACTCCCATCTCCTCTCTCTCACACTCCCAATCTCTCTCTCTCACATTCCCAATCTCTCTCCTCTCACACTCCCAATCTCTCTCATCTCCACACTCCCAATCTCTCTCTCCCTCACACTCCCAATCTCTCTGTGTCTCACACTCCCAATCTCTCTCTCTCTCACACTCCAATCTCTCTCTCACACTCCAATCTCTCTCTCACTCTCACACTCCCAATCTCTCTCTCTCTCTCAATCCCAATCTCTCTCTCTCTCTCACACTCCCAATCTCTCGCTCTCTCACCACTCCCAATCTCTCTCTCTCTCACACACTCCCAATCTCTCTCTCTCACACTCCCAATCTCTCTCTCTCTCTCACTCCCAATCTCTCTCTCTCACACTCCCAATCTCTCTCTCTCTCACACTCCAATCTCTCTCTCTCTCACACACTCCCAATCTCTCTCTCTCTCTCACACTCCAGTCTCTCTCTCTCACACTCCCAATCTCTCTCTCTCTCACACTCCCATCTCTCTCTCTCTCACACTCCCAATCTCTCTCTCTCCACTCCATCTCTCTCTCTCTCACACTCCCAATCTCTCTCTCTCTCACACTCCCAATCTCTCTCTCTCACACTCCCAATCACTCTCTCCCTCACACTCCCAATCTCTCTCTCTCTCACACTCCCATCTCTCTCTCTCTCACACTCCCAATCTCTCTCTCTCTCACACTCCCAGACTCTCTCTCTCACACTCCAGTCTCTCTCTCTCTCACACTCCAGTCTCTCTCTCTCGCACTCCCAATCTCTCTCTCTCTCACACTCCAATCTCTCTCTTTCTCACACTCCCAATCTCTCTCTCTCTCACACTCCCAGTCTCTCCTCTCACACTCCCAATCTCTCTCTCTCTCACACTCCAGTCTCTCTCTCACACTCCCAGTCTCTCTCTCACTCACACTCCCAATCTCTCTCTCTCACACTCCCAGTCTCTCTCTCTCTCACACTCCCATTTCTCCTCTCACATTCCCAATCTCTCTCTCTCTCACACTCCCAATCTCTCTCTCTCTCACACTCCCAATCTCTCTCTCCCTCACACTCCCAATCTCTCTGTATCTCACACTCCCAATCTCTCTCTCTCTCACACTCCCAATCTCTCTCTCTCTCACACTCCCAATCTCTCTCTCTCTCACACTCCCAATCTCTCTCTCTCACACTCCCAATCTCTCTCTCACTCTCACACTCCCAATCTCTCTCTCTCTCAATCCCAATCTCTCTCTCTCTCACACACTCCAATCTCTCTCTCTCACACTCCCAATATCTCTCTCTCTCACACACTCCCAATCTCTCTCTCTCTCACACTCCCAATCTCTCTCTCTCTCTCACTCCCAATCTCTCTCTCTCACACTCCAATCTCACTCTCTCTCACACTCCCAATCTCTCTCTCTCTCACACACTCCCAATCTCTCTCTCTCACACTCCAATCTCTCTCTCCTCTCACACTCCCAATCTCTCTCTCTCTCACACTCCCAATCTCTCTCTCTCTCACTCCCAATCTCTCTCTCTCTCACACTCCCAATCTCTCTCTCTCTCACACTCCCAATCTCTCTTTCTCACACTCCCAATCTCTCTCTCCCTCACACTCCCAATCTCTCTCTCTCTCACACTCCAATCTCTCTCTCTCTCACACTCCCAATCTCCTCTCTCTCTCACACTCCCAATCTCTGTCTCTCTCTCACACTCCCAATCTCTCTCTCTCTCACACTCCCAATCGCTCTCTCTCTCTCAAACTCTCAATCTCTCTCTCTCTCACACTCCCAATCTCTCTCTCTCACACTCACAATCTCTCTCTCTCACACTCACAATCTCTCTCGCTCTCACACTCCCATCTCTCTCTCTCTACACTCCCAATCTCTCTCTCTCACACTCCCAATCTCTCTCTCTCACACTCCCAATCTCTCTCTCTCTCACACTCCCAGACTCTCTCTCTCACACTCCCAGTCTCTCTCTCTCTCACACTCCCAGTCTCTCTCTCTCGCACTCCCAATCTCTCCTCTCTCTCACACTCCCAATCTCTCTCTCTCTCACACTCCCAATCTCTCTCTCTCTCACACTCCCAGTCTTCTCTCTCACACTCCCAGTCTCTCTCACTCACACTCCCAATCTCTCTCTCTCACACTCCCAGTCTCTCTCTCTCTCACACTCCAATCTCTCTCTCTCACATTCCCAATCTCTCTCTCTCTCACACTCCCAATCTCTCTCTCTCTCACACTCCCAATCTCTCTCTCCCTCACACTCCCAATCTCTCTGTGTCTCACACTCCCAATCTCTCTCTCTCTCACACTCCCAATCTCTCTCTCTCTCACACTCCCAATCTCTCTCTCTCACACTCCCAATCTCTCTCTCACTCTCACACTCCCAATCTCTCTCTCTCTCAATCCCAATCTCTCTCTCTCTCTCACACTCCCAATCTCTCGCTCTCTCACACTCCCAATCTCTCACTCTCTCACACACTCCCAATCTCTCTCTCTCTCACACTCCCAATCTCTCTCTCTCTCTCACTCCCAATCTCTCTCTCTCACACTCCCAATCTCTCTCTCTCTGACACTCCCAATCTCTCTCTCTCTCACACACTCCCAATCTCTCTCTCTCTCTCACACTCCCAGTCTCTCTCTCTCACACTCCCAATCTCTCTCTCTCTCACACTCCCAATCTCTCTCTCTCACACTCCCAATCTCTCTCTCTCTCACTCCCAATCTCTCTCTCTCTCACTCACCAATCTCTCTCTCTCTCACACTCCCAATCTCTCTCTCTCACACTCCAATCACTCTCTCCCTCCACTCCCAATCTCTCTCTCTCACACTCCCAATCTCTCTCTCTCTCACACTCCCAATCTCTGTCTCTCTCTCACACTCCCAATCTCTCTCTCTCTCACACTCCCAATCGCTCTCTCTCTGTCAAACTCCAATCTCTCTCTCTCTCACACTCCCAATCTCTCTCTCTCACACTCCCAATCTCTCTCTCTCACACTCCAGTCTCTCTCTCTCACACTCCCAATCTCTCTCTCTCTCACACTCCCAATCTCTCTCTCTCTCACACACTCCCAATCTCTCTCTCTCTCACACTCCCACTCTCCTTTCTCACACTCCCAATCTCTCTCTCTCACACTCCCAATTCTCTCTCTCACACTCCCAATCTCTCTCTCTCGCTCACTCC